>NC_143588.1:36294334-36625789 GCF_048544385.1 Mastigoproctus giganteus
CTTCAAAATACTATATAAAAAGTAATGAAGTATCTGGGCGTGAATGCAATTATACTGCAGTCACAGTATGGATTTGTTAAGATGGTGGTCTTGTGTTACCAGTCTGATAAGAAATGGATGCAAAAAATAATTTTGATATCATATGGATTCCACGAAAATGTTTGATATGGTTGCACATAAAAGGCCTCTGTACAAATTGGAGAAGTGTGCATTAAGGGAAAGTTACTGCAATGGATAAATTGATGGTTAAGTGGAAGAAGAGAATGAATGGTTATCACTGTGCACTGCTCTTCGTGGGACCAGTGTTATCAGTTCATTCTCCCCAGGGCTGGGCCCATTGTTGTATTCACTGTTTATTAATGATGTCGATGAAGGTATATTAGGCTTAATGTCTAAGTTTGCAGATGATACAATGGTTGGCAGGGTGGTTAACAACAGTAATCACGGTGATACAGAAGTTAGTAGGGTGGTTAATAACAGTAATCAGGGTGAGCTTCTACAGGAGATATGGCAGTTGAAATTTAACATTGTCAAATGCAACTTACTTCATATGGGTAGCAGTTATCCCAGAATAACTTATCAACTGTGTTGTACTATATTCAGTATAGTGGAAAATGAAAAAGCCTTTGTGGGGGGCGGGGCTAATTGTATAGTCAGATAGGAAATTCTCTGGGCAGTGCAGACATGCTGCCAAAACAGCTCATGGGTTTTATCATTGATATACAGAAACTTTGCTAGCAGGGATAAGGAGGTGGTTATCCCTTTGTACAAGGCCATGGTTAGGCTGTATCTTGGTGCCTTTGTAGCCAGGTGGGCAAGAGCAGCAGTGCGTAGCACACGCTTCTTGATTAGACTGGGGTTCGAGCCCGTGCCCACCAAATACGGAGGATGTAGAAAGGTCAGAGAATGACCACCGCATATCCCCAGAGCCTTAGTTGCTAATGCTCCTAAAAACTAAATAACAAACGACTGTATCTTGAGTATTGTATACTGGTCTCAAGGCCTCACTTTTAGAAGGATGTAGATCTGCTGGAATGGGCAGAGAAGGGCAACCAGATTGGTGAAGGGAACAAAAGTGTGCCTAGAAAGTCTTCAGTTCTGCAAATTGCAGCTTTGGAGACTAGGCACTTGCAGGTTGATCTGATTGAGGTGTTTAAGGCTATGGATGGATTGTGTAAGCTGAATGTGAATGGCACTCTTCTTCCTGCTGAGACTACACACATGAAGTGGGGGCCATAAATTTAAGTTGAGAAAAGATGGTAGCAGGATAGATGTGTGGAAGTTTGCCTTCAGCTAGTGGGTGGTTTATTGTTGGAACATGCTTTCATCTGTTGTTGCGGAAGTGGATGGTGTGAATAAATTCAAGTATCAACTAGACAGATTCATTCTTGGAGTGCATGGATGGAAGAAGTATGTAGTTTTTTTTTGGCTGATTCTATATAAGCTTGCTTTCTTTCGTCATTTGCCACTACTCCTGCCGCTACAATCCATTGTGGCTGTGGTTTATTCAAGAAAGACAACACTGAATTCCAATCTATGGACTTATAAAAGCAGCATCAAAGATGAGATGGTCTTAAATGAGACTGTTGCAGGAAGTTGTTTTACAACAAGTGATGGATGGTTTGGATATTAGAAAAAACGTAATGGTGTTAATGTATTGAGTAGCAGTAGCAAAGGATTACCTGCTGCTTAAAAACATGCTGATTTAAGCTGATATATCAATAGAGAAATTGATTGGAGAATGACTTTGCAATGTGGACTAAACAGGTCTAAATTGTTCCCACATATAAGGCAGTGCTCCCAAAAATTCTCTTTGGGCTCTAGATTCCAATCAAAAGAGGGCAGTTAACTCATCTCTAACAATGTCTCTCCATTCTCTTTCTCATAGACATGTTGTTTCTGCTGCATGCCCTTTCTATAGATACTTCCATGGGCATTGTTCTTCTCAATTGGCTTCTGTAAATTCCCCCCCCCCCTCTCTCTCTCTCTCTCTCTCTCTCTCTCTCTCTCTCTCTCTCTCTCTCTCTCTCTCTCTCTCTCTTCTAAACCAGTCTGAACACATGCCACAACCAGTCAACATTCTTTTACTGTCCAACTTCAAACTTAGGGAACCAACATTTCTTCTTCCTCATTTATTCATTCAACTTCTGTTTTCTGGAACAACCTTCCTTCATATGTATTTCCTGAAAATTATAATCTAGAGAAATTCAAGTCTAATATCAACAGGTATCTTCTTTCATCTTCTCAGCCTTCAACCCATGCATGGTACCAAGTACTATAGGTTTTCAAAAAAAAAAAAAAAGAGAAATGATTGAAGAAAAACAACAAGAGCCCACAACACCACAATACAAACAAATCCAACAAGAGAATCATTATAGCTGCCAGCAACTCACACAACTGGAATTCACAGATTCTCATTTCTTTTTTAGTTGGTCACCTAACTGTAGGTTTTCTACCGGGGTGCCACAACAACAACAACATTCTTGGGGTGCCGTGTAATTTGGGTTTAAGTCACTTAAAGTTATTATTATTATTATTATTATTTTTAAATTTGTATATTTATTTCATTATAAAAAGGTGTACGGCATCCATTGTACCGTATCTTTTTAATTTTGTGTTGATCTATAATTGATCTTTATTTAGTACTTCTATATAAAGAATAAAATTATTTTATTCTTTATATAGAGGTACTAAATATATATATAAAGGCATATATTAAAAGGTCAAAAAGCACTGTGTTAGGTATTTCTTTTGGCCTAGGGGTGCTGTGAAAAAAATTACTGGAACACTAAGGGTGGCGTGAACTGAGGAAGTTTGGGAACTTCTGCCCTAGAGCCTTTAAAAACAAATTTTTCATCTCTGCTGGTTTACTACCACTCACAGAAATCAGCATGGATGGACTCAACATTATGGAAAGAATGGGTTTTCATGAATTTTTATTGTAGAGAAGTTGAAGAAAATCAACTTTAGCTAAATACTTTAAACTAAAGTTCTATACTCTAAAACTTGTGACCCCTCCCTTTTTTTTACAAATAAAGGCCCTTCTCTCTCTCTCTCTCTCTCTCTGTCTGTCTTCTTCACATTCCAACTGTGAGGAACTTAGAGGGGACATAAAGGCCAAGTTTTTGCCATTGCATGTAACATCTTTGATCCAGCCCATATATCAGGTGGTTTTAGAATGTAGCAAGAGATGACATAGTTGACAGTTGTCAATTTTGAAAAAAATAGAATATGTGAATGTAATTGTTACAAAATTTTTAGAAGTTATCAACATCAAAAGATGTTCTGCGTATTACAAGTTAAATATCTACTAAATCTTGGAGAAAATTGGTCCAAGGTTGACAATGCCAATGAAAGACCTCAACTACAAGAAGATAATGAAGAACGTAGTTTGTTAACTGTTCTTGTGCAAATTGAAAGTTCCAAGATTTACAGCAAGAAAACATAAAAACAGTGGATTCACAATTTTCCTACAGTTTGTTGACAAATTGTGAATCCACTGTTTTTTCATTTCATAATTTCATTTTCCAACAAATTGATGAAAATTTCTTGGAAAATGAAATTATGAATAATGAATAAATCCTACACTTGTGATGGAAACAGGTGGATCTAAATATGAAGAAGCAATTAAATCAAATTCAGAGCCAAAAAGTTATTGTACACCAGCTAAAATGCCGTAGATACAGCTTTACATGTATATGTTTAAATGAAAATAAAATTCTTAAGATACGCATGTAAACTTTTTTATGTTTTCCTGCTTTAACTGACTTTTTCAATTAGCCAACCAACCAACTACTGGCTCTGATCATGGAAGATAAGAGGATTTCTACCATATCAGAAAAACCTTTCAAGATTCTTTTTATAAAACCCAAGAATTTCGAGGATTTATGCACTGTAGTATTTATATGGTCTAGTATTTGTAAGTCTGTGATTAGATAGACTCAAATTAACAGTATCCATACCCTTAGGATAGGATGTTCTTCTATAAAATAGTTATGTTTAATTACTTTCTTTTTATGACAGTCTGCATATAACATAATCAGCATTCCTTTAGGTTTAAGGTAAGGTCATTTTCTTAATGTAGATGTTAATGTTTAATCCTATTTTAAAATCAACAGTCTTGAATTTTTAAGAACTTTGTAGATTTTGATGTCATTGGCATATGCCAAAATGTAATAATTATCATTTTGTATGTTCTCTTTCATATCATTTATAAACATTCTGAATAGGAAAGGATCTAGAGCAGAGTCTTGTGGAACTCTTATTGCAGTATTTAAAAGTTGCAATAGGCACAGTTTAGATTTATAGTACTAATTTTGTTATTGAGAAAATTGCTAAACCAAGACAAGGCTTATATATTTTCAAGTTTTAAAATTAACAGATTGTGAGGAAATGAGTTAAAAGCATTTTTAATGTCTAGTAATAACTTGCATTTCAGTTCTTTGCATGTATTGCAGTTGTCATTATATGTTCCTTTGTTAATAAATTGATATTAGTGAGTCTGCCCATTAAAAACCATGGCAAAATTGTCTAACTTATTTTCTAAAAAAAAATCCATTGTTTGAGTGTATAAATTTTAGATAGCCTTTGTTACGAATCGATTATGTTATGAATTAGGAGTAGTCCTAGCCCTCCATTTTTATTCATGTTATTATAAGAGTTGATTTTAAATTGTGGGATCCTACCAGTCATAAAGGATTTATTAAATTTTAATATTAATTGATTTGTAGAAATATATAAGTTTTTTCAATGGGACATTGGTATGCCAACTTAACAGACTGTGATCTAATGGAAATTATTAATAGCACACAGTAAAGTATTTGCAGTGATTGCTAAGTTCATTAAAGAATCGATTTGTGACAAACAGTACAGGGCATGTTGGAAAAAGGTCGCATTAGTGTTAAAAATGAAAGTGTCTGTACTTTTGCCCATATCACAACTCCATGACCTGCTCTGGTAGCCTGTATGCATGCTCAGAGAACTTCATATCTGACTGCACAATTACCTCCAGGTCTTTTTCATTCTCCACCTCCCTGCATATAGTACCATACAGTTGGTATGTTTCTCTTGGGTTACGGCTACCCATATGGAGTATTTTGCATTTGTTAATGTTAAACTTCAGTTGCCACTTCTCAGCCCATCTGCTTAACTTTTCTAGATCCTGTTGTAGTAGCATAATGTCTTTACTGTCATTAACAATCCTGCCAACCTTTGTATCATCTGCAAACTTGGACATTAAGCCTGATATACCTTCATCAATATCATTGATAAATACACAAAACAACAATGGGCCCACCACCAAAACCTGGGGGACTCCGGTAATAACATTAGTCCATGTAGAGCAGTGTCCATTTATTGCCACTCTTTGCCGTCTCGTGCTCAACCATCCCTTTTTCCATTGCAGTAACTTGCCCTTAATGCCATACCGATCCAGTTTGTACAGCACTCTTCCATGTGCAACAGTATCAAAAGCTTTCCTGAAATCCAAGTATATGATAAAAATTATTTTTTTGCATCCATTGGATACTACGATGTGGTATCCAGTCAAACTGGTCAGACAAGACTTCCCCTTAACAGCTCAGACACAGCACAAACCCGTGCTGTGTCTGAGCTGTTACTGCTGTCTTGTCTAGGTGATGATGTATCACCTCTTTAACCAGTGACTCCATTATTTTACCCGGAACAGAAGTTAAACTAACAGGTCTATAATTATTTGTGTCACCCTTTGGAACCCCCTTTGTGAATTGGGGATACATTTGCACATCTCCAATCCATGTGGACCTCTCCTGACTCTAAGGATGCTCTCATAATTATGTCTAAGTGTTTGCTTACTTCCCTTGTTACCTCCTTCATTATAACTGGATAGATTCCATCTGCCCCAGGTGCCTTTTTTATGTTTAACTTCAACAATTTCTCCTCCACTTTGCTCTCAGTTATTACAAAATCACTTAGCTCCCTGTTAGAGTTTGATAAACTTCTGGCATTCCCCTCCTTGAATAACTCCTCATATGTGAATGTAGATGCAAAATACTCATTCAGTTACTTGAGCATGATCATCAATAGTCAACCCAGTTATGTTAAGTGGACCAATCTGATTCATCCCCTTCCTTCTAGAGTTTACATAAGTAAAGGACTCTTTGCTGTTTTTCTTTGTATCCTTTGCCAAAGATTTCTCGTAATCTGCCTTCGTCTGCCTAACCTCCTTTGTAACTTGGTTACAGACCAGCTTATATCTATCATAAGCTTCTGTGTCACCTATTAATTTATATGTATTCCATGCATATTTCTTCTCTGTCATGTCTAATTAGTTCATCTGATATTCATTTTGGCCTGAACCTTGAACAGTATTTCTTAGTTGGTATGAAAAGCCTAGTAACCTCCATGATTTAAGTCCTGAAGGCTTCCCATTGGTAAAATCAGTTGATTCCACTGTAGGCACCTTTACAAAAGCAAAACCCTTCCCTTTACAATTAATGGTAGTTACATCTTTAAGTAAATTCCACATCAGTATATTGTGATCACCGTCACCTAGTGGTTCCTTTATCTGCAAATTCTTAATGCATGAGTAATCAATGCTGATAATTAGATCAAGGGTATTACTCCCTCTGGTTGCTCCTCGAAAATGTTGCTGTAGAAAACAATCCTCCAATAAATCCACAAAAGTCTTGCTAGTGTGCGAGTGACCAAACCGCAAGTTCCAGTCAATATCTGGAAAGTTAAAATCCCCCATTCCAAGACATTCTGATTTACTGGCCCATTCTATTTCTCTGCACAACTGTTTATTGTACTCATCAGAGTCATTAGGCCTATAACATACTCCTACTCTCATTTTCCTTTTCTCAGTGTTTATTTCACACCAAACAGACTCAACGTTGCACTGTCCACCCGTGTCAACTGGACGCACTTCCTTAGATTTGTTCTTAACTAACAGCATAACCCCTCCTCCCTTCCTACCCTGTTTGTCCTTTCTGTACACATTGTACTCCCCAAATTCCAATTCTGCACTGCTTATATCTATGTGACACCATGTCTCTGATATCCCAACAATATCTGCATTTGATGTCTTCATCAACACTTCCAATTCATAAATTTTATTTACTATACACTGTACTTCTAGCCTTACTGTATATGCAATTATAAATGCACTTGTTCATACTCTTAGTTACCCTAACACAGCCCATGTATTTGCTTGTTCCAATGTGACTCCCAGCAGCACGAAGCTCCCAGCAACTTGCTCTCTAGGCTGCTGCTCATTACAATAGGTTGCAAGAATAACTTTCGCCTCTGACTGTGGCTACCGTTAATCTTTTAGTCTGGAATCCTCCCCCAACCTTGCAGTTTTCCAACCCACCTAACACTGCTTCAATAGCATCAGCAAATATTCTTGCACCCTTTTTATTTAAGTGTATCCAATCCCTGTAGAAGCAGTCTCTCCTGTTAGCAAGCACAAACCATGCTGAAAAAAATTTTCCCCCCGTGAGCCTTGCACATCTTTCTAGGGTCGAATTGATTGACAAGGCTCTCATCATATACTCCCTCCAATCGTGTCTGGGCAGAATTGCAGACACTTTCAAATTTAACCCTAGCTCGCGATTTTTTTCCACCATTGACCTGTACTTGTTAAGTAAATCTGCAAATCTCTTACTCCTAAGGTCATTAGTGTCAAAAGTTGGCATCCCTTTTGACTCTGTGGTGGAAGGGGAACCCAGGCAGTACAACAGATAAAATACGTCATGAATCCTGATAATATAAACTTCTTCTGAGGGGCCAACAAGGTCCCCACTAAAAATCATGACTCTGAATGTGATATTAATATTACTACAACAACAAAAAAGACCCCTAACACAAGAAATATCAAGACCAACACCATGCTTCTGTATAATCCATTCCACCATGTGAAAATGCATTGGGGATAATGTCTCCCTTCTTCAGGCAGAAGGGGTCAGGCTTAGTAGCTCCTCTTAAATCATTTCATTGACTACAATCTGATAAAAACTAATAGGCATTTAGAAGAGCTTCTTTGAACTGGTACATTAGCATTAGTAGAGGCATTTGATGCAAGAAAGCAAGCTTATGCAGCATCAGCCAAAAAAAAAATAATAAATAAAAAATAACCACTTCCACTTCACCCCTCTGTTCGTTCGAAATACCTGTCTAGCTGAGCCTTAAACTTATTTAGGCTATCAACTTCAACGACAAGGGATGGAAGTCTGTTCCACCAACCAACCACCCGCTGGCTAAAGGCAAATTTCTGCACGTCTATCCTACATCTGTCTTTCCTCCATTTGAGTTCATGCCCTCTCAGGTAATCATTCTGAGCAAGAGGAAAAATCCCATCAGCATTGAGCATGCTAAAACCATTCAAAGCTTTATACACCTCTATCAGATCACCTTGCCGGTGCCTAGTCTCCAGACACTGTAATTTGCAAAACTTTAGCCGTTCTTTGTAAGAGCACCCCTTTGTTCCATTCACTAATCTTGTTGCCCTTCTCTGTACTCGTTCCAGCAGCTCTACATCCTTCTTGAAATGAGGCCTCCAGGCCGTATACAGTACTCTAGGTGTGGTCTGACCATTGCCTTATACAAGGGAATAATCACCTTCTTATTCCTGCTAGAAAAATTCCTATATATCATTGACAATACACTATGAGCTACTCTTGCAGCCCATCTGCACTGCTCAGAGAACTTCATATCTGCCTGCACAGCCACCCCCAGGTCCCTTTCATTCTCTACCACTGTCAGTGTAGTACCACAGAGTTGATACGTTGCCCTTGTGTTGCTGTTTCCCATATGTAGTACTTTACTTTTCTCAATGTTAAATTTCATTTGCCACCTCTCAGCCCATCTGCTCAACCTTTCCAGATCCTGTTGTAGCAGTATAGTGTCAGTAGTGTCCTTGACAACCCTGCCAACCTTACACTCCCGAAATTCCAATTCTGCACTGCTTATATTCGTGTGAACCCACGTCTCTGATATGCCAACAGTATCTGCCTTTTATGTCTTGATTAGCACTTCAAGCTCATCAAATTTATAAACTATACTCCTGGCATTGGTGTACATGCAAGTATACATGCACCTGTTATTACTCTTGATTACCCTAACACAGCCCGTGTATTTACTTGTTCCACTATGACTCCCAACAGTCCTGGAATTCTCCATAACCTTGGTTTCCAGGCTTCTGCTCATTCTAATGGAAGCAGTGCAAGAATCATTTTTGCCTCTGCCTGCGGCCACTGTTAACCTTTTAGTCTGTGTATCCCCCCAAGCTAGCAGTTTTCCGACCCACCTAACACTGCCTTGTTAGCATCAGCAAATATTCTTGCACACTTTCTATTTAAGTGTACCCCATCCCTGTAGAAACAGTCTTTCCTGTTAACAAGCACAGACCAGGCTGAAAAAAAAATTCTGCCCCTTGAGTTTTGCACAATCTCTTGAGGACTGAATTGATCTACAAGGCTCTCATCATATACTCCCTCCTATCGTGTCTTGGCAGAATTGCAGACACTTTCACATTCAACCCTAAGTCGTGACTTTTTTTCCACGATAGTTTCACCCATACAACCAGCCATTCACATTAACAGAACTTTTAGGAGTGCTCAATAAAACATCCAATAGCACTGCTGGTCCAGATGGATCTACTGTATAATGTTAAAATAACTGAACAACAGAGCAAAAAGAACATTGTTAAACTATTACAACCGAATATTCTTAGAAAATGCTTACCCAATCTCCTGGTGTCACCCAATGACCACATCATAGTAGTGATTCTTTTTTGTTTATGAGTAGTGATTCGTTTTCAGTAGTGATTCTTCATGCATTAAGAATCTGCAGATAGAGGAACCACTAGGTGTCAGTGATCACAGTGTGCTGAAGTGGGATTCACTCAGAGGTGACTACCATCAGGGAAGGGTTATTGCTTTTGTAAAGGCGACTACGATGGTCTGAGACAGTATTTAAATTC
Source organism: Mastigoproctus giganteus (assembly GCF_048544385.1). Lineage (NCBI taxonomy): Eukaryota > Metazoa > Arthropoda > Arachnida > Uropygi > Thelyphonidae > Mastigoproctus > Mastigoproctus giganteus. The sequence continues at coordinate 36,304,296 of NC_143588.1, forward strand.
TATACAGTGGAACCAACTGATGATGTTACCAACAGCAAATTCAAAATGGGAAGCATTCAAAGAACTTATCTTGGAAGCTACTAGGCTTTACATACCAACTAAGAAATATTGTTCAAGGTTTAGGCCAAAATGGATGTCAGATGAACTAATGAGACATATGGCAGAGAAGAAAAATGCTTGGGATACATATAAATTAACACGTGACACAGAAGCCTATAATAGATATAAGTTGATCTGTAAACCAAGTTACAAAGGAGGTTAGGCAGGCGAAGGCAGATTACGAGAAATCTTTGGCAAGGGATGCAAAGAAAAACAGCAAAGAGTTCTTTACTTATGTAAACTCTAGAAGAAAGGGGATGAATCAGATTGGTCCACTTGACATCGATGGTTCAACTGTTGATGATCCGGCTCAGGTAGCTAAAAAACTAAATGAATATATTGCATCGACATTCACACATGAGGAGTTATTCAGCGAAGGGAATGCCAGAGGTGTATTCAACTCTGGCAGTAAGCTAGAGAATCTTGTAATAACTGAGAGTAAATTGGAGGAGAAATTATTGAAGATAAATACAAGAAAGGCACCTGGTGGATGGGATCTATCCAGTTATATTAAAGGAGGCAGCAAAGGAAGTAAGCAAACCCTTAGCCATAATTATGAGAGCTTCTTTGGAATCAGGGGAGGTACCCATAGACTGGAGATGTGCAAATGTGACCCCAATTCACAAAGGAGGATCAAAGGCTGAAACAAGTAATTATAGACCTGTGAGTTTAACTTCTGTTCCAGGAAAATTAATGGAGGCACTGGTTAAAGAAGCACTGCAGGATTATCTAGACAAGACTTCAGTTATAGTTTGGACACAGCATGGTTTTGTTAAGGGGAAGTCTTGCCTGACCAATTTGATTGGATACTATGATGCAGTCACAAAAGAACTGGATGCAGGGAATAACTTTGATATTATATACTTGGATCTTAGAAAGACTTTTGATACTGTTGCACATGGAAGACTGCTGCACAAATTGCAGCAGTGTGGCATTGGAGGCAAATTGCTGCTGTGGATAAAGGGGTGGTTGAGGGGGAGAAGACAGATAGTGGTAATCAATGGACACTGCTCATTGTGGACTAATGTTATCATTGGGGTCCCTCAGGGTTCAGTGTTGGGTCCATTGTTGTTTTTTGTATTTATAAATAATATTGATGATGGTATATCAAGCTTAATGTCCAAGTTTGCAGACGATACAACAGTTGGCAGGGTTGTTAAAGACACTACTGATGCTATGCTGCTGCAACAGGATCTGGAAAGACTGAGCAGATTAGCATTAGCATTAGTAGAGGCATTTGGTGCAAGAAAGCAAGCTTATGCAGCATCAGCCAAAAAAAAAAAAAAAAAAAAAAAAAACCCCACTTCCACTTCACCCCTCTGTTCGTTCAAAATACCTGTCCAGCTGAGCCTTAAACTTATTTAGGCTATCAACCTCCACCACAAGGGATGGAAGTCTGTTCCCCCAACCAACCACCCGCTGGCTAAAGGCAAATTTCCGCACGTCTATCCTACATCTGTCTTTCCTCAATTTGAATTTATGCCCTCTCAGGTGATTTTTCTGAGCTAGAGGAAGAATCCCATCAGCATTGAGCATGCTTAAACCATTCAAGGCTTTATACACCTCTGTCAGATCACCTTGCTGGTGCCTAGTCTCCAGACACTGTAATCTGCAAAACTTAAGCCTTTCTTCGTAAGAGCACCCCTTTGTTCCATTCACTAATCTTGTTGCCCTTCTCTGTACTCGTTCCAGCAGCTCTACATCCTTCTTGAAATGAGGCCTCCAGACCTGTATACAGTACTCTAGGTATGGCCTGACCATTGCCTTATACAATGGAATAATCACCTCCTTATCCCTGCTGGAAAAATTCCTGTATATCATTGACAATACTCCATGAGCTACTCTTGCACCCGTCTGCACTGCTCAGAGAACTTCATATCTGCCTGCACAACCACCCCCAAGTCCCTTTCATTCTCTACCACTGTCAGTGTAGTACCACAGAGTTGATACATTGCTCTGGGGTTGCTGTTTCCCATGTGTAGTACTTTACATTTGTCAATGTTAAACTTCATGTGCCACCTCTCAGCCCATCTGCTCAACCTTTCCAGATCCTGTTGCAGCAGCATAGTGTCAGTAGTGTTCTTGACAATCCTGCCAACCTTTGTATCATCTGCAAACTTGGACATTAAGCTTGATATGCCATCATCAATATCATTTATAAATACAGAAAACAATAATGGACCCAACACTGAGCCCTGAGGGACTCCACTAACATTAGTCCACCAAATGGGCTGAGAGGTGGCAAATAAAGTTTAACCTTGACAAATGTAAAGTACTACATATGGGAAACAGCAACCCCAGAGCAACGTATCAACTCTGTGGTACTACACTGACAGTGGTAGAGATTGAAAAGCACCTGAGGGTAAATGTGCAGGCAGATATGAAGTTCTCTGAGCAGTGCAGACGGGCTGCAAGAGTAGCTCATGGTGTCTTATCAATGATATACAGGAATTTTTCTAGCAGGGATAAGGAGGTGATTATTCCCTTGTATAAGGCAATGGTCAGGCCACACCTTGAGTACTGTATACAGGTCTGGAGGTATAATTTCAAGGATGTAGAGCTGCTGGAACGAAGACAGAGAAGGGCAACAAGGTTAGTAAATGGAACAAAGGGTTGCTCTTACGAAGAAAGGCTTGAGTTTTGCAAATTACAATGTCTGGAGACTAGGCACCAGCGAGGTGATCTGATAGAGGTGTATAAAGCCTTGAATGGTTTGAGCATGCTCAATGCTGATGGGATTCTTCCTCTTGCTCAGAATAATCACCTGAGAGGGCATAAATTCAAATCGAGATAAGACAGATGTAGGATAGATGTCCGGAAATTTGCCTTTAGCCAGCGGGTAGTTGGTTGGTGGAACAGACTTCCATCCCTTGTTGTGGAAGTTGATAGCCTAAATAAATTTAAGTCTCAGCTGGACAGGTATTTTGAATGAACGAAGGAGTGAAGTGGAAGTTTTTTTTTTTCCCTTTCAGGCTGATGCTGCATAAGTTTGCTTTTGCGTCATATGCCTCTACTAATGCTAATAGTTCTAGCCTTCCGAAAACCTTCCGTTTTCGGAAGGCTAGAATTAGCCTTTTCGGGCCTATAGTTACGTGGAAAGGTACGATCTTGAAAGGATCGTACCTTTCCACGTAACTATAGGCCAGTTTCACTGACTGGTTGTTTAGGCAAAGTTCTGTAAGAAATGATTCACAGGCGGTTAATGTGGTAAATGGTAATCAGCATGGGTTTCGAAAAAACCGTTCCATGTTAGACCTAATGATAAAAGCAGGGGCAAAAATTTGTAATGCCTTCATAAGTGGACGACATCTGGTCATCATTAATCTTGATATTGAGAAAGCCTTTGATACCACCTGGCGATATGGTGTATTTCAAGATCTTCATTCTTTCGACTTGAGTGGTCATCTACTGTAATTTATACAAAATTTCCTACACCACAGAACTTTTCAGGTCAGATACATGAATAATTTATCCAAAACATGAGGGGCCCATCAAGCTCTCAGCTGCCCAACTCAATGCCAGAGCTCACTCCTGGGCATCAGGCAACACAACGGCAATCTCCAAGGCAGAATGAGTTGGTCCCACAGGAGTTAGTTATCGTCAGTGACTCTATTGTCAGGGAGACAGGAATATATTGTGAAAAAAGGATAGATGGAATAGGACCAGGTATGTCTTCCAGGGGCAAAAGTTGATGACGTTGTAAAGCATATATCATCTTTTAAGGGCACAAAGGGTGATATTGTTGTACACGTTGGCACCAATGACATTAAGAGTAGGAGATCTGCAGATTAACTTAACAAGTACAGGTCAATGTTGCAAAAAAATTATGAATTAGGGTTAAATTTGAAAGTGTCTGCAATTCTGCCCAGACATGATAGGAGGGAGTACATGGCCTTGTCAATCAATTTGGCCCTGGAGGAAATGTGCAAGGCTTAAGGGGTAAAATTTTTTACAGCCTGGTCTGTGCTTGTTAACAGGAGAGACTGTTTCTACAGAGATTTGATACACTTAAATAGAAAGGGTGCAAGAATATTTGCTGATGCTATCGAGGCAGTGTTAGGTTGGTCGGAAAACTGCTACCTTGGGGGATTCACAGACTAAAAGGTTAAAAATAGCTGCAGTCAGAGGTTTTGGTTATTCTTTCACTACTTCTATTAGAATAAGCAGCGGCCTGGAGCGAAGGGTGTTGGGGGTTTCAGTGACTGATGACAGTCATCGTGAAACAAGTGGGTATATGGGATGTGTTAGGATAACTAATAAGGTTCATGTATACTTGCATGTATACCAATGCTAGAAGTATAGTAAATAAATTTGATGAATTTGAAGTGTTGATCAAGACATCAAAGGCGGATATTGTGGGATAGCAGAGACGTGGTGTCACACAGATATAAGGAATGCAGAACTGGAATTTGGGGAATACAGTGTGTACAGAAAGGATAGACAGGAAAGGAGGAGGTGTTTAAGAAAAACATAAAATCAAAAAAAGTGCATCCAGTTGATATAGATGAACTGTGCACTGTTGAGTCAGTTTGGTGTGACATAAGCACTGCAAAATCAAAAATAAGAAAAGGAGTGTGTTATAGGCCTAATGACTCGAATGAGTACAATGAACAATTGTACAGAGAAATAGAGTGGGCTGATAAATCAGAATGTCTTATAATGGGGGATTTTAACTTCCCAGATATAGACTGGAACTTATGGGTTGGTCACTCAGACACTAGTAACACTTTTTTGGATTTATTGGATGATTGTTTTCTGCAGCAGCATGTTCGAGAGGCAACCAGAGAGGGTAATACTCTTGATCTGGTTATCAGCAGTGATCATTCGTGTATTAAGAATTTGCAGATAAAGGAACCATTAGGTGGCAGTGATTGCAATGTACTGATGTGGAATTTACTTAAAGATATAATTACCATCAGGGGTAAAGGAAGGCGTTTTTGCTTCCGTAAAGGATGACTACGGTGGTCTCAGACAGTTTTTAAATTCTGTACAGTGGGATCAACTGATGATGTTACCAACAGCAAATTCTAAGTGGGAAGCATTCTAGGAATTAATAGTGGAAGCCACTAAACATTTCATGCCTATTAAGAAATATTGTTCAAGGTTTAGGCCTAAATGGTTGTCAAATGAACTAATGAGACTCGTGGCAGAGAAGAAAAATGCATGGGATGCATATAAATTTTCAGGCGACACAGAAGCCTATGATATATATAAGCTAGTCTGTAATCAAGCCAAAAAAGGAAGTTAGGCAGACGAAGGCAGATTACGAGAAATCTTTGGCAAAGGATGCTAAGAAAAACAGCGAAACAGAAAAACAGCTTTACTTATATAAACTCTAAAAAGAAGGGGATGAATCTGATTGGTCCACTTGATATCGGTGGTTAGACTGTTGATGATCCATCTCAGATAGCAAACAAACTGAACGAGTATTTTGCATCTACATTCACAGATGAGGAGTTATTAAGGTTGGAAAATGCCACAAGGTTATCAAATTGTAGCAGGGTGCTTAATGATTTTGTAATAACTGAGAACAAAGTGGAGGAGAAATTGATGAAGTTAAACATAAGAAAGGGGTGGATGGATCTATCCAGTTATATTGAAGGAGGCAGCAAAGGAAGTAAGCAAACCCTTAGCCATAATTATGAGAGCATCCTTGGACTCAAGGGAGGTCCCCACAGACTGGAGATGTGCAAATGTGTCCCCAATTCACAAAGGGGGATCGACGGGTGACAAGAGTAATTACAGACCAGTTAATTTAACTTGTGTTCCGGGTAAAATAATGGAGTCACTGGTTAAAGATGTATTGCAGGATCATCTAGACAAGACTGCAGCAATAATTCAGACACAGCATGGGTTTGTTAAGGGAAAGTCTTGTCTGACAAATTTGATAGGATATTATGATGTGGTTACAAAGGAACTGGATGCAGAAAATAATTTTGATATCATATACTTGGATTTCAGGGAAGCTTTTGACACTGTTGCGCATGGAAGACTACTGTACAAATTGGAGCAGAATGGTATTAAGGGTAAGTTGCTACAATGGATAAAAGGATGGTTGAGTGGGAGAAGACAGAGGGTGGTAATTAATGGGTGCTGCTCTTCGTGGACCAGTGTTATTAGTGGAGTCCCACAGGGTTCAGTGTTGGGTCCACTGTTGTTTTGTGTACTTATCAATGATATATAAGGCCTGACGTAGCCCAGTGGTCAGGAGCGAGAGTGCATAGCACGCGTTCCTTGAGTGGACCGGGGTTCAAGCCCGTGACTACTAAATACGATAAATATTTGTATTGACGATTTATTGTAAACTCTACTGACATGGTTGTCGTGCCGGAGTATAAACAGAAAATTTATTTATTTTTTTATTTATATTGATGAAGGTATATCAGGCTTAGTGTCGAAGTTTGCAGATGATACAAAGGTTGGCAGTAATGGCAGTGTGTTACTGCAACAGGATCTAGAAAATTTGGGCAGATGGGCTGAGAAGTGAAAACTGAAGTTTAACATTTAAAAATGCAAAGTACTGCTAATGGGTAGAAGTAACCCCAGAGAAACGTACCAACTGGGTTGATTACTTAACTACACTTAAGGTGGTAGAAAATGAAAAAGACCTTAGAGTAATTGTGCAGTCAGATATAAAGTTTTCTGAGCAATGCAGACAGGGTGCCAGGGCAGGTCATGGGATGTTGTCAATGATATACAGGAATTTTACTAGCAGGGAAAAGGAGGTGATTTTCCTTCTGTATAAGGCAATGGTCAGGCCACGCCTTGAGTAGTGCGTGCAGGTCTGGAGGCCTCATTTTAGGAAGGTCGTAGATTTGCTTGAGCGTGTACAGAGAAGGGCAACAAGATTGGTGAGGGGAATGAAGGGATACTCTTACTAGGAGAGGCTTAAGTTCTGCAAATTGCAGCAGCTGGATACCAGGCACCTGCGAGGTGATCTGATTGATATGTATAAGGCCTTGAATGAGTTGAGCACGCTGAATTCTGATGGGATACTTCCACTTGTTTAGATTACAAACCTAAGGGGTCATAAATTGAGGAAGGACAGATGTAGAATAGATGTGCGGAAATTTGCCTTTAGCCAGTGGGTGGTTAATAGCTGGAACAAACTTCCATCTGTCGTGGAAGTTGATAATTTAAATAAATTTAAGGAGGAACTGGACAAATATATAGAGGGGATTGTTTTGTAATTTTTTTTTTTTGGCTGATGCTGCATAAGCTCATACACTTGCTTTCTTGCATCACATGCCACTACTACATTTGAACAAGAGAAAGGTGTACGACAGGGTTCCGTTCTCAGTCCAACATTATTTGCAATAAGAATCACAAACATGACAAGGGATGTACCAAATACAATAGAATCGTACATGTTTGCTGATGACCTCATTATCTCTACTATGAACACTATTGAAAGTCAACTTCAAATTGCCATAGCGAAATTAGGATCATCAACATTGCGGAATGGTTATTCCCTAGCAGAAAAGAAGTCCATTGCTATTCGTTTTTGGAAAAAATGCAAACTACATCTGGATTCAGAAATATTTTTAAAGAACAGCTGATTCTTATCACTAACTATTTTCACCTGTTGTGGTTACATTTAGATAATAAACTTAATTTTATCTGATTCTCTGAGTGCGATAACAACATTGAAAAATCCATCCAAGCAAATCCACCCCGTCTTGAAGCAAATCAGATCACAGATAATTACTTTACACGCTGTTAATCAATCAGTCACTTTCTGTTGGATACCAGGTCATGTAAGCATCAAAGGAAATGAATATGTAGATCAAGCCGCTAAACATCCAATCACTGCAAGCTCTCGTAACTACCGAGTGCTGTATACAGACTACAAATCAATAAGGAATTTAAACAGGAACCTAAGTTGTGGCCATCAAGAATGCCAAGAGGCGGTTATCCTGGCTGGCATGCGTATTGGGCATGCGTATCTAACCCATATTTATCTACTCAAGGGGGAAGACCTGCCTATTTGTACATTTGTCAGTTTATACTTATGGTGAGACATATTCTAATAAATTGAAATCATTATATAATTATCGAAACACAATTTTCACATTGCTTTCACATCTGCAAGCACCTTTGACATTACATCATGTGATTGGAGACAATGCAAATCTAGCCGAGTTCTTTGTTTTCTTAAAGCTTTCTTAAAATTTTTTCTTAAAAAAAATTTTTTTTTTTTTTTGTAAGTAGCTTATTTTTTTTTTTTTTTTTTTTTTGTAAGTAGCTTATTTTTTTAATTTTTTTTTTTGTAAGTAGCTTACAGACGTAAGGATCATTAGTTTATTCTGAATTGAGACAGCGAGATTTGAAAGTTTATTAATACTTAAGATGCTGCTGACGAGGCTACTAGGAGACGGTCGTGTTCAAAGCCGCTAAGTGGATTTTTCTTATTTATTGATTTGAAATTATTGTTTTTCTAAAACTTTTGATTTAAATTTAGTAGTATAACATTATTTTGTGATTTTCTGATTAATTTGGTGTATTTATTCTTTACTCGGCCTTGTAATTGCATAAAAGTATCGGTAAGGGTATCCACGTGTTTGCAACTCCGCTGAACGAGAAGTTCTTTAGCCATATTTAGCCGCTTCATTGAATATTTTTTACATTGAATTATTTCTGTAAGTAGCTTATAGACCTAGTAAGGATCGTTAGTTTATTCTGAATTGAGACAGCGAGATTTGAAAGTTAATTAATACTTAAGTGTCCGTAGATATAAAGTTCGTAAGTTCCCGCCTTTGTGATACGATAGTTATATACCGTACTAGATAGCGTTAGTTGAACTTTGTTAGCAGTTAAATTGTACTTTTAAATAAATACATATAACGACTTAGATTACAAACGTAACATAATTAATTAATAAATTAATAGAATCATGACTCAGACCAGAGCAGCAAAGCAAAAGGCTCAAGCTAATGGAAGTGCTGTGGCTCAGAGCAGAACTGAGGGGGGCAGTTGTCCTCTGACTCGCAGCCTTATAAAATGCACTGTTTGCTTGATGTTTGCAGAGCAATCGGGTATGGGACATGATACTGCCATGGGGGATGTCTTTGTGTGTGCACGATGCAAGGAGTGTATCGATATCAGGCAACAACTCAGCGTTCTTGTGGGCCTATATGAGAGCTTGAAGGACAGGGTGGATTCCCTCGAAGAAACTGAATTGAAGGGCCCATCAAGCTCTCAGCTGCCCACATCAACGCCAGAGCTTGCACTTGGGCATCACGTGACACAGAGGCAACCCCCAAGGCAGAATGCGCTGGTCCCGAAGGAACTAGTAGTTGTTGGTGACTCTATTGTCAGCGAAACGGGGAACATGTTTTGTAAAAAGGATAGGTGGAACAGGACCAGGGTATGTCTGCCAGGGGCAAAGGTTGATGACGTTGTAGAGCAAATATCATCTTTTAAGGGCACAAAAGGTGATATAGTTGTACACGTTGGCACTAATAATATTAAGAGTGGGAGACCGGCAGAATTACTTAACAAGTACAGGTCACTGTTGAACAAAAGCTGAGAATTAGGGTTGAATTTGAAAGTGTCTGCAATTCTGCCCAGACACGATAGGAGGGAGTATAGGATGAGAGCCTTGTCGATCAATTCGGACCAGGAAAGATTGTGCAAGGCTCAAGGGGTAGAATTTTTTTCAGCCTGGACTGTACTTGTTAACAGGAGAGATTGCTTCTACAGGGATGGGATACACTTAAATAGAAAGGGTGCAAGAATATTTGCTGATGCTATCGAGGCAGTGTTAGGTGGGTCGGAAAACTGCTAGCTTGGGGGGGAGACAAAGACCAATAGATTGACAGTAGCCACTGGCAGAGGTGAAAGAGATTCTTGCACTGCTTCTATTAGAATAAGCAGAAGCCTGAAAAACAAGATGCATGATATTTCGGAGACTGCTGGGAGCCATTGCGGTACAAGTAAACACATGGGTTGTGTTAGGGTAGCTAAGAATAGAAACAGGTGCAGGTACACTTGCGTGTACACCAATGCTAGGAGTTTAGTAAACAAATTTGATGAATTTAAGGTATTGCTCAAAACATCAAAGGCAGATATTGTTGGGATATCAGAGACGTGGTGTCACACAGATATAAGGGATGCAGAACTGGAATTTGGGGAGTACAATGTCTACAGAAAGGATAGACAGGATAGGAAGGGGGGGGAGGAGTTATGCTATTAGTTAAGAAACACATAAAAACCAAGGAAGTGAAGCCAGTCGACATCGCTGGACAGTGCAGTGTTGAGCCAGTTTGGTGTGACATAAGCATTGGGAGATCAAAATTGAGAGTAGGAGTGTGCTATAGGCCTAATGACTCTGATGAGTATAATAAGAAACTGTACAGGGAAATAGAGTGGGCCAGTAAATCAGAGAGTCTTATAATGGGAGATTTTAATTTCCCAGATATTGACTGGAATTTGGGGGCTGATCACTCACACACTAGCAGGGCTTTTGTGGATTTATTGGATGATTGTTTTCTACATCAGCATGTTCGGGAGGCAACTAGAGCGAGTAATACTCTTGATTTGATTATCAGCAGTGCTTCTTCATGCATTAAGAATCTGCAGATAAATGAACCACTAGGTGGCAGTGATCACAGTGTGCTGAAGTGGGATTTACTCAAAGAGGTAACTACCATTAGGGGTAAAGGGAAGGGTTATTGCTTCCGTAAAGGCGACTACGATGGACTGAGACAGTATTTAAATTCTATACAGTGGGACCAACTGATGATGTTACCAACAGCAAATTCAAAATGGGAAGCATTCAAAGAACGTATCTTGGAAGCTACTAGGCTTTACATACCAACTAAGAAATATTGTTCAAGGTTTAGGCCAAAATGGATGTCAGATGAACTAATGAGGCATATGGCAGAGAAGAAAAATGCATGGGATACTTACAAATTAACACGACACAAAAGCCTATGATAGATACAAGTTGATATGCAACCAAGTTACAAAGGAGGTTAGTCAGGCGAAGGCAGATTACGAGAAATCTTTGGCAAGGGATGCAAAGAAATAACAGCAAAGAGTTCTTTACTTATGTAAACTCTAGAAGGAAGGGGGATGAATCAGATTGGTCCACTTGATATTGATGGGTCAACTGTTGATGATCCTCCTCAGGTAGCTAACAAACTAAATGAATATTTTGCATCGACATTCACACATGAGGAGTTATTCAGCGAGGGGAATGCCAGAGGTGTATTCAACTCTAGCAGTAAGCTACAGAATCTTGAAATAACTGGGAGTAAAGTGGAGGAGAAATTGTTGAAGATAAACACAAGGAAGGCACCTGGGGTGGATGGGATCTATCCAGTTATATTAAAGGAGGCAGCAAAGGAAGTAAGCAAACCCTTAGCCATAATTATGAGAGCTTCCTTGGACTCAGGGGAGGTACCCATAGACTGGAAATGTGCAGCTGTGACCCCAATTCACAAAGGAGGATCAAAGGCTGACACAAATAATTATAGACCTGTGAGCTTAACTTCTGTTCCAGGAAAATTAATGGAGGCACTGGTTAAAGAAGCACTGCAGGATCATTTAGACAAGACTTCAGTTATAGCTCGGACACAGCATGGTTTTGTTAAGGGGAAATCTTGCCTGACCAATTTGATTGGATACTATGATGCAGTCACAAAAGAACTGGATGCAGGGAATAGCTTTGATATTATATACTTGGATCTTAGAAAGGCTTTTGATACTGTTGCACATGGAAGACTGCTACACAAATTGGAGCAGTGTGACATTGGAGGCAAATTGCTGCAATGGATAAAGGGGTGGTTGAGGGGGAGAAGACAGAGAGTGGTAATCAATGGACACTGCTCATCGTGGACTAATGTTATTAGTGGAGTCTCTCAGGGCTCAGTGTTGGGTCCATTATTGTTTTCTGTATTTATAAATGATATTGATTATGGTATATGAAGCTTAATGTCCAAGTTTGCAGACGATACAAAGATTGGCAGGGTTGTCAAGGACACTACTGACACTATGCTGCTGAAACAGGATCTGGAAAGGTTGAGCAGATGGGCTGAGAGGTGGCAAATGAAGTTTAACATTGACAAATGTAAAGTACTACACATGGGAAACAGCAACCGTAGAGCAACGTATCAACTCTGTGGTACTACACTGACAGTGGTAGAGAATGAAAGGGACTTGGGGGTGGATGTGCAGGCAGATATGAAGTTCTCTGAACAGTGCAGACGGGCTGCAACAGTAGCTCATGGAGTATTGTCAATGTTATACAGGAATTTTTCCAGCAGGGATAAGGAGGTGATTATTCCCTTGTATAAGGCAATGGTCAGGCCACACCTAAAGTACTGTATACAGGTCTGGAGGCCTCATTTCAAGAAGGATGTAGAGCTGCTGGAACGAGTACAGAGAGGGGCAACAAGATTAGTGAATGGAACAAAGGGGTGCTCTTACGAAGAAAGGCTCTAGTTTTGCAAATTACAGTGTCTGGAGACTAGGCAACGGCGAGGTGATCTGATAGAGGTGTATAAAGCCTTGAATGGTTTGAGCATGCTCAATGCTGATGGCATTCTTCCTCTAGCTCAGAATAATCACCTGAGAGGGCATAAATTCAAATCGAGGAAAGACAGATGTAGGATAGACGTGCGGAAATTTGCCTTTAGCCAGCGGGTGGTTGGTTGGTGGAACAGACTTCCATCCCTTGTCGTGGAGATTGATAGCCTAAGTAAGTTTAAGGCTCAGCTGGACAGGTATTTTGAACGAACAGAGGGGTGAAATGGAAGTGGGGTTTTTTTTTTTTTTTTGGCTGATGCTGCATAAGCTTGCTTTCTTGCATCAAATGCCTCTGCTAATGCTAATCTTTCTGCTTACTCCCCTTCCAGTCTCCTTTCACTTACTTGGGAGGGGAGAGGAAACCCTATGGAAGTTATTACTTCTCAGTGATAAGTTCATTACTTAGTGAAGATGGTATCTTCCTTTTAGGTTATCCCAGTAGAAGATTAAATAAATAAATTTTCTTTTTATACACCAGAACAACCACACAGTCAGAGGAATTCACAACATAGAGAGAATACAAGGAACAGCACCGTATTTAGCAGTCGTGGGCTTGAACGCTGGTCACTCAAGGCACTTGTACTTATGCACCCCTGTGCCTGACCTGATTACCTTCCAACAACTGGAGGTGTTTGGCATCACTACAGTCCATTAGGAACCTATTAGTGGTGCAGTGACATATATAACAGAAAATATTGCCCATACAGCAATAATTTAAATTTAAAAAACATTTATCCAATTTCCAGCATTCCCAAAACCATGATAGTATGTGCAGCAGCTAAAAAGGCACAAAACAAAGCCCAGGGGACATTCCAAAGGTATCCTACCATGGCTGATATTGTAACTTTTAAAAGTGCATTCACGAAAGCATGCTAAATTTGTTGTCAGGGTAAAAAGGAAGAGTGGATATGCTTTACTTTCTCTACTACCAGCACTGAATTCGTCTGGGACATAATCAGGAATATGATGGGAAAATAAGCATTTCACTTCTCATTGACCTGCGATATAATGGATGCACTATTGCAATTTCAAATGTAGTAGCTGCAGTTCTTGAGTAAACACTTTCTAACATTTCTGCAACATCAGCTTTGATCCCATAGTTTCTGATCCTAAAAAGGAAAATGAAAACAGTTACTTAATTTCATATCAAAGGGATTTTACTAATACAATGGCTCATCTACCAGCAAGGGCTAAAAACAGCTCTAACTATGCCAAGTGCTGGTGTAAGGTAATTTTCCTTGCCTTCTTTAACCCAGAAAATGATCCAAAAGTTCCAACTAACTATCATCCTTTTGCTCTGACTAGTTGTTTTTGCAAAATATAAAAGACTGCTGTATAAATTGGTGCAGTGTTGGCATTCAGAACAAGTTACTGTTATGGATAAAGAGATGATTGAGTTGGAGCAGACAGAGTTTGTTATTAATGGACATAGCTCTTCTTGGACAATGTTATTAGCAGTCAGGCCTAATGTTTATATGTTGCACTTGTGCCGTAAAGCCCACAACAAACAAACAAAGGAACAGCCTAAAAGTTTGCAGATGATACAAAGGTTGGCAGGGTGGTTAATGATAGATCAGGATTGCTACTGCACTAAGTTCTAGTTAATTAGGCAGGTAGGCTGAGAAGTGTCATCTGAAGTTTCACATTGACAAATGCAAGGTACTTCATACAGGTAGCAGTAATCTCAGATTAATATACTTACTGTTTGATACCACAATCAGGATAGTGTATAATGAAAAAGATCTGGTAGTAATTGTGCAGTAAGATATGAAGTTCTGTCTGTCTGTGGCGCCTCCGTAGCCAGGTGGGCAGGAGCAGCAGTGCGTAGCACACACTTCTTGATTAGACCGGGGTTCGAACCTGTGACCACCAAATACGGAGGATGCAGAAAGGTCAGGGAATGACCACCGCATATACCCGGAGCAATATGGCCTTAGTTGCTAATGCTCCTAAAAACCAAATAACAACAACATGAAGTCCTGTGAGCAGTGCTGTCAGGATTGCCCACAGGGTTTTATCAGTGATGTACAACAATTTTGCCAGTAGTAGTAGTAAGGAGGTGATTATTCCATTTTATAAGGCAGTGGTTAGACCACTTCTTGGGTACTGCACATAGTCACATAGTCAGGAAGCTTCATTTGCAAAAGGATGTAGATTTGTTGGTGCAGAGAAGAGCAACAAGATTAATGAGGGTAACAAAAGGGTGCACTTGCCAGGAAAGGCTTCTGTTCTGTAAATTGCAGTGTTTTGAGATGACACGTGCAAAGAGATCTGATTGAAGTGTTTAACCCTTTAAACAGATTGAGTGAACTCATGATGGAATCCTTTCTCTTGCTGATACTATGCACATGAGGGGGGCATAAATTCACAATTGATAAATAACACAATTGATAAATTGCGGAAATCCTTGCACAACAGCACTTATATAACACGGTTTGGCTCTAACACTGTTAGAGAACTGTGGGAAACCTAGCATAACAAGGTATTTTTGAGTTTTTGAGCTGGGAAAACCCTGCTATTATGTTGTATGTGACATTACCATTCTTTTTTGTGAATCCCTGCTGTTGACTCGCTAGTCGTTATCGCCTTCGTGATATTTTTCTAAAGCACATTTCTGGAGGTCACTACCATAAAACAGGAAAAACAATTTGCAGTTTCAAGTTTATGGGGCTTTTCTGTTAGGGCAATCAGTTATAATTGGGTAGTAAACTCGATCTTATTGCATTTGCGATAGTTCTGATAGCTGGAATTCTGTGGGTTTTCACGTTACAGGAACTTCCCGACTTACGTAAGGGTTGCATGCTGCAGAACGCTACGTAAATCAGAATTTCCCCCATGCTTGTGCACCACTTGCAGCTGTGCTCGCTGAATTGATTGAATCAAAAAAGAAATGTTTGATGAACATGTAAATAGAATTATTTATTCAATTTTTTATCTCATGTGCAGGAAAAATTACAAAAGTGTACAATTTAAAAATTTTTCAAAATTATAAAAAAAGAGAGGAGACAGGCATAACGTCAGTAAGTTTTACCTCTCGAGCATCGTTGCCAGCATCGTGTTCAGCTGATAAGTACCTCGCTGCAGAAGTTGAGGGCCATGGAGATTTATAAGGGGTCAGTCGCTCAACCTTACAAAAGAACATATTAATGGATGACTGGACGGTAGTTTTTTTTCTTTTCATCATAGATTTTTTTGTAGCAGGCACGCATATTATTCACTCCTCTGTTAACTTTTAAGAATCGTTCGCTGTCAGGATCCATCTTCTCAAACCTCGCCATTGCCGATCCAATTTCATGAAATGCTATTGTCATATCTCTATTGATGAAGCATCTTGGCTTCTCATTTTGAGCTTCGTCAGCATTTTCTTCTTTCACTATCGCTGCCTGCAAGTCAATAAGTTCTTTGTTAGATAGTTCCTTATCTTCTTCTTCTTCTTCTATTAACTCCTCTCCGTCTTTGACATCATTGTCCAACTGCAGTAGATCTGCAACCTTTACAATCTTGTCTGTAACCTCTTCATATGGTTCGTCTTTTTCAAATCCTTCAAAGCCTTTTACTTGCCATGGGCATATTTTATTCCATGGGCCATTTAAACAACTTTTAGTAATTTCTGCCCAGGCCTTATTAATGTTTAAGATGGTGTGGTAAATATTGTAAGATTTCCAAAAGTCTCTTAACATAAAATTTTTCTCACCATCTACTGCAGACAATGCCTGAGCAAATGTGCATAAATAGTATGCTTTTAAATTTGAAATAACACCCTGCTCCATAGGTTTGATGAGTGAAGTCGTGTTTGGTGGTAGAAATATGACTCAACCGCAAAACACAGGATGTCCACAGCATTTAAACTAATCCTCAAAGAGAGAGAGATATTGTTATTAGCATTAGCATTAGCATTAGTAGAGGCATATGATGCAAGAAAGCAAGCTTATTCAGCATCAGCCAAAAAAAAAAAAAAAAAAAAAAAAAAAACCCTCTCCCATTTCACCCCTCCGTTCGTTCGAAATACCTGTCCAGTTGAGCTTTAAATTTGTTTAGGCTATCAACTTCAACAACAAGTGATGGAAGTCGGTTCCACCAACCAACCACCCGCTGGCCAAAGGCAAATTTCCGCACATCTATCCGACATCCATCCTTCCTCAATTTGAATTTATGCCCTCTGAGGTGATTATTCTGAGAAAGATGAAGAATCCTATTGGCATTGAGCATGCTCAAACCATTCAAAGCCTTATACACCTCTATCAGATCACCTCGCCGGTGCCTAGTCTCCAGACTCTGTAATTTGCAAAACTTAAGCCTTTCTTCGTAAGAGCAACCCTTTGTTCCATTTACTAATCTTGTTGCCCTTCTCTGTACCCGTTCCAGCAGCTCTACATCCTTCTTGAAATGAGGCCTCCAGACCTGTATACAGTACTCAAGGTGTGGCCTAACCATTGCCTTATACAAGGGAATAATCACCTCCTTATCCCTGCTAGAAAAATTCCTGTATATCATTGACAAGACACTATGAGCGACTCTTGCAGCTCGTCTGCACTGCTCAGAGAACTTCATATCTGCCTGCACAATTACCCCCAGGTCCTTTTCATTCTCCACCACTGTCAGTGTAGTACCGCAGAGTTGATACATTGCTCTGGGGTTACTGTTACCCATATGTAGTACTTTACATTTGTCAATGTTAAACTTCATTTGCCACCTCTCAGCCCATCTGTTCAACCTTTCCAGATCCTGTTGCAGCAGCATAGCGTCAGTAGTGTCCTTAACGACCCTGCCAACCTTTGTATCATCTGCAAACTTAGACATTAAACTTGATATCCCATCATCAATATCATTCATAAACACCGAAAACAACAGTGGACCCAACACTGAACCTTGAGGAACTCCACTAATAACATTAGTCCACGTTGAGCAGTGTCCATTGATTACCACTCTCTGTCTTCTGCCACTCAACCATCCCCTTATCCATAGCAGCAATTTGCCTCCAATGCCACACTGCTCCAATTTGTGCAGCAGTCTTCCATGTGCAACAGTATCAAAAGCCTTTCTAAGATCCAAATATATAATATCAAAGTTATTCCCTGCATCCAGTTCTTTTGTGGCTACATCATAGTATCCAATCAAATTGGTCAGGCAAGACCTGCCCTTAACAAAACCATGCTGCGTCTGAGCTATAACTGAATTCTTGTCTAGATGATCCTGCAGTGCTTCTTTAACCAGTGCCTCCATTAATTTACCTGGAACAGAAGTTAAACTAACAGGTCTATAATTACTTGTGTCAGCCTTTGATCCTCCTTTGTGAATTGGGGTTACATTTGCATATCTCCAGTCTATGGGTACCTCCCCTGAGTCCAAAGAAGCTCTCATAATTATGGCTAGGGGTTTGCATACTTCCTTTGCTGCCTCCTTTAATATAACTGGATAGATCCCATCCACCCCAGGTGCCTTTTTTATGTTTATCCTCAACAATCTCTCCTCCACTTTCCTCTCAGTTATTACAAAATCATCCAGCTCACTGCCAATGTTTACTTTACCTACATCATTCTCCTTCCTGAATAACTCCTCATGCGTGAATGTAGATGCATGCTCTCTTATCCATGAGAGAGCATTATCCATGCTCTCTGGTTTGATCAGAAATGTGCGGGTAGGCTGGCTTTATTGATGCCCTTAAATGCATGAAGATTATCAGAATGGTATAGAAACAGTGGTTTTAATCTGTAATCTCCCACTGCATTAGCTCCAAGCAAAAGCGTGGCCCTATCTTTTGATGCCTTGCAACCTAGCATTGTATTTTCCTCTTTGGCAATGTATGTTCGATCTGGCATTTTTTTCCAATACATAGCAGTCTCGTCAACGTTAAAAATTTGCTACATCGAATAGTCGCCTTCATCAATAACTTTTTCCAACATATCACAAAATTTCTCTGCATCTGCAGAATCGGCACTGCCGATTTCACCACATACTTTAATGTTCTGGAAATCAGTGCAATGCTTGAACCTATTAAACCACCCGTTGCTTGCTACGAATTTGGGTTGGGATTTGCCGTACTTATCCTTAATAACTTTATAAATACTTGTTTTTGCTTGAATGGTCATTAGAATCAGGGGCACTTGCTTGTGAATCTGATTTTCCATACATATTATTAATAGCTGTTCGATCTTCGATATAGCACCTGAATGCTGTTTTGTGATCGCTGTTGATCTTAAATGCGTTGATCCTTTAACATGTTCTTTTTTATGTGTACTGTCCTTTAAAATAGTATTCATCGTTGAAACAGCAAGACCTAATTCCCTTGCAATAGATGACAATGTCCTTTTTAATCATTTTTATCTTCATTTCTAAATCAATTTTCTTTTCTTTCCAGGCACTACCACCACTTGCACTTTTTGTTGGTCGCTTCCCCTTCTTCATTATAATACGTAAATAGGAAGTTTTAAAATAACCAAATGCAACAAGGCATATAATACTTTAAGAGTAAGAGTTTAATATCTATATAATATCGGTGTAGATACACCATTGGTAACTCTTAAGAAAGTGCGATGGTAGTGTGGGAGGCATCATTTGCTCTGTATCTCATATTGTGCTCTTCCTTCATAACGAGTTGCCATGGTATTGCACTACCTCGAATAAGTAATGCTTCACTAAAATAGAGAAGACTATTGTTACTTATTCTCAGTGAGTACCACCACCCAGATGGCACCGTTTCAAAGTTATTGGCCTAACATCGGTGGTTGGTTGCCTTGTTGCATTTAGTTATTTTAAATATTATCATATAAATCTTTTGACATCTCTCATATTGTGTGATTATCTTCACAACTGGGTCGTCATGTCTGCAGTACCAGGGTATCTGCCCACCCACCGATGATAGGCCAATAGCTTTGAAACGGTGCCTATTAGAGTTACTACAACTTGGAAAGCAAAGATTCTTACAATTATGGTGTTTCCCCACACCTTTATGTTGGCTAATGGACGATAATATATATGTGCAGCTTAGATGGTAATGATCAGTCTAGGTTAGGGGGAGTGGACATAACAACTTGATTAGCTTAGTTATTAGAGGGGAAGAGACCAAGTCAGCTGCAGCCATTTGGTCTCTCTCGCACGTGTATGGCGGCTGAGCTTTGAAAGCTGCATGTAATAAAAGGAGCATGAAAGAGGGGGACGACCCTAGAACCCATGTAGGGCAAGCCAACTCCAGGTGGGGGTGCCTCTGTAGCCAGGTGGGCAGGAGCAGCAGTGCGTAGCACATGCTTCTTGATTAGACCGGGGTTCTAGCCCACGAGCCACCAAATATGGAGGATGCGGAAAGGTCAGGGAATGACCACCGCATATCCCCAGAGCAATATGGCCTTAGTTGCTAATGCTCCTAAAAACCAAATAACAACAACCAACTCCAGGTGGCTGCCAACCTGGTGGTCACATGGACTGAGCCTTCCTCGGAGTGTGTCAGTGGCTTGGTTGGAAGCGAGCAGCCCAACTGGTTGGAAGTAATACAGATATGAGTGGATAAGGGCGACTGTCCCCTTTCTGTTTCTTGCAGGGAGTATGGAGAGTTTTTTTTCTTTTCCTCTTCCTCTCTTACTGTTACTTTCCTACCTCTTTCTTTCTTTGCTCAGTCTCATAGGGATATTGAGGATAGCTGAGATCTTTATCCAATACTATTTTTAAAACGGTGCCATCTGAGTGGTGGTACTCACTGAGAATAAGTAACAATAGTTTTCTGTATTAGTGAAGCGTTACTTATTCGAGGTAGTGCAATACCATGGCAACTCTTTGTAGGAAGAGCAAAATATGAGATACAGAACAAATGATGATTCCCACACTACCATCATAGTTTCTTAAGAGTTATGTATGGTGTATCTACATTGATATTATATAGATGTTAAACTGTTACTCTTAACGTATTATGCCTTGTTGCATTTAGTTATTTTAAAAATCGTATAAACCTTTTGGCATCTCTCATATTGTGTGATTATCTTCGCAACTGGGTTGTGATGTCTGCAATACCAGGGTACCTATCCACCCACCGGTGATAGGCCAATATCCTTGAAATGGTGCGTCTGGTGGTGGTACTCACTGAGAATAAGTAACAATAGTCTTCTCTATTAGTGAAGTGCTACTTTAGCATTAGCATTAGTAGAGGCATTTGATGCAAGAAAGCAAGCTTATGCAGCATCAGCCAAAATAATTAAAGTAAAATAAATAAATAAAAAATAACCACTTCCACTTCAGCCCTCTGTTCGTTTGAAATACCTGTCCAGCCGAGCCTTAAACTTATTTAGGCTATCAACTTCCACGACAAGGGATGGAAGTCTGTTCCACCTACCAACCACCCGCTGGCTAAAGGCAAATTTCTGCACATCTATCCTACATCTGTCTTTCCTCAATTTGAATTTATGCCCTCTCAGGTGATTATTCTGAGCAAGAGGAAGAATCCCATCAGCATTGAGCATGCTCAAACCATTCAAGGCTTTGTACACCTCTATCCGATCACCTCGCTGCTGCCTAGTCTCCAGACACTGTAATTCGCAAAACTTAAGCCTTTCTTCGTAAGAGCACTCCTTTGTTCCATTCACTAATCTTGTTGCCCTTCTCTGTACTCGTTCTAGCAGCTCTACATCCTTCTTGAAATGAGGTCTCCAGGCCTGTATACAGTACTCTAGGTGTGGCCTGACCATTGGCTTATACAAGGGAATAATCATATCCCTGCTAGAAAAATTCCTGTATATCATTGACAATACACCATGAGCTACTCTTGCAGCCCATCTGCACTGCTCAGAGAACTCCATATCTGCAGAACCTATTCGAGGTAGTGCTATACCATGCCAACTCGTTGTGAAGTAAGAGCACAATATGAGATACAGAGCAAATGACAACCTCCACACTACCATCATAGTTTCTTAAGAGTTATCTATGGTGTATCTACACCGATATTATATAGATAGTAAATAGGAATGAAGAGAAGTTTCTGAAAATTTGTTTTTTATATAATTGAAGATTTCAGTGAAGATTTCACCCTTAACAATTGCAGTTATCGGTATTATCGCAAATGCAATAAGATCGAGTTTACTACACATTTTTAATTAGAAGCACTAACAGAAAAGCCCAATAAACCGGAAAGTGCAAATTGTTTTTATTGTTTTCTGGTCGTGATCTCCCGAAACATGCTTTTGAAAAATATCACAAAGGCATTCAAAATTGATTCTTATAATGGGAACATATGATAACGATGAAAGGGTAGTACAAGTTCCATTATAAATATGACCTTTTAGAGAGATAAATAGCTTAGTAATACAGGGTGTTTCAAAAATGATGGTCAATAATTTAAAGGTGAAAAGTACAAACTAAAATAAGCAAAAAAGTCCCAGTGAACATCAAGCCACAGATGAACCGTTTTCGAGATAATGCACATTTTCTGTTAAGATCCGCCACTGACTATGGGAGCACTCTCTCTCTGGGAGGGTAATCTGTATTGCTGAGACCTTGTAAACGCTGGTATATGGTAGGGATACAGTAAATCGCGATGTAAAATTTGCCACACACTGCTGTGACTCAGTACCTGGTCTTGCAGAGCGACTTTCCTTGTCGAAATTTCTGGATTTTGTTCTATTCTTTCTGACACCCTTTCCTCAACATCAGATGTTATGTTTCCGGGCCTACTAGTTCATACTCCATGTGCGAAACACCCATATTCTCTAAGGCGTTGATGTACCCTGTACCCTGATGAATGTGCGCCTGTTGGGCTGCCTTCAGTGGGGAAATGCTTCTTGGTACAAACATGCAGCCTCGAGTGCACTGCTGTTGGCTTTACCATACAGTGCATGTCTGCATACTCTTCATTGCTGTAACCTCTTTCCATGTTGACTGTCCTTTGACAAGTACTAGTATACCTGCTACATCTCAGAACATTGAGAGAGGGGAAAGGGAGAGAATGAACATAACCTAACCTAAACAGACAAGTCAGTGGGACGCCTCCGTAGCCAGGTGGGCAGGAGCAGTAGTGCGTAGCACACGCTTCTTAATTAGACTGGGGTTCGAGCCTGTGACCACTAAATACAGAGGATGTGGAAAGGTCAGGGATGACCACCGCATATCCCCAGAGCAATATGGCCTTAGTTGCTAATGCTCCTAAAAACCAAATAACAACAAGTCAGTGGTGGATCACAACTCTGAACAGTTCACCGTGTCAGTGGTGGATCCTTACTAGAAAACATTCTCTTTTGATTGTCACCCTTTGCAGCAATGAAGAGGAAGAAAATTAAATGAACATACATTATCTGACATATATGTATCACAGTTTGTAAGGTAAGACGTTTGTTCAGTTATTACTCTTTAAGTTACTACTGTTATAAAAATCAAGTTTCCGATAGTTATAAAAAAATGGTGTATTTTTGTTAGCTTTTGGAATGTAACCCTCCTTTTTGTACTGGTTCTTACTCCCTATTACACAGTTTTGCATTACACGAGATTTTGTAGGAAACAAACTACCGTGTTATACGAATGTTACCTGTATATTACAAATCTTCCAAGTAAGTGCTGCTGTCTTTTGTCTGTGTTTCTAATTAATTGTAGGCAGTTTATAGTGGATGGCAACATGAAAATAAATTTTAAGATCATAGGAGATTGTGCTTGATTGTTTGATTTTAGCTTACAATAGCCGAAAATCTCTGGAATTCAGATTCAGAAGCTCATAAAATTGAATCAAGTGATGCATAAATAGAAGATGAAATAGCACTTTTTTTTTTTTAAATTATTTTGCCACTTATTTATGATTTTATTGTGATTTAACCCCTCAATGTGGGCACCTGTATGTGGTGATGGGACCTCCTAGCAACACTGCTGGTCTTCCAGATTAGTATCATTGGGATCTAATGCCCACAGCCTAGGTTTCAGGCTAATATCAATGGAATCCATTGTGTTTGTCGTGCTGCAATCTGTGGAAATTTGGAAAGGGGGAACCTGGTGGTTGAGGGGCCCAGCTTCAACACACCACTTTGACCCCTGCTTCAACAAGGCAGGTGGTCCTGGATGGCTCGGCCAGGATTAATCGACTAGTGGGTTTGCTGGCAAGGGTCTACTGTGTTGATGCCATGCCCCTACTCTCAAGGTCTGAGAGATGGGATTCAGACTGGCGGAGGTGCAGGTATAGTGTCTGTGTAGCTCTGCCATTCCACTCCCGAGCATATTTATTGCTTGCCAGGTAGTGGGCATCCCTTTGTGGGGAGCCTAGGCACTAAACAAAAACAACTATGAACCGTGATACTCTAAATTCTCCTTCTGGGACCCCAACATGGCCCCTACCAGAAAATTATATTAATGAAAGAGAAAATGCTTTCTCAGCTAAAAGACCCAGAACTGAAAATATATCAGGTCCAACACCTCTTTTCCTGATTGTACATTCCACAAGTGAAAAGTCCATAGCAAAGATGTTGCACTTCTTCATCCAGAAGGGTTTAGAAGGGCTAGCAGGCTCACCCAAATTGGTTAAACAGTTTAGTTCTGGCGACATCCTTGTTGAGACAAAAACTTATAGGCACTCTGAGCAACATCTATTGGGAGAATACCAATTGTAGTGACACCCCACAAGACATTGAACTTTTCCTCAAGGTGTTATCTCAGAATGGGATCTACTCAAAGTTTCTGAGGAGGAAATCTGTTCACAACTATAATGCCAAGGAGTGACAGCAGCAAAAATGAATGTTTGTATATAGGGATTCCCATCCCTATATACAAATCCATGTAGTCCCAACTAGGAACCTCATCTTACTTTTAATACACTAATATCTCCCAACAAAATTAAAGCTGGTTATCTAAACTGCACAGTGCATCCATACATTCCAAACCCATTAAGGTGCTTCAAGTGCCAGAAGTATGGATGGCCTGTCATGGTGTCCTTGCACATGCAAAATTTAGTTCCAAGAACCATAAGGATAGCATCATGTAAAGCTGCAAAACCGACATGCATTAACTGCTAAGGCAAGCACCCCTACTTGCCCAAGGGCATGCCAGAGGTGGAAGGAAGAAAAGGAAATATAACAACTAAAGGCAGAACTGAACATCTCATATCATGAAGCCAGGAAAGCAGTTAAACCAGTAAGTAGCAGTAAAGCAACATATGCCGAAGGGGTATCCCAAGAAATGTTCAATTGGGACTCAAACGGAAATGACTGTACCGCTGAAAGAGTCATTCACACCCATCACTCACTACTTACTAAGCTCAGAAAAACAAGCACAAAAATCTCAGTCAGTTGCCACTCCAATATCGGTACTGGGAGGTACCGATATTGGAGTGGCAGTACAGAAAATTGAACCACCCACATCAGGACAAGAAAAAAATGGATGCTGAAACCAAGGGGATACATGATGGTACAGTCTTGGAACTGTTTGGGGAGGAAGAAATGGACACAGGACTAACCCCTTTTTACTTCTTGGGGATTTTAATGGACATTATACTCTGTTGAATAGCGCTAATATCAATGCAAAGGCACGAATCATATACTCACTGACAGTGAACTCTCTCTTCTAAATGTGTAAACAAACGCCTTCTTCCACATGCAGTGGCAGATCCAGAAAAAAATGACAGGAGGGGGACCATTTTGTGCACTAGAATTAAGATCATATCAGCGTCAGTGTTGCCAACTGTAGTCAGTTGAAAATAGCTGATGCCACAAGGCAAAAATAGATAAAATCCTATGTGAACAATGAAAAATAAATTTTTTTTTGTAGCTGAAGGGAATTTAAACAATTGCTGTACATTCTCTGAAAAACGACAGGCAGTGGCACATTCCCTAGTACCCCTACCTTGAATCCACCATTGTCCACATGCCTACCCATACTTTCTCTGCCATTGATCTTTCTATCTGCTCCCCTTCTCTCCTCCCTTCAATTATTTGGGAGGTGGAGGAAAACCCATATGGAAGCGATCACATCCCCACGATACCCACCCTGACTAGTGGTAGACTCTGTCTACCATTCAGTTTACCCCTTCGGAAGATCAGGCTGATTGGAATGGCTTCTAACGTCTGGCAAATCTTGACATCGCTACAGTCAGTCAGGAGCCCATCGATGATGCAGTCTTGTACATACTTTTTCCCAAACCTTGGTAGAATTCACAGCAGCAAAAAAAAGCGCAAAACAAAGCCTGGGAGATATTCCACTGATATCCCACAACTGAAAATTTAATATCATTTAAATGTGGACTTGCAAAAGCACATTATATCCGATGTCATAGCCAAAGGAAATCTTGGATCCGTTTTACATCATCCGTAAACCAAGACTGCTAGTTCAAAAGTAGTCTGGGATAAGATCTGAAAAATGAATGGAAAATATCCACAATGCCCTTGTGATCCTTGAGCACAATTGATGTCCAATTGCAGATCGAACTACAGTTGCAAATAGTCTAAGGCAGCGTTTCCCAAACTGGGGTCTGTAGACCAGTTCCCTGGGGTCCGTGAAACGATGATCGACCATGTATACATATAGGAGTCTATATGTTATATAGACTCCTATATGTTATATAGGGGTCTGCAAACTTTTTTTGATTTTTGAAGGGGTCCGTAAACTTTTTTTTGATTTTTGAAAGGGTCGTAGACCTCAGTAGTTTGGGAACCATTTGCAAAAATCTCTGTAATAACATCATTCCCCCATTGTTTTTGGCCCTGAAAGAGAAATTGAGAAACATCCATTAAACTTCTCTTCAAAAGGGCTCAAACTATACAACAAGCCCTTTACACAGGAAGAGTTCAATGCAGCACTCTTTCTCACATGTTCAAGTGCTGTGGGGCCTGATGACATCCATTATGAAATGATAAAACGCCTCTCACCACAATCTAAGGCTCACCATTTAATTATATTTAATAGAATTTTTCTCAACAAACAATTTCCGGATTCCTGGTAAAAGGCAATCATTCTTGCCTTCCCAAAACCAGGAAAGGATCCTAGAAATCCACGCCTTGTATGGTATTTGGAAACAAATGACATGCTTTCCACGACACAGTGCAGCTTCTGAAAAAATAGATCCACTCTGGATCATTTAATTCGACTTGAAACGTACATTCGTGATGCTTTTATTAAATCCGAGCATTTGGTAGCAGATTTTTTTGATATTGGAAAAGCATATGACACAGCTGGCGATTTGACATACTACAAGACCTTTATAACTTTGGTCTTAGGGGTAATCTTCATCTTTTTATTAAAAACTTACTTTCTGTCAAATTGCCAGTTTGAAGCCTGTTTAGGATCCACACTCCCTGGAGTGTCCTGTCAGGAGGAGGGAGTCCCACTGGGATCCGTTCTAAACATCATGCTTTTCGCAATCAAAATAAACTATTAGAGAACAGCTTCCACCCACAGTAAACAATGCCTTCTACGTTGACAATTTTACTATATTTTGTCATTCATGCAATATGGGCGCCTCCGTAGCCAGGTGGGCAGGAGCGGCAGTGTGTAGCACACTCTTCTTGATTAGACCGGGGTTCGAACCTGTGACCACCAAATACGGAGGATGTGGAAAGGTCAGGGAATGACCACCGCATATCCCCGGAGCAATATGGTCTTAGTTGCTAATGCTCCTAAAAACCAAATAACAACAACATGCAATATGAGGGTCATTGAAAGGCAACTGCAGAAAACCATTGATCACCTTTTATCTTGGTTATTGGCTAATGGGTTTAGATTTTCATCATAGAAGACTGTTTGTGTGCACTTCTGTAACAAACGTAATCTTAAGGCTTGGGCAAGACAAATCCCAGTTGTAGCAGAATTTAAATTCCTTGGACTTATTTTCAACAAGAAGCTGACATTTCTACAACATATTCGTCAGCTTAGGAGAAAGGGCTAACATTCTTCATGCTCTTTCGTCAACTTCATGGGGTGCAGATCGTTCTACCCTTCTTTGTCTTTAACGAGCTTTTATCAGTTCCAAACTCGATTATGGGTCTCAGGTCTATGGTTCTGCTAGAGATAGTGTACTTTGGTGGTTAGATCCAGTCCACCATCCAGACAGCCACTGGAGCATTTCACACATATTCTATCCAAAGCCTTTACGTTGAAGCCAATGAACCATCCCTATCTCTTTGATGTAAGCAGTTGTCCTTACAGTATGCCTTTAAATTGAAATCCCTGCCTGATCATTCCACGTGCGCACTCTTTTTTGACCCATGTTGGGAACATTTGTACAACACCCATTGGACCTCCAACAAATCTTTTGGTATTCAGATCCAAGGGCTGTTAAATGAACTAGATATGATGATAAACAACATTGCCTAGTGATCAAGGCAATTCCTTCCACCCCGGCATGCCCACCTTCCAATTTGTGACTTCTCCCTTAATATCTGGGAGAAGGCTACTGCGCCACCAGCTATCTACCAGTAACTCTTTGCATCACATAGGGAGCAGTATTCTGATTTTCTGCCAGTCTATGCAGGTGGCTCGAAGTCAATGTTTCATGGGATCTGCTGGTGCTTTTCTCACAAAACATTATCCAATAAGATCCCACAAGAAACTAGCATTTACACTGTAGAGTTGCATGCAATAGAAACAGTCCTTGATCACATTAAAAATAGCGATTACCAAGGTATACAATATGTAGTGACTCATCAAGCGTGTTACAGGCTCTATTATTGATGAGATATAAGGTGTCTTGTTCCACTGATAACAGTGACAATTCAAGTAAAAGTTCATGCCTAACAAGAGAAAAAATAAAGTAATATGGAATCCTGATTAGTATAAATCAGTTTAAAGCAAACAGGCACAATTTCATGTAAACAGCCTATGTTAATTATTCGAGAAAGGAAGTCTATTAAAAATCTGCACAAAGCTCTTTTTGTTACTTAAAATGTTTTGAAAATTTTGATGAGGACATTTATGTACTAATTCTTCAAACCTCAATACCCTTGACAGCGAAGATCAAAGAGATGTTATTTTCAAGGCTTATCGGACTTTCTACCAATAAAAACACATAGACCTATAACAGAATATGAATAAATATCAAGAAGTAACTCTGTTCAACATTATGAAATTTTGTAAGAAAATTCTTGGCATTTCATTTCTTGCTTGTTTGTTTGTTTGTAGACTTTATGGCACAAGAGCAGCAAAAGCCATAATGTGCCTAATTATGGTGATGTTAAATACATAGTTCTATCTGTATAGATGTTATTCAAGTTTATACCGCATTGTACAGTTTTATCTGTTTGAGGAAATCAAAAATTTTGGTCACATGTGGCATGTCTGCTAGTAGGTCAGAAATGCTGAACGAGGTGTTCGTCGTGGAAAATGAGGTAAACATAGCTTCTCGCTCAGTACTGTATTTGGAGCAATCAATAAGTAGATGTTGGACAGTGAGCTGAGTGTTGAACTTTGTGTACACGGGGGATCAGTAGCTGCAAGCAGATAAAGATGGTTCAGGTGCGTGTGGCCTATCCGTAATCGGGCTAATACGACTTCATGTTGGTTGTCCTGTATGCTAGAGCTCCAAGGTTTTAGATTTTTTTTATACCGAGTAGCTTATTGTTGCCTTGGCTCTGCCAGAGTGTTGCCATTGTTCAAAACATCGCTTCCTTATACTATACTTGTAGTCAGATGCAGGTGTAGTAAATGATTGGTCTATAGGATCAGTAGCAGTTTTGGCAGTTAGGTCGGCCTGTTCGTTTCCAGACATTCCAGAGTGACCAGGGATCCAACAAAAGGCAACTTGTTGCTTCTTCTGGTTTAACTTAGAGTATTCCAGATCTGTATGAGTAAGGGATTATTATGATTTTTATTCCACTGTATAGCTTGGATGGCACTAATGGAATTGGTGTATATAACACTGTGCACTATGGCCTGTTGAGAGTATGCAATTTAAGGCTATGTGAATAGCACAGAGTTCTGCAGTATAGCTGCTACATATGGTGGGGAGTTGCTTGGATATGGCAATGTTGGGAAATAATGCTGCTGCACCAACGGGATTGTCAGACCCCACCTGTGTAGTTTTGTGTGTACTGGCCATTCTGTCTTCTCAGTGTGGCATGTATTTGTAGTATGCTCTGTTGGGACATGGTGTGTTTTCCCCAGGCTGTGAATGAAAGGTCACACAGTGGTATATGATACATCCAAGGTGGGATTGTATGAGAGGCAGTAGGCTGTATCTTACTAAGGTCAATTTTCCAGTCAGTCTGCAGTGCGCAAAGACGTATACCCGTTGATCGTTTTATAGATGGGTAAGCTCTATAAAGGTTTTCCCATTTAGGAGAGAAAAGTCCATTCCAGGTGGGGGTGATTTGAATTGCCCTTTGAGTTTTGCTGCATAATTTAATAAAAGCATTTGTCTGCATAGCTGCAAGGGTGTTTCAAGCGCTTTGGCGTATAGGCTCTGAACCGGTGATGTACGGTATGCCCTAGTGCAAGACGAAGAGCACTGTGGTGTACAGGATCAAGCCAATGTAAGGCGCTTGGTCTAGCAGAGCTGTAGACTATAAAGCTGTAGTCCAGACGTGACCGTATTAATGCATGGTACAGATGTATTAGTGTGTAACGGTCAGCTCCCCATGTTGTGCCAGATAGAACTCTTAAGATATTAAGACAGGAAATCTGGAGCGATTTTATATGTTCAAGGAAGGTGAGTTTTTGGTCAAATATCACACCAAGAAAGCAGATACTGGAGACAACTGGCATGACTTGATTTGCTAGTCGAAGTTCTGGATGTGGATGTAGGTTACGCTTCCTACAGAAGTGTATTCCAATTGTTTTTTGGTGCGAGACGAAAGCCATTGTTTTGGGACCATTCAGCTATTTTGTTGATGGCACGTTGCAACTGTCTTTCTATCAGTCGCATGTTAGGCGAATGGCAGGCGATACTGAAGTCATCAGCTTATAGGGTAGGAGATAATGTTTGTGGTAGTTCATGTGTTATTGAATTCATTATTATATTAAAGAGAGTGGCATTTAGCACTGATCCTTGTGGTACTCCTTCTTCCTGGATAAAATTTGAGGATAATTGATTGTGAACTCTGACTTGAAATGAACAGTGGTGTAGGAATTTTATGATGAACTGTGGTAGGTATCCACGTAAACCCAGATCGTACAGATTTCGTATTATACCATATCTCCAAGCAGTGTCAAAGGCTTTCTCAATGTCAAAGAGAACCATGGCAAGGTGTTCTTTCTGTATGAAGGCATCACGGATGTTTATTTCTCTCTTAATCAAAAGGTCGAGAGTGGATCTACCTTCACGGAAGCCATACTGCACTGGATTTATAAGGTCATTTCGAGCTAGAAACCAGGATAGCCAGGTGTTGACCATTTTTTCCACGATCTTGCACATACAGCTGGTGAGTGCAATTGGTCAATAGTGTTGCGGATTTGTAGGGTCTTTTCCTGGTTTCGGAAATGCCAAAATGTAAGCATACCGCCATTTGTTGGGGAAAGTGTTTTCTTTGAATATTCTGTTGTAGAGCAGTAACAGTGTCTTGAGGGTTCAGTTAAGTAAGTTTTGCTATTGTGATGTAATGTATTCCATTTGGACCTGCTGCATTAAGTTTAGTGGAGGCTAGAGCATGGTGCAACTCTGACATGGCGCCTCCGTAGCCAGGTGGGAAGGAGCAGCAGTGTGTAGCACACGCTTCTTGATTAGACCGGGGTTCAAGCCCGTCACCACCAAAGGTGGAGGATGTGGAAAGGTCAGGGAATGACCACCGCATATCCAGAGCAATATGGCCTTAGTTGCTAATGCTCCTAAAAACCAAATAACAAACAACAACAACAACAACTCTGACATTGTGAAGGGGAGTTTGTATGCAGCACTGGATGCTGATTCAAAATTGATTGAGTGTTTTTCAGTTTGTGCTTTGTGTGCCTGGAAATGTGGCGAGTATGATGTCACAACTGAGATTTTCATGAGTGATCTACCTAGAGTGTTTGCTACAATCTCTTCTGGTTTTGTAATATCAGAGTCATTGACAGTGAGCATGGGACAGTTGACGCGTGGGTGTTTTGTGTACATACGCTGTATTTTGGCCCATATTGTTTGGGTTTTTTTAATTGTGGAAGCGAAATGCCTCCATGCTTCCCTTTTGCTGGTCTGCCTAATTCGTTTTTTGCCTTTGCAATTGTCTGTTTAAAGCAGATGAGGTTTTCTGTTGTTTGGAACTTTCTGAAAATGTTCCATGCTCTGTTCTCCTCTTTTTTTAGCAGCACTACATTCTTCATTCCACCAGATTTTAGAGTGGGCCGATATTTCGGTGGATTGTTTTGGAATTGCTTTGTCCACTGCTTGCAGTATTTGGTTGGATATATATTCTACTGTAAGGTTTATAGGTGTTTGTTGGACCTGTTTTTCATCTAACGTAGCTAGCTGCTTGTACATGTCCCATTCGGCTTTCGAAAATTTCCATTTGGCAATTCGGTAGGAAAGGTGGGAAACACTTGTTTCAATGCGGCATATCATAGGGTAGTGATCACTGCCCAGTGGATTGCTGTGAATAGTCCATCCAAATAGAGGGTATATGGTTTCTGAGCCTAAAGAGACATCCGATAACTGAGGTAGACCCTGTATGAAGATGCGTATAAGTGTGCGCTTCTTTATTGAGAGTTATCAGATTGTGTTGATCAAGTAATTTTTCGATGATTTGTTTCCCCTTATCCAGATTATGCTCTCTGTTTACAGAAAGCATAACCTGGATGAGGGAAAAAATAAACTCGGAGACCTCAACAATAAAGCAAAAACTCGGAGACTTCAACAGTCACCATAGCAGATGGTGACTGTTGAGGTCTCTGAGGATACAGTATGGTTTGAGGAGCTGTATCACTAGTTCTTCTAAGTATAGCTTATATTTTGGTTAGGTGGAAAGTATAATGTGACTATGGTTAAATCGAAGTTAATGTTTACTTGTGCAGCAACTGCCACAAGGTTTGTTTTTAATGAGACTGGTTTTGAGGGTATCTGGGAGTTGATGATCAGCGCTACCCCTCCACGTGCTAGATTTTGTGGATTGTGTGCAACACGATCTTGCCGATGTATTATGTATTTCCGAAGGGAAACAATTATATTTGGTGTTAGATTGGTTTCCTGTAAACAGAAAGCAATAGGATCATATTGTGAATGGAGATCTCGGATGTCAGCCAAATTACTACAATAGCCTCTACAGTTCCATTGTAAGAAAGTAAGCTAAGAAAGTAAGCATTGAAAGAAAGTTATTTGGGTTTACAAGAGCCCTTGATTTGTTTTTGAGCTACAGAAGGTTTGCATTTCCCGAAGAAGAGGAAAGGTAAACTTTCCCCTTCTTTGGGAAAAGAGGTTTCCCTGTATCCACCTCCTCAGTGAACAGTTCTAAAACCTGTTCATCTTGGTTTGGATTATCTTCTGAATCCATGTAGTCTGTTTGATTTGAGTCAGGAGTGGTAGATACTATAGTATTCTGCTGTTGAATGGCATCTGGCTGTACTGTGATTGGCATATTTATAGCTTTGCTTTGTTTGCTTTTTGTTTGGTGTGTTGGTTCTGGGGACAATATTGACCTTGCCCATTTAGCTAGTGATTTGCTTGCTGGTATAGTTACCTCTGTTTGGGTTGCAGTTGATGTGTGATTTTTGATTATTTGGGCATAAGTTGGCTTGTTAGTATTCGGAACGGGTAAAGATTTTTTAGCCTCTTGGTAAGTTACATTGTGTTTGGTTGTACCGTTGTGTTTTTTTTTTACGTTTCCAAAGGGGACACTTCTTCGAATATGCTGGATGAGCTTCTTTACAGTTAGGACAGTTTGGTGTTGCGGCTGTGCAGTCTGTACTAGTGTGTGCAGTAGAGCAACATTTGGCACAGGCAGCTGCTCCTTTCCAGACTGTCTGCCAGTGCCCAAACTTCTGGCACTTATAGCAGTGTGATGGATTTGGGATGTAGGGTTTGACACTACAGTTAAGGTAACCTGCTCTTATCATTGTTGGTGGTTTCAGATTGTCAAATGTGAGGATTATGTTCCGAGTAGGAACTAATACATCGTCCTTCTTTGTTAGAATCCGCTTTACATTGATCACACCTTCATCACACAATTCTTGTTTAAGTTCTTCATCTGACAAATTAATGAGGTCCCATTCAGTGATGACACCTCTTGATTTGTTCAAGGAAACATGTGGTGAAACGGTGACAGAAGTTCCGCCGAAAATATTTAGTTTTTGTAGTTGCTTGGACTGTCAAGCAGTGGCAACTTCAACCAGTAGGTCTCCTGATCTTAAACGACGAACTGTCAGGGGAGTACCCTATTGTGCTTTCTAGGCATTTCTGCACTAGAAATGGAGATAGTTTTCCAGTCGGTTGTTCTTCATTGGAACGTATAATTAGAAAAATTGGAGTTTGGATTCTGTCTATGTCAGTCTTTTGACGTTTAGCTGTGACAGAACCAGAATCCTCTTGTTGCCTTGTCAGTGTTTCTTCAGTGTACTCAGTGGTTTTCTGGGTTTTGGGAACTGCTTGCTCCATTTCGTCCTGGTAGGGTGACCTTTTCCCCTACAGGTTACCGGCCCCACCCCGTGGAGGCAGGAGCAGTGCCACCTTTGTGACCAAGCGGTAGTGGGTTAGTGGTAACATGCAAATAAAAAGGGAAAAAAAAGAAAGAAGGTTACTTCTCCTCCTGATCAAGTAAAGTGATTTATTTACTAGAGATTATTTAATCGTTTGTTAGTGTAACGCTAAATAAAGAAGACAATTTTATTTATTCAAGAGAGGCCACTAGTTCACGGGCAAAAGACACTTGATCACAAAATTGCTTGGTACCCGGGGCCATATTTCTTGCTACCTATTAAAAAGTTTCATATTGGTTTTCATACCTACAATAAATTTGAAGATAGATGACAGCACAGTGTTGTTGAAACAAGTGATTGTCAATGAAATGGTGTTAATCTGATGGTGTTGGTGGCTACCACCACATCAGACTGAAATCATCAGTTGAAAAATTCCTGAACTTACCTGAAAAAGAATATAGTGGCAAAAAACCACTGTCAATTAAATTTTAAAGTAGTGAGTGAGCAATACGCACCACTAGTGAATTAACAAAAAGTACCATGTGAATCCTGAGGAACAAATTGTTTTTCCCCTAAATTTTTTAAAATTTTGGAAATTGATAAAAATAAAAACTTTGTACATAAAGCTTTTAAATATTAATTCATTCTTATTTCAGCTTAGTTGCCCAATATTACAACAAAATTATTTTTAAAATGAAATCAGAATTTTTAAAGCCAATACATTATTTTTATTTATTTTTTTTTTGTAGCC
Source organism: Mastigoproctus giganteus (assembly GCF_048544385.1). NCBI lineage: Eukaryota > Metazoa > Arthropoda > Arachnida > Uropygi > Thelyphonidae > Mastigoproctus > Mastigoproctus giganteus. Next base: position 36,339,160 of record NC_143588.1, read on the forward strand.
TATAAACAGGCTACAGCGTCAAGAAGGTAAATAGGATATACTAGGGTATGAAGGTAAATAATAAATATAAAAATATAAACTTAAATCTTTGTATATAAATTAAATCAGCTTAAAAAGTTAAAAATGACAGTCATCTTGTCTCTGTCACCTAAAATCTGATTGAGTGTAGATGGTTCATCCAGATTATTAAAAGCCATAAATAATAAGCGACTCAGAGGCCTATTCTGTAATCAGGTCACAAAGCAGGTTAGGCAGGCGAAGGCAGGTTACGAGAAATCTTTGGCAAAAGATACTAAGAAAAACAGCAAGTATTTCTTTACTTATAAACTCCAAAAGGAAGGGGATGAATCTGATTGGTCCACTTGATATCGATGGTTCCACTGTTGATGATCCTGCTCAGATAGCAAACAAAATGAATGAGTATTTTGCAACTACATTCACACATGAAGAGTTATTAAGGTTTGAAAATGGCAGAAGGTTATCAAATTGTAGCAGGGTGCTTAATGATTTTGTAATAACTGAGAGCAAAGTGGAGGAGAAATTGTTGAAGTTAAACATAAGAAAGGCACCTGGGGTGGATGGGATCTATCCAGTTATATTAAAGGAGGCGGCAACGCAACTAAGCAAACCCTTAGCCATAATTATGAGAGCATCCTTGGACTCAGGGGAGGTTCCCACGGATTGAAGATGTGCAAATGTATCCCCAATTCACAAAGGGGGATCGAAGGGTGACACGAGTAATTACAGAACAGTTAGTTTAACTTCTGTTCCGGGTAAAATAATGGAGTCACTGGTTAAAGATGCATTGCAGGATCATCTAGACAAGACTGCAGCAATAATTCAGACACAGCATGGGTTTGTTGAGGGAAAGTCTTGTCTGACAAATTTGATAGGATATTATGATGTGGTTACAAAGGAACTGGATGCAAAAAATAATTTTGTTATCATATACAGTGGATTCCGGTTATTTGGGCCATCAGTTAATCGGGGCAGCCTTTTATTTGGGGCAAATCTTAAAAAACAGAAACCAATCGAGAAAATAGCCAGGGTTTACTTCGCTTAATTGGGGCAGGAGACCGCAGCACTGGAGATTACTCTACAATTGTCTCCGACGGTACCACATGGTTTGGTCAAAATTCTGTACATCACAACCATAAAACAAAAAAAAAATTAGCAGTCACCTGTTTATTGGGCTTTTCTGTTCGTGAAATCTATCATAAACAGACAGTAAACTCATTCTTACTGAATTTGCGATAATACCGCCAGCTGCAATTCCGTGGGTTATTATGATGAAATGTGTTTACACTTCCATGAAATCTTCAATCATATAAAAAAATTAATTTTCAGATCTTCTCTTCATTCCTATTTTTAAAGCTTTGTAACTCGTTACTCCATTCTCACTTGTGCATATTGTGTTACTTGCAATTTGTGTGTGCTGTGTTCTTTGTTATTGATTGCTTATCTTTTTACTGTTTTAAATTTTAACCCCCCTTCCCTGCCCACAAATGTCAACTAGTTCGTATGTACATATTACAGTACATATTAATTATTCCGATTATCACGTATATTCTTCCGATTTTCACGTATCATTTAATTTTTTAATTGGTGAGGTAATAAAGGGTAAATTTCTGCTTAATATATCTTTGCTTTTATAGCCTGTGGATAATATTCCTCCTATTTTCGCTAATCAGAATCGCTGTTTAACAGAATTAAAATTCAATTCACAAACATGATCACAATGACCAGCGCTTACTACACATCGTATAGTGAATAGTACTTTACTATGGTGAGTTCGTCGTAACGTGATTTGATTGTACAGTGAACCAATTGTATAGGGGGGGGTATATTGTATTTTTAACTATTTACGTGAAACTTCGGATAATTGGGGCAGCTGTTTAATCGGGCCAAAATGCACTAGTTCCGATGTGTCCCAAATAACCGGAATGGACTGTATTTGGATTTCAGGAAAATTTTTACACTGTTGCACATGGAAGACTATTGTACAAATTGGAGCATAATGGTATTAAGGGTAAGTTGCTACAATCGATAAAAGGATGGTTGAGTGGGAGAAGACAGAGGGTGGTAATTAATGGGTGCTGTCCTCCCCTTCCTTACAGAATTCCTCATGTGTGAATGTAGATGCAAGATACTCGGTCAGTTTATTAGCTATCTTAGCAGGATCATCAATAGTTGAACCACCAACATCCAGTGGATGCATCCGATTTATCCCCTAATCAGTCTTTGCTTGCATAACCTCCTTTGTAACTTGATTACAGACTAGCTTATATCTGCCATAGGCTTCTCTCTCACCTGCTAATTTATATGTATCCCATGCATTTTCTTCTCTGCCACGAGCCTCATTAGTTCATTTGACATCCATTTAGGTCTAAATCTTGAACAGTATTCCTTAGTTGGTATGAAAAGCCTGGTAACTTCCAAGATTAATTCTCCGAAAGCCTCCCATTTAGTATTTAAAAACTGCCTGAGACCACTGTAGTCACCTTTATGAAAACAAAGACTCTTCCCTTTACATCTTTAAGTAAATTACAGGCTTAATGTGATGTAGTTTATTTGTGGTCTGTCCATGCCGAGAATCTTGCCATTAGGAATATAATTTAGAGCATATTATTTGTCTGTAGTCTGTATAGGAGACTGACAGGCAATGATTATCCAAGGAAATGGCTGATTTGGCAGCAGCATCAGCTAATTCATTTCCTCGGATCCCAATGTGTCTTGGGATACAGCAGAAGAAATGTCAAATTCTGATTCACTGAGAGAGAAAAAAGCATCTGCAAGATCCAGGATAGGACCGGATGAGGGTTAAGAAACTTGGAATATTGTTGTGTAATATACAACAATATTTAACTGTAAAAATTATTGTTTTTTGACCATATATAATAAAAGTAATGTATAATGATAGTAATCACACTAGAGTTCAATATAAACAAAAAAATGATATAATCTGAAATTACATATCATGTCTCTGTTGGTTTTAATAGTTGACCATTAAGAGGAAATTTCTGCTTTTATTTTGAAAATGGTATTAGTTTGGTGACACCCTTTATAAAGTTTTGAAAAGGGTGCAGGTCACCAAACAACAAAGTTTAGTTTTGTTATGAGTATAATATGAACTAAATCTGTAATTTATGCCATTTTCTTGCAAAACAAGGCACTTATCCAGTTTCAAAAACAATAACATATTAGATCATTTTGTACAATTATTGACTTAATCACCTTTTCAAATTAAATAATTGAATTATATCATAATTAAATTGCTAGTGGCATATGTTAGTGAGATTTTAAATTATAACCTAATTTAATGAATACTGAATGAGGTAAATTTCATTAACTTACATTCCCAATACTGACTGACCTTGAGTATGGGATTTGACAAGATTCCAGAGATGTCACAAAAATCAAATTTAGTGTTGTATGTGCTTGACAGTGTTATATCACTAGATCCTACAATAAACTAATTTTGAAGCTGAATTCTAAAGTAATGCACATTTCTTTTCTTTTTTTATAAGGATAAATTAGATAAATTACAAGAAGAAAATTTTCATATTATTGCTTTACAAGAAGAACTTGCACAAACAAAACTAGTCAGAGATGAGTTACAGCAGTATGTTCGAAAACTAGAGCAGTCTAATGATGATCTAGAGAGAGCAACAAGGTAGGTAAAATCTAAAACCTTTTAGACAAAATTGGCCATACATGCATACCCTGATTTATATTATGGATGCATTTCTATCAAGTATAACATTAATTGAATCAGCATAAAGGGAAACAATATTATATAGTAAGAGTTATGTCTCATTTTAGGGCAAAAGCCGTAAGTTGCATAGTGAGTTAACATGCTCACAAGTTAGTGCAATTGCATCAGATCTGCTCACAGCTATTTACTAAATAGTTATAAGATTGGCATCATTATGTATATCTCATATTGTGAATACCTTCACAACGAGTTGGCATGATATTGTAGTACCTTGAATAAGTAACTCTTCACTTCAGGAGAAGACTATTGTTACTTATTCTCAGCAGATGCCACAACCCAGATGGCACCGTTTCGGAGCTGATTGGCTCCTCTTCGGTGGGTGGGCAGGCACCCTGGTGTTGCAGTGATGGCAAGGCAGTTGCGAAGTATAACTCCACAGTATGAGAGATGCCTGATGGTGTGTAGTAATTTGAATTATGTTGTATTTTAGGGCAAAAGCCTCAAGTTGCATAGTGAGTTAACATGCTTACCAGTTAATGCAATTGCATCAAATCTGCCCACAGCTAACTACTAAATAGTTATAAGATTGGCATCATCAAGGTGCAGTACCAACGAGTATGGTACCGCACCTTGCTACCTTCAAGATTTTGTATATGCAGATTGTGTTTTTGGCAACTTTTTTTTTTTGAAATATGATGCCAGGAGGCAACCAGTTTATTCTAGGTCTAGTAGCACCCATGTAATTTAGATGTCAGGATTAAAATGAAAAATTATTGTTAAATACAGCCAAGTTAAAAATTTAAAAGATAATATACCTGATAACTTTAATGAATTTTATAAATTTTTCATAAAATTTACTAAAAATGTCTCTTTAAAAAAAAAAAATTTTTTAACAATTTTTTGATTCATTACTTTTTTGTTATGAATTTCATTGGTTAGTGTTATATTTTTGTTATTTTTTCCCAGTGTGGATCCTCTGAATATTCAAGGTTTAATCAATATATGAGGAACTGTACAAAAGTAATGCCTCCTATTTTTTTCCTCAGAAAATTTAATTCCTACAACTGTGCTTTTTACATCAACTAATCCTCAGTAATTAATTATATTATTATTGTTATTTTTCCACAAAGGCACCATTTTCTAGGCATTTCTGCTATCTCTGAGTCGGATGCTATATTCCAATCCTGTAAAAGTCCTTACTCTTGTTTTGGAGAGCTTCGTAAACACTGTGCTTGAGCTGGTAGTTGTCTGCAAAATGGTTTCCACGGAATGCATCGTTCAGCGGAATGAAGAGGTGATAGTTGGAAGATGCAAGATCCGGGCTATGAGATGTGTGAGGAAGAACAGTGCACCCCGGTTTTGTAATGGCCTCCATCGTGTGCATTCTGGTGTGAAGTCGTGTGTTGTCACAGAGAAGAAGAACCTCATTAAGGTTTTTGTCCAGTTGAACTCTATAGATGCAGGCTTTCAACTTTTTTAACGTTTGCACATATTGATCTGAGTTGATTTTGGTGCCATGCTCCAAGAAGCCCACAAGCTAATGTTACTGACTGGCTGCTTTGGGGTTTGTAAACAATGTCACTTTCCCCACTCTTAAAGTGTCTTACCTAACATCTAACAGTATTGTCACCATCAACATTTTTGAGATGCGTATGGATTTCAATAGGTGTCACTCCTTGGTTAGAAATTCATTCACAACTCTTTGCTTGATACGTATATCTGTAACGTCCACCGTTTCAAACTATCTGTATGCTGCACTCATGAGACTGATTACAGCACCAGTCAATATTGTGAAATTAGATACCTCTAGTGACGACTCAGTGACATGCAACATTATCTATGGCACCACATTTGAAAGCAAAAAATTAGGAGGCATTACTTTTGTACCGTCCTTGTAATTATATTTGTAGATAATACAGTAAAATCAATAAAGTCCTGGTTAGCTGCACATATTGATTCATTTCCTGATTTCTTTTTTATCAATGAAGAATTTAAGGTACCTAAAAGTTTTACAAAAAAAGATAATTTAACATGTAATAAAACTGTATAAAACATTACTGTGCAGACACAGACTTAGCATTAGTAGAGCATATGATGTAAGATTATACAGCATCAACCAAAAAAAAAAAAAAAACAAACCCTGAAGCAGTGCAAGATTCATTTCACCCATACATTCACTAACAAATTTTATCTAGTTCTGCCTTGAATTTCGTTAAACTATCAACTTCCACAACGACAGATGGAAGTTTGATCCAACAATCAACCGTCCACTGGCTAAAGGCAAATTTCTGCACATCTCCTCCACAACTCTTTCCTCAATTTGAGTTTATGCTCCCTCAGGTGCGTAATCTGAACGAGGAAGAATTCCATCAAAATTGAGCTTGCTCAAACCATTCAAGGCTTTATACACCTCAGTCAGATCAACTTGCAGGTGCCTAGTCTCCAAACATTGCAGTTTGAAGAACTTAAGCATTTCTAAGTAAGAGCAACCGCTTGTTCCACTCAACAACCTTGTTCCCCTTCTCTGTACTCATTCCAGCAGCTCTACATCTTCCTAAAATTAGGCCTCCAGACCCGTATGCAGTACTCAATGTGTGGCCTGACCAGTGCCTTATACAAGAGGATAATCACCTCCTTATTTCTGCTAACAAAATATTTGCTAATGCTATTGAAGCAATGTAGATGGTTTGGAAAATTGCTAGCTTGCGGTGCTACATAGACCAATTGATTAACAATAACTGCAGGCAGAGATGAAAGTGATTCTTGCAGTGCTTCTATTGGAACGAGCAGCATCCTGGAAGACAAGGTGATGGGGATTTCAGTCTGGTGGGGTTCATCATGGAACAAGTAAGTACATGGGCTGTATTAGGGTAATTAAAAGTAAGTACAAGTGCATGTATACTTGCTAGGAGTGAAAAAATAAATTTGATGAAGTTAAAAGTGCTGGTCAATACATCAAATGCAGACATTGTTGGGATTTCAGAAATGTGGTGTCACTCAGATATAACGGATGCAGAATTTGAATATCAGGAGTACAATGTGTACAGAAAGGACAGACAGGATGGGGGGGCTCTTAAATAAGAAGTGAATAAAATCTAAGGCAGTGCATCCAGTTGATATGAGTAGTCAGTGCGGTTGATATGATTAGCCAGTGCAGTGTTGAGTCAGTTTGATTGGTGGCAATGTTGAGTCAAACTGACTGAATGTTGTCACCTTTGTGACTTGATTACACTCCTATAACACAATGAGAGTAGAAGTGTGTTATAGGCTTAATGACTGTGATGAGTATAACGAACAACTGCATGAAGAAATAGTGGGCCAGTAAATCAGAATGTCTTATAATAGGAGCTTTTAACTTTCCACATATTGACTAGAATTTGTGGGTTTATCACTCAGGCTAGCAAGACTTTTGTGGATTTATTGGATGACTGTTTTCTACAGCACCCTGTTAGAGAGGCATATCAGAGAGCAATATTCTTGATCTCGTTAATCACAGTGATTTTTCATTCATTAAGAATCAGCAGATGAAATAACCACTAGGTGGCAGTGATCACAGTTTATTCATGTGGAATTTCCTTAAAGGTATAACTACCATCAAAGGTAAAGGGAAGGGTTTTTGCTTTTGTAAATGATGCTGCAGTGTTCCTAGACAGTTTTTGAATTCTATCATCATCATCATCATCAGCCATTTTCAATCCACTGCAGGATGAAGGCCTCTCCAGCAACTTTCCAGTTCCTTCTGTTTTGAGCACTGGACATCCATTTACTACCCATAAACTCATGAATTTCATCTATCCATCTCCGCCTTTGTCTTCCAGGTTTTCTTCTAGCTCCTCTTGGATACCATTCTGTTATTTTCTTAGTCCATCTGTCATCATGTCTTCGAGCTATGTGTCCTGCCCGAGACCATTTTAGTTCTTTAGTTTTGATAAGAATGTCCTTTACTTGAGTTTGTTGCCTAATCCATGTGTTTCTCTTCTTATCTAACAGTCTGATTCCCAATATGATTCGTTCCATTCTTCGCTGTGTAGTTCTCAGCTTCTTTTCCATTCTTTTGGTGAGTGCCCAAGTTTCACTTCCATAAGTCATGGTGGGGAGTATACATTAGTTCATTATTTTACGTTTCAGACAGACTGGGATATTGCACTTCAGTATGTGACTATATTTCCTGAATGCTATCCATCCAAAATTTATTCTTCTCTTGACTTCCAGCCATTTATCATTATTACAGCTAATAACTTGTCCCAGATAAGTATATGACTCCACCTTTTCAATTACTGCTCCTTCAATCATTATTTCCCTTTCTGTGGCATACTTGTTCATCATTACTTTTGTTTTAGCCATATTCATCTTTAGTCCAAAATCCTTACTAGCTATGCATAACTGATTAAGATTTTCCTCTAATTCTTTGGGATCATGGCTTATGACCACAATGTCATCTGCAAATCGTAAATGGTTTAGGTACTCTCCGTTCACATTGACTCCTTTCTGCGACCAGTCTAATCTTCTGAAAGCTTCCTCAAGGGCAGCAGTAAACAGCTTCGGAGATATTGTGTCTCCTTGTTGAACTCCTTTCTCAATTTTAAATTTCCTACTGTCTTTGTCTAGTCTAATAAAGGAGGTAGCACTCTCATATATTTTCTTCAAAATCATAATATATGGGGTATCAATGCCTTTTCTTTCCAGTGCCCGAAACATTGCCTTATGCTGTATGGAGTCAAATGCCTTTTCATAATCCACAAATGCCAGGCATAATGGTGTTTTATTTATATTTGCTTTCTCCATTAGCTGTGATATTACATGAAGGTGATCCGTAGTTGAGAATCCTGTTCTAAAGCCAGCTTGCTCTTTCGGTTGATTCTCATCAAGTATTCTTTCTAATCTAATGTTAGTAATGACCCTTGTAAACAACTTGTAGATGTGGGATAACAAGCTAATTGGTCTATAATTTCCAATTTCTGATTTATCTCCTTTCTTATGCAGCAAAACTATGATTGCATTATTCCACTGCTTAGGCATCACACCTTTTCTAATGCACTTTGTGAAGAGCCTTGCCAGTTTTTGTGTTATGTCTCTTCCTCCCAATTTTAACAACTCTACAGTAACTTCATCTTCCCCCCGGGGCTTTCTGATCCTTCATTTTCTTCAATGCATGTTCTATCTCATCAGGAAGAATATTGGGTATGTCGTATGTGTTGCTACTTTGCAATCCATCTTCCCCACTGCTGGCATCATTCCCCTGCTCCTTGTATAATTCTCTATAGTAGTCTTCTGCTATTTGAATTATGCCTTCTCTGCTGTTTATAAGTACACCATCGCTATTCTTCAGTTTCAGTATCATTTGTCTTTCTGTGTTACTGCTCATGGCTGCTGATTTAAATCCTTTGTTTTCCCTTAATGCTTGTTCTACTTTTCTGGTGTTAAATCTTCTTATGTCCTCTCTGAGTCTCTTTCTAATGGCTTTGCATAACTCAGTATACTCAATTTTCTCCCTGTCAGTGTTTTTCTTGCTTTTCATTTGTCGTCTTCGGTTCATCATGACAAGTGTTTCTTGACTAATTTTTTCTTCTTTGGATTTCTGTTTCCCTATAGGTTTCTTGGGCTTTATCACTTTCAAAAAGTTGTAATATTCCTCGTCGATATCTTGGTCCTCAGCAGTCTGCAGAAGCTCATACTTGTTCTTAAGTTCCAGTACATACTGCTTTTTCTCCTCTTCTGTTATCTCAAAGACCTTTGTATTATTTACTCGGGTCAGTTTTTTCCTTTCCTTTCCTACATCTATATCAAGTGTACATCTTATCATTCTGTGATCACATCCAACATTTACCTTATTCAGGATGGTAACATCATTCACAATATATCTTCTGTTAGTGAGGATGAAGTAGATTTCATTAGTAGTTAATCCATTTGGACTCTTCCATGTCCACTTTCTGTTCACCCTTTTCTTGAAAAAAGTGTTCATTACTGACAGTCCTTGAGATTCTGCAAATTCCACAAGTCTTTCACCTCTTTCATTTCTTTCACCAATTCCAAAATTTCCTATAGTTCCCCTTTCTGCGCTGTTTTGTCTTTTTCCAACCTTAGCATTGAAGTCTCCCATAATAATAGTGTAGTGGGTTTTCTGCTCATCTAGAAGACTCAATTTCGGTGTACATTTCTTCAACCTCTTCATCATCATGGCTCGATGTTGGTGCATAAATCATTATAATCTTTAGCTTGTATCTCTTAGAAATCTTGAGTATTAGTCTTGACACTCTTGGTGATGTATTTTTGAATTCCAAAATGTTGTTTTTAAAATCTTTATGGACCAGAAACCCAACTCCACCTTCACTCCTTTCACAGTTTCCATTGGTGTACAGCAGATTTCCACTTGATAAACTTATAAGTGATTCATTTCTTCTTCTTGTTTCAGCCAAACCGATGATATTCCAATTCACATTTTCTAATTCCTTTTCCAGCTCTAATATCCTGTCTTCACCGATGAGTGTTCTTACGTTATAACAGGCCAAGTTCAGTTTCCGTGCATGGCAGCCTGGTCGTACCCAGAGATTCTTAGCACCCTCTGCTTCCACTCTAATCCTCTCGCTGCCGTAAGAGGGAGAGTGAAAGCTGCTGGGGACTGAGGGCCATTTGTTTCGTCGTGCTTTCATATTGCATTTCTATACAGTGCATTTCTATACATTCATTTCATATTGAATTCTATACAGTGGACCAAGTAATGATGTTAAAAACAACAAATTCTCTAAGTGGGAAGCATTCAGGGAAATAATCACAGAAGCTACCAGACTTTTCGTACCAATTTAGAAGCACTGTTCAAGGTATAGATGAATGGATGTCCGTTGAACTAATGAGATTCGTGACAGAGAAAAAAAATGCATGGGATGCATATAAATTATCAGGTAACACAGAAGCCTATTTTAGATGTAAACTAGTTTGTAATCAAGTAAAAAAGAGGTTAGGGAAACAAAGGCAGGTTACAAAAAATCTTTGGCAACAGATGCAAAGAAAAATAGGCTTCTTTACTTATGTAAACTCTAGAAGAAAGGGAATATATCAAATTGGTCCATTTGATATTGATGGTTTCACTGTTGATCCTTCTCAGGTTGCTGACAAACTCAGTGAATATTTTGTATCTGTATTCACACATGTGAATATAACTTCCACAGACTAGAGATGTTTGAATGTATCTGAAATTCACAATGGGGGACGAAATGGTGACATAAGTAATTACAGACCTATTAGTTTAACTTCTGTTCCAAGGAAATAATGGACTCACTGGTTTAAGAAAAAGTGGAGGACTGTTCAGACAGGAGTACAGTTATACTTCACACACAACATGGGTTTCTTAAGATGAAAGCTTGTCTGACCAATTTGATTGTACACTATGATGCATGCAAAGTAACTGGATGCAAAAAATAATTTTGATATCATATACTTAGATTTTAGGTAAGCATTTTTGATACTGTTGCACATGGAAGACTGCTATACAAATAGATACAGTATGGCATTAAGGGCAAGTTGCTGTTATGGATTAATATATGGATGAGTGGAAGAAGACACAGTGATAATCAATGGCTGCTCTTTGTGGACTAATGTTATTAGTGGAGTGCCACAGGGTTCAGTAGGCCCATTGTTGTTTTCTTCTTATATCTATTAATGATAATGGTGAAGTTATATCAGGCTTAAAGTCCAAGTTTGTAGATGATAAAGGTTGACAGGGTGGTTAATGGCAGTATGCTACTGCAACAGGATCTAGAAAAGTTTGGCAGTGAGCTGAGAGATGGCAACTGATGTTTAACATTGACAATTGCAAAGTATTACATATGTTGTAGTAATACCACATGATTCAAGAAAGCAAGATTATGTAGCATCAGCCAAAAAAAAAAAAAACAAACACCATTTCACATATCCATTCCCTCTAACAGTTTGTCCAGTTCCTCCTTGAATTTATTTAAGCTATTAACATCCATTGCAACAGATGGAAGTTTGTTTCAGCAATCAGCTACCTGCTGGCTAAAGGAAAATTTACACACATCTATTCTATAACTGTCTTTCATCAATTTGAATTTATGCCCCTCAGGTTCATAATCTGAGCAACCGGAAGAATCCCATCAGAATTGAGCCTACTCAACCCATTCAAGGCATTATACACCTCAATCAGATCACCTCTCAGGTGCCTAGTCTCCAGACACTGCAATTTGCATGACCCCTTTGAGGACCCCTTTGTTCCCTTCCCAATCTTGTTGCACTCAGTACTTGCTCAAGCAAATCTACATCTTTCCTAAAATGAGACTTCCAGGCCTGTATGCAGTACTCAAGGCATGGCCTGACCATCTTATACATAGGGATAATCACCTTTTTCCTACTAGCAGAATTCCTGTATATCATTGACGAGATCCCACGAGTTGTTCTGGTAGCCTGAATGCACTGTTCAGAAAACTTCATATCTGACTGCACAATTCCCAGGTCTTTTTCATTTTCTACCATCTTAAGAGTAGTACTACACAGTTGGTATGTTTCTCTGTGGTTACTTTTACCCATATGGAGTACTTTGCATTTGTCATTGTTAAATTTCAGTTGCCGCTTCTCAGCCCATATGCCCAACTTCTCCAGATCCTGTTCATTTGTGTTATCTGTTAACTTGGACATTAAGTCTGATAAACCTTCATCAATATTATTGATAAATATACAAAACAACGGTGTGCCCAACACCAAATCCTGGGGGACTCCACTAATAAAATTAGTCCATGAAGAGCAGTGTCTGTTGATTACCACTCTGTCTTCTCCCACTCAACTGTCCCTTTATCCATTGTTGTAAATTGTCCTTAGTACTATACTGCTCCAATTTCTACAGTAGTCTTCCATGAGCAATAGTATCAAAAGCCTTCCTGAAATCCATGTTTATGATATCAAAATTATTTTTGACATTCAGTTCTTTTGCGACCACATCATAGTATCCAATCAAATTTGTGAGACAAGACTTTCCCTTACCAAACCCATGCTGTGTCTGAATTATTACTGCAGTCTTGTCTAGATGATCCTGGAATGCATCTTTAACCAGTGACTCTATTATTTTCCCTGGAACAGAATTTAAACATGTTTGTAATTACTCGTGTCACCCTTTGATCCTCCCCCTTTGTGAATTGGGGAAACATTTGCACATCTCGAGTCCATGGGGACTTCCCCTTAGTCCAAGGATTCTCTCATTATTATGGCTAATGGATTGTTTACTTCCTTTGCCGCCTCCTTTAATATAACTGAATAGATAACATCCATGCACAGATACATTTCTTATGTTTAATTTCAACAATTTCTCTTCCACTGTGCTCCCAGTTATTACAAAATCATTAAGCTCCCTGTTTAGAGTTTAATAAGCTTCTGTCCTCCATTTTCCTACAGAAATACTCCTTCAGTTTGGATGAGTATTTTGTTGCCATTTGTCAGCCTGTTGATGATCTTGCTCAGCTATCTGAACAGGATTAACAGGTGGACAAACTTGATGCATCCCCTTCCTTCTAGAGTTTATATAAGTAAAGAAATCCTTGCTGTTTTTCTTAGCATTCTTTGCCAAAGATTTCTCAAAATCTTCCTTCGTTTGCCTAATCTCCTTTGTGACTTGATTATAGACTAGCTTTTATCTACCATAGGCCTCTATGTCGCCTGATAATTTATATGTATCTCATGCATTTTTCTTCTCTGCCACGAATCTCATTAGTTTATCTGACATCCATCTAGGCCTAAACCTTGAACAGTATTTCATAATCGGTACAAAAAGCCTAGTAGCTTCCAAGATTAATTCCTTGAATGCTTCCCATTTAGAATATGCTGTTGGGAACATCATCAGTTGGTCTGACTGATGATGTATCAAGATTTAGACTGTCTGAGACCACCGTAGTCACCTTAAGAAAGGAAAAACCCTTCCGTTTACCCCTGATGGTAGTTATAGAAAAATGTGCAACTTGTGAAATGTATGTGGAACTTACTGGAACAGGACATCATTGATCAGTCATTAGTACAAAGGGTACTAGGAAAGTTTTGCAATACAGCTTTGTTTATTTAATTTTTTCAAAGTAATTTCCTCTACATTCAATACACCTCTCCATCCTCCAAAACCAATCTTTAAACCAGTTCTGCCAAGTTTCACTAGGGAGTAAAGCACACTCGTTGTCCCAAGCCCGTAGAAGGTCCTCATCACTGGAAAACCGCCTCCCTTTTAGCTTCATTTTCACATGCGGGAACAGTGCAAAGTCGCAGGGAGCAAGGTCTGGACTGTAGGGAGGGTGCTCGAGAAGTTTCAGTCCTGTCGTGGTCAAATATTCGGTGCAGGCTTAGGCGCGGTGAGCTGGAGTATTTTCGTGATGGAGGTACCAGGTGTCCATTCTTGACTTTGGCCGCAGGTTCTTCATAGATCCAATGACTTTAGGCAGGCATTGTTCAGTATACCACTTAGCTGTGACTGTCTTCTGCATGTCCAAAACGACACGTTCCACAATTCCACTCGATTTGAAAAATACAGCTATCATTTTCTTCTTTACAGATCGGGATTTTCTGACAATTACGGGTGTGTCGTCATCATCAAAGACCCAAACTTTGTTTTGAGCCTTGGTCGGCAGATCGTAATAGTACAGCCAAGTCTCGTCACCTGTCACGATGTTGTTCACATACCGAGATTGTCTCTTATCAAACTTTTTTAACATCTCCCGGCACCAAGTCACACGTCGTGTCATCTGCTCTTCAGTCAGTTGATGCGGCACCCAGAGGGAACAAAGTTTCTTCACGTGCAAATGATCTTGCAGAATCGAACGAATTGCTGGTGCATTTAGGCCCAAAGTATCCTCTATCTGTTGGTAGGTCACTCGCCTGTTTTCGTCAAGCATTTTCCTCCGTAACTAACGTTCGTGGCCTTCCCGGCCTCTCAGAATCCTCCAGAGTGAAATTTCCCCTTTGGAATTCTCTATACCACCTGAATATCGTTGTACGATGTGGACAATCATCATCTAGTGCAAGAGTCATTTCTTCTAAGCACTGGTCTATGGTTAAACCACGCACGAAATTATACCGCAAAACTGTCCTTATCTCATTTCGTGACCACGATGCCATCACAAGCACTTTACACTCTCACTACTAATGAATAACTGAGCCCATCGACTTGGCGTGGCGGCTACTATGCACGTATGAACATGTCTCAACATGCAGCAACAAGCAGCTTCCTGTGATTCATTGTTGCGTCATATTGCAAAACTTTCCTAGTACCCTTTGTATATGGGTAGCAGTAATCCCAGGATAACTACCACATGTGTGCTACTATGCTCAGGTGGTGGAAAATGGCATTAATTATGCATATGATGTTTTCTGACTAGTGCAGGCAGGCTGCCAGGGCAGCTCATGGTGTTTTGTCAATGATATTCAGGAACTTTGCTAGTAAGGATGAGGGCAAGATTATCCCATTGTATATGGCAGTGGTCAAGTCACATCCTGAGTACTGCATTCGGGTCTGGAGGCCTCATTATAGGAAGGAATATAGAGCTGCTGAAATGAGTACAGAGAAGTGCTATGAGATTGGATTGGAATTCAGAGGGGTAGTCTTGAGGGATGGTCTTTCGAAGAAAGGCTTCCACTCTAAATATTTTATCATCTGGAGACGGGACACCCGTGAGGTGATCTGACTGTGGGTTTTAAGGCTTTGAAGAGATTGAGCAAGCTCAAAGCTGATGTAATTTTTCCTGTTGCCCAGACAACGCACCTGAGGGAGCATGATGTAAAACTGAAGAAGGATGGTTGGGGGAAGAGATGTGTGGAAGTTTGTCTTTAGCCATTGGGTGATTGATTTCTTTAACAAACTTCCATCTGTTGTGGAAGTGTTTAGCTTAAATAAATTCAAGGAAGAAGTGAACAAACTATTGAAGGTAATGGATAGGTGAAATGGGTAGTTTTTTTTTTTTTTTTAATGCTGATGCTGTATAAACTTGTTTTGTGTCTCATTTGCCACTTACTGCCTTGTGCTTGGGATGCAAGAGTCCTTGACCTCCTTCTCGATTCTCCAGTAATTTCATCTATTTTGGTCCGAAGATTGTGCTTAGAATTCTATTTTCGAAAGGATCATAATCTATTCTTTGTTTGTTTAGGGAGTGGCCAGGTTTCACATCCACATGTTACAGTCAGTAATATTATTGTCCTGTAAATCTTTATTTTTAGGTTCCTAGATATTTATGTTGAAGTTAGGATTTTTTGAATGGCATAAAAGCATATATTTGCGCTCTGAATCCTAGAATTAATTTCTTCTGTGATCATTCATGATTACTAAATCTCTTTCTTCTCATGGGGAGAGATCCTTCACTATGTATACACTGCCATTTCTTGTTAACTATTAGCATTAGGAGAGGCATTATGATGCAAGAAAGCAAGCTTATACAGCATCAGTCAACAACAAAAAAAAAATGCATGTGTACTCTGTATGCACGAAAGATGGATTTATCTGTAAACATCTTTGAAAACACCTACATGAAATTTGAAAAGATAGAGCCGAAATCATGTATGATGTAATTTATGCTCATGCCCACTACTTACTCTACTGAATCAATGTTAGTGATAAATTGGATACATGCCCACTACTTACTTTACCGAATCAATGTTTGGAAGAGGTTAGGCCAATAGCTGAATAACCCATTTGATTGCAGCCACTTGTTGAATAGTGTGATTGTAACAATACAAATATTTGCATTGTTATAATCATACTATCATGTTGGATCATGTTACTCTGTCATGCTTTGTCGCAAATTACATGTGCAGCGCTATGAGATCTGCAAGAAACAACAGTATCCACGCATAATACGCTATCAAAACTATGACTTGGCTCAGGATCTCAACGAGTACAAGTGCTAGATAGTAATGCTGCACATTCCACTTCACAAAGAGGAAACAGAGATGAAATATGTCAAGATCTATGATAACAATGAAAAGCTCATATTAGATTGTAAATTGTATGAATTGGTCTTGGACATTCGCAAAACAATTGAGATATGTAAGACGATGTGTCAAGACAGCAACAACTGTGACCCTGATGAAGCATGCGGTAATGATATGCATAACCTTGTAACGCGACTGCTATAAGAAGACCCCTTTTGAAACTTTTACAATCATCCAAACAGCGAGATAAATGAGGATCTAAAGCCCGCCATGCTCAACCGACTCATGCAATTGCAAAGAAACGCTAAAACTTGATGACCAACGAGGACTTCGGCAACATAATGAGAATGGCCAATAACAAGCAAAAGATTTTGCTTGTTATTGGCCATTTAATTTGGAGTCTGTTATCTCGCAATTGCAAACCGATTCAAATATTCTTGACCGTCCTAGTTGGTTACAGAAAAAAGTTTTTGATTCGCCTGTTGATGGAAATATACAACCAGTTTAGTAATACAGAAGGGTACTGTAATGCTTACATTAAATGCGCTCCAACTGGTAAGGCTGAAGCGTAATGTAATGATCTTGGATGTGCTCAGAGCAGGTCTATACCAGCTGTGAGCACATCCAAGATCACTATCCTCAAAATATCCATCTCTGTGATTACCAAAAAGTTTCTGCCATGGGTGGCAATGGTTAGCCCAAAAGAGATATGGCTTGAATCATAAACATTTTTCAACAACCAGCTGGTTTATGCCAGTTCAGAGCACATTCAAGATCATCTCACATGATCCTTTGTGCGATCTCCTCTCCCGACTCCGTTCTGTCTGCCTTTCCCACTTTTTTTTGTGCAACCAGCTGGTTCATGCCAGCTCCAAGTACATCCAAGATCACCTCCCATGATCCTTTGCTTTAAATGCTTTACTTTAAATTTTGCAAGATATGTATTTCTCTGATTATCAAAAGGTTTCTGCCATGGGTGGCAATGGTTAGCCCAAAGCCACTTAAGTGGTAAAGCATAAGTTTTTACACCACCAGCTGCTTTACGCCAGCTCTGAGCACATCAAAGATTACTTCCAATGATACTTTGTGCGTCTCCTCTTCCGACTCTGTTTTTCTTTGTCATGAAACTGAAATGACGTCATTTCTGCATCGCAAAATCAGTAGGTCCTGCCAAAGATGTTTACACATCAAAAAACCCTTCCATTTCACCCATCCATTCTTTCCAAATGTTGTCTAGTTCTGCCTTGAATTTATTAAAGCTGTCAATTTCTGCAACAGATGGAAGTTTGTTCCAGCGATCAACCACCCACTAGTTAACGGCAACCTTCCGCACATCTATCCTACAACTGTCTTTCCTCAATTTGAATTTACGCACTGTCAGACGATTATTGTGAGCAAGAGGAAGTATCCCATCAATGTTGAGCATGCTAAAACAATTCAGTGCTTTATAAAACTCAATCAGATCACTTCGCAGGTGCTTAAGTCTCTAGACACTGTAATTTGAAAAACTTAAGCCTTTCTTCATAAGAGCAATCCTTTGTTCCATTCACTGATCTTGTTGCCCTTCTCTGTACTTGTTCCAGCAGCTCTACAACCTTCTTAAAATTAGGCCTCCAGACCTATACCACACCTTGAGTACTATATACAGTACTCAAAGTGTGGCCTGACCATTGCCTTATTCAAGGGAATAGCATTAGCATTAGCATTAGCAGAGGCATTTGATGCAAGAAAGCAAGCTTATGCAGCATCAGCCAAAAAAAAAAAAAAAAACCCACTTCCACTTCACCCCTCTGTTCGTTCAAAATACCTGTCCAGCTGAGCCTTAAACTTATTTAGGCTATCAACCTCCACCACAAGGGATGGAAGTCTGTTCCACCAACCAACCACCCGCTGGCTAAAGGCAAATTTCCGCACATCTATCCTACATCTGTCTTTCCTCAATTTGAATTTATGCCCTCTCAGGTGATTTTTCTGAGCTAGAGGAAGAATCCCATCAGCATTGAGCATGCTCAAACCATTCAAGGCTTTATACACCTCTGTCAGATCACCTCGCTGGTGCCTAGTCTCCAGACACTGTAATTTGCAAAACTTAAGCCTTTCTTCGTAAGAGCACCCCTTTGTTCCATTCACTAATCTTGTTGCCCTTCTCTGTACTCGTTCCAGAAGCTCTACATCCCTCTTGAAATGAGGCCTCCAGACCTGTATACAGTACTCTAGGTGTGGCCTGACCATCGCCTTATATAATGAAATAATCACCTCCTTATCCCTGCTGGAAAAATTCCTGTATATCATTGACAATACTCCATGAGCTACTCTTGCAGCCCGTCTGCACTGCTCAGAGAACTTCATATCTGCCTGCACAACCACCCCCAAGTCCCTTTCATTCTCTATCACTGTCAGTGTAGTACCACAGAGTTGATACGTTGCTCTGGGGTTGCTGTTTCCCATGTGTAGTACTTTACATTTGTCAATGTTAAACTTAATTTGCCACCTCTCAGCCCATCTGCTCAACCTTTCCAGATCCTTTTGCAGCAGCATAGTGTCAGTAGTGTCCTTGACAACCCTGCCAGCCTTTGTATCGTCTGCAAACTTGGACATTAAGCTTGATATACCATCATCAATATCATTTATAAATACAGAAAACAACAATGGACCCAACACTGAGCCCTGAGGGACTCCACTAATAACATCAGTCCACGATGAGTAGTGTCCATTGATTACCACTCTCTGTCTTCTCCCCCTCAACCACCCCTTTATCCATAGCAGCAATTTGCCTCCAATGTCACACTGCTCCAATTTGTGTAGCAGTCTTCCATGTGCAACAGTATCAAAAGCCTTTCTGAGATCCAAGTATATAATATCAAAGTTATTCCCTGCATCCAGTTCTTTTGTGACTGCATCATAGTATCCAATCAAGTTGGTCAGGCAAGACTTCCCCTTAACAAAACCATGCTGTGTCTGA
Source organism: Mastigoproctus giganteus (assembly GCF_048544385.1). Classification (NCBI taxonomy): domain Eukaryota; kingdom Metazoa; phylum Arthropoda; class Arachnida; order Uropygi; family Thelyphonidae; genus Mastigoproctus; species Mastigoproctus giganteus. The sequence continues at coordinate 36,358,743 of NC_143588.1, forward strand.
GCTATAACTGAAGTCTTGTCTAAATGATCCTGCAGTGCTTCTTCAACCAGTGCCTCCATTAATTTTCCTGGAACAGAAGTTAAGCTCACAGGTCTATAATTACTTGTGTCAGCCTTTGATCCTCCTTTGTGAATTGGGGTCACATTTGCACATTTCCAGTCTATGGGTACCTCCCCTGAGTCCAAGGAAGCTCTCATAATTATGGCTAAGGGTTTGCTTACTTCCTTTGCTGCCTCCTTTAATATAACTGGATAGATCCCATCCACCCCGGGTGCCTTTCTTGTGTTTATCTTCAACAGTTTCTCCTCCACTTTACTCCCAGTTATTTCAAGATTCTGTAGCTTACTGCTAGATTTGAATACACCTCTGGCATTCCCCTCGCTGAATAACTCCACATGTGTGAATGTCGATGCAAAATATTCATTTAGTTTGTTAGCTACCTGAGCAGGATCATCAACACTTGACCCATCAATATCAAGTGGACCAATCTGATTCATCCCCTTCCTTCTAGAGTTTACATAAGTAAAGAACTCTTTGCATCCCTTGCCAAGGATTTCTCGTAATCTGCCTTCGCCTGCCTAACCTCCTTTGTAACTTGGTTGCATATCAACTTGTATCTATCATAGGCTTCTGTGTCATGTGTTAATTTGTATGTATCCCATGCATTTTTCTTCTCTGCCATATGCCTCATTAGTTCATCTGACATCCATTTTGGCCTAAACCTTGAACAATATTTCTTAGTTGGTATGTAAAGCCTAGTGGCTTCCAAGATAAGTTCTTTGAATGCTTCCCATTTTGAATTTGCTGTTGGTAACATCATCAGTTTGTCCCACTGTATAGAATTTAAATACTGTCTCAGTCCATCGTAGTCGCCTTTACGGAAGCAATAACCCTTCCCTTTACCCCTAATGGTAGTTACCTCTTTGAGTAAATCCCACTTCAGCACACTGTGATCACTGCCACCTAGTGGTTCATTTATCTGCAGATTCTTAATGCATGAAGAATCACTGTTGATAATCAAATCAAGAGTATTACTCCCTCTAGTTGCCTCCCAAACATGCTGGTGTAGAAAACAAAAGCCCTGCTAGTGTGTGAGTAACCAGCCCCCAAATTCCAGTCAATATCTGGGAAATTAAAATCTCCCATTATAAGACACTCTGATTTACTGGCCCACTCTATTTCCCTGTACAGTTCCTTATTATACTCATCAGAGTCATTAGGCCTATAGCTCACTCCTACTCTCAATTTTGATCTCCCAATGTTTATGTCACACCAAACTGACTCCACACTGCACTGTCCAGCGATGTCGACTGGCTTCACTTCCTTGGTTTTTATGTGTTTCTTAACTAATAGCATAACCCCTCCCCACTTCCTATCCTGTCTATCCTTTCTGTAGACATTGTACTCCCCAAATTCCAGTTCTGCATCCCTTATATCTGTGTGACACCACGTCTCTGATATCCCAACAATATCTGCCTTCGACGTTTTGAGCAATACCTCAAATTCATCAAATTTATTTACTAAACTCCTAGCATTGGTGTACACGCAAGTATACCTGCACCTGTTTCTATTCTTAGCTACCCTAACACAACCCATGTGTTTACTTGTACCGCAATAGCTCCCAGCAGTCTCTGAAATACCATGCATCTTGTTTTTCAGGCTTCTGCTCATTCTAATAGAAGCAGTGCAAGAATCTCTTTCACCTCTGCCAGTGGCTACTGTCAATCTATTGGTCTTTGTCTTCCCCCAAGCTAGCAGTTTTCCGACCCAACTAACACTGCCTCGATAGCATCAGCAAATATTCTTGCACCCTTTCTATTTAAGTGTATCCCATCCCTGTAGAAGCAATCTCTCCTGTTAACAAGTACAGTCCAGGCTGAAAAAAATTCTACCCCTTGAGCCTTGCACAATCTTTCCAGGGCCGAATTGATCGACAATTCTCTCATCATATACTCCCTCCTATCGTGTCTGGGCAGAATTGCAGACGCTTTCAAATTCAACCCTAATTCTCGGCTTTTGTTCAACAGTGACCTGTACTTGTTAAGTAATTCTGCCGGTCTCCTACTCTTAATATTATTAGTGCCAACGTGTACAACTATATCACCTTTTGTGCCCTTAAAAGATGATATTCGCTCTACAACGTCATCAACCTTTGCCCCTGGCAGACATACCCTGGTCCTGTTCCACCTATCTTTTTTACAAAGCATGTTCCCCGTTTCCCTGACAATAGAGTCACCAACAACTACTAGTTCCTTCGGGACCAGCGCATTCTGCCTTGGGGGTTGTCTCTGTGTCATGCGATGCCCAAGTGTAAGCTCTGCCGTTGATGTGGGCAGGTGAGAGCTTGATGGGCCCCTCAATTTAGTTTCTTCGAGGGCATCCACCCTGTCCTTCAAGCTCTCATATAGGCCCACAAGAATGCCGAGTTGTTGCCTGATATCGATACACTCCTTGCATCGCGCACACACAAAGACATCCCCCTTGGCAGTATCATGTCCCGTACCCGATTGCTCTGCAAACATCAAGCAAACAGTGCATTTTATAAGGCTGTGAGTCAGAGGACAACTGCCCCCCTCAGTTCTGCTCTGAGCCACAGCACTTCCATTAGCTTGAGCCTTTTGCTTTGCTGCTCTTGTTTGAGTCATGATTCTATTAATTTATTAATTATGTTATGTTATTAATTATATTACGTTTGTAATCTAAGTCGTTATATGTATTTATTTAAACGTACAAATTAACTGCTAACGAAGTTCAACTAACGCTATCTAGTACGGTATATAACCTACGGTATATCTAGTACGGTATCACAATGGCGGTAAAGTTACTAACGGTAGCGGTAGTTACGAACACGTGGAAACCCTTACCGATACTTTTACAAGGCCGAGTAAAGAATAAATACACCAAATTAATCAAAAAATCACAAAATAATGTTATACTACTAAATTTAAATCAAAAGTTTTAGAAAAACAATAATTTCGAATCAATAAATAAGAAAAATCCACTTAGCGGCTTTGAGCACGACCGTCACTAGTAGCCTCGTCAGCAGATAATAATCACCTCCTTATCCCCGCTAGAATAATTCCTGTTTATTATTGACAAGACACCATGAGCTAATCTTGCATACCATCTGCTTTGCCCAGAAAACTTCATATCTGCCTGCAGAATTACCCCAGGTCCTTGTCATTCTCTACCACTGTCAGTGTAGCACCACACAGTTGATACGCTACTCTGGGCTTACTGCTACTCATATGCAGTAGTTTACATTTGTCAATGTTCAACTTCAGTTGCCACCTCTCAGCCCATCTGCTCAACTTTTCTAGATCTTGGTGCAGTAGCGTACTGTTATTAGTGTCATTAACAACCCTGCCAACCTTTGTATCGTCTGCAAACATTAAATATCATTAATAAATATAAAAAAAACAACAACAGTGGGCTCAACACCAAACCCTAGGGGACCTAATAATAACATTAGTCCACGAAGAGCAGTATCCATTGATTACCACTCTGTCTTCTCCCACTCAACCATTCCTTTATCTCTAGGAGCAGTTTGCCTTTTCAGTATAACTGAATAGATTCCATCCACCCCAGGTGCCTTTTTTATGTTTAGCTTCAACAAATTCTCCTCCGCTTTGCTCTCAGTTATTACAAAATCACTTAGCTCCCTGTTAGCATTTGATAAACTTCTGGCATTCCACCTCCTCGTGTGAATTAAGATGCAAAATACTCATTCAGTGTATCAACTACTTGAGCAGGATCATCAATAGTTGAACCATTTATTTTAAGTGAACCAATCCGATTCATTCCCTTCCTTCTAGATTTACATAAGTAAAGAACTCTTTGCTGTTTTTCTTTCCATCCTTTGCCAAAGATTTTTTGTAATCTGCCTTTGTCTGCATAATCTCCTTTGTGATTTGATTATAGACTAGCTTATATCTCCTGTAGGCTTCTGTGTTGCCTGATAATTTATATACATCCCATGCATTTTTCTTCTCTGCCATGAGCCTCATTAATTCGTCTGACATCCATTTAGGCCTGAACCTTGAACAGTATTTCTTAATTGGTATGAAAAGCCTAGTAGCCTCCAAGATTAAGTCCCTGAAGGCTTCCCATTTAGAATTCACTGTTGGCAATATCATCAGTTTAGAATTTAAACTGATGATATTGCCCACTGTATAGAATTTAAAAACTGTCTGAGATTGCTGTAATCACCTGTACGAAAACAAAAACCCTTCCCTTTACCCTCGATGGAAGTTACATCTTTAGGTAAATCCCACATCAGTACACTGTGATCACTGTCATCCAGTGGTTCCTTTATCTGCAGATTCTTAATGCATAAATAATCACTGCTGATAATCAGATCAGGAGTATCACCCCCTCTGGTTGTCCCTCGAACATGTTGCTGTAGAAAACAATCCTCCAATAAATCCGCAAAAGTCTTGCTAACATGGGAGTGACCAACCCACAAGTTCCACTCAATCTCTGGAAAATTAAAATCGCCCATTACAAGACATTCTCATTTATTGAACCACTCTATTTCTCTGCACAACTGTTCATTGTACTCATCAGAGTCATTAGGCCTATAACACACTCCTACTCTCATTTTCCCTTTCCCAATGTTTGTCACACCAAACTGACTCAACATTGCACTGTCCTCCTGTGTCAACTTGATGCACGTCCTTAGATTTTGTGTTTCTTAATTAATAGCATAACCCTTCCTTCCCTGTTTATCATTTCTGTACACATTGTACTCCCCAAATTCCAATTCTGCACTGCTTATATCTTTGTGACACCATATCTCTGATATCCCAACAGTATCTGTCTTCAAATTCATCAAATTTATTTACTATATTTCTAGCATTGGTTTACATGCAAGTACACGTGCACCTGTTCTTACTTTTAGTTACCCTAACACAGCCCATGTATTTACTTGTTCCATGATGATTCCCAGTAGTTCTTGAAATTCCCAGCAATTTGCTCTCTAGGCTGCTACTCATTACAATAGAAAGAGTGCAAGAATAACTTTTGCCTCAGCCTGCAGCTGCTGTTGATCTTTTAGTCTGTGAATCCCCCCCCCCCCCAAGCTATCAGTTTTTTGACCTACCTAACACTGCCTCGATCGGTTTAGTAAATATTCTTGCACCCTTTCTATTTAAGTGTATCCCGTCTGTGTAGAAGCAGTATCTCTTCAGACCACGCTTAAAAAAAATCCTACCCCATGAGCTTTGCAGAGTTTCTCCAGGGCCAAATTGATCGACAAGGCTGTCATCATATACTCCCTCCTATTCTGTCTTGGCAGAATTGCAGACACTTTCAAATTTAGCCCTAACTCGCAACTTTTTTTTTAGCATTGACCTGTACTCGTTACGTAAATCTGCAGATCTCTTCTACTCTTAAGGTCATTAGTGCCAACGTGTACAACAGTATCACCTTTGGTTCCCTTAAAAGATATCTGCCCTACAACGTCATGAACTTTCACTCTTGGCAGACATATCTTGGTCCTTTTCCCCCATCCTTTTTGCATAATATATTTTCTGTCTCCCTGACAATAACTACTTCCTGTGGGACCATTGCATTATGCCTTGGGGATTGCAGCTGTGTTGCCTGATGCACAGGAGTGAGCTCTGGCTTTAAGTTGGGCAGCTGAGAGCTTGATGGGCCCCTCATATTAATTTCTTCGAGGGCATATACCCTACATCCCAAACTCTCATAGACACCCATCAGAACGCTGAGTTGGTGCCTTATATTTTCCCAGTCTGCACCTCACACACAAAGACATCCTCCTTGGCTAGATCATGTCCTGTTCTAGACAGGTCTGCAAACATTTGACATTTTGCACATTTTTTTAGACTGTAATGTGTTGGAGAATCCCCTCCTTCGGTTCTCCTGCAAGCCACGGTACTACTGTTACTTTGTACTCGCTGCTTGGCTGCTCTAGTCATGATTCCATTAAAGTATAATTTAATTAAGAATGAAATTTAATAAGATTAATAAATTTTACTGATTAATTGATAATACTATACTAATCTAACAGATTTCTAATGCAGTGCTATGTATTTTGCTATTTGGTTTGGGATTTATGTTATGCTATTCCATATTGTATAACAATGGCGACAAGCTACAAATGGTAAGATCTACGGACACTAAGTATTAACTTTCAAAATCGCTATCTAAATTCAAATAAATCAGAAGCTTGACTAGGACTATAAAGCTATTTATTGAAAATAATTTAGTATAACAATTAAGTCAATAAAATGACTAAATATATATAAAAACTTAGCATTCACCAGAGCTGCAAAAATTTTGGCCAACGCAGTAAAAACTTCATACCCATATCACATACATTGATTCCAGCAGAAGAAAGTTTTCTCATTGGGTTCTAGGAATGCATCTATTGCAGCAGTGATGTCACTGTTGGTGGGAAAATGGATGCCAGCCTGGTATTTTTTAATAGGAAACAGGTGAATGTCTAATGATACTAGATGTGTTGAATGTGTGTGATGGTTCAAGATTTCAAAGTTTTTGATGTTTTCATACAAATTCCTCACAAGGTCTGAATAATATGCCCCTTTGACTGTCTAGCCATTCTGAAGGTAATCCACTAGCACCATTCCATCAACACTCTAAAAAACTGATGCCATGATTTTTCCAGCAGGAGGAATCAATTTCGCCTTCGATGGAGAGGGAGAAGAGCTTCATTTCCACTATTTAGATTTCTCCCTTATCTTTGACTGAAAGTGATAGACCCATATCTCATCCCTGGCTACAACTTTGCAAGGAAATTTGCTGGATCTGCTTGAAAATGATGAAAATGTTTATTTGGCAATTCGTGTGTTTTTCATTTGCTGTTCTTTTGTGACCAGTTGTGCTTATACCATGTTCATAGCAGGAACTGCTATTATTGTGGTGCACACATTCAGGTGAGTTGCTGGCAGAGTGCTGAACTGCCACTTGGCAATTACTCTTCACCAGATCATGCACACTGCCAACAACTTCTGAAGTGATCGCTGCTGCAGCCCTTCCACAGTGTGAATCATCTTCCAGGCTCTCCCTCCCTTGTTTAAATTCTGCTGCCCCCTTCTTAACCATGGAATAGGAATGGGACATCCTCTCCCAATGAGGAAGCAAAGGAAGTAAACAAACACTTAGCCATAATTATGAGAGCTTCCTTGGACTCAGAGGAGGTACCCATGGACTGGAAATGTGCAAATGTGACCCCAATCCACAAAGGAGGATCGAGGGGAGACACAGGTAATTACAGACCTGTTAGTTTAACTTCTTTAACTTCTGTTCCGAGGAAATTAATGGAGGCATTGGTTAAAAGAAGCATTGCAGGATCATCTAGACAAGACTTCACTTATAGCTCAGACCCAGCATGGGTTTGTTAAGGGGAAGTCTTCTCTGACCAATTTGATTGATACTATGGTGTAGTCACAAAGGAACTGGATGCAAAGAATAATTTTGATATCATATATTTGTATCTTAGAAAGGCTTTTGATACTGTTGCACATGGAAGATTGCTGCACAGATTGGAGCAGTGTGGCATTGGAGGCAAATTGCTGCTATGGATGAAGTGATGGTTGAGTGGGAAAAGACAGAGAGTGGTAATCAATGGACACTGCTCTTCGTGGACTGATGTTATTAGTGGAGTTCCCCAGGATTCAGTGTTGGGTCCATTGTTGTTTTCTGTATTCATCAATGATATTGATGATGGTATATCAGGCTTAATGCCCAAGTTTGCAGATGATACAAAGGTAGGTAGGTAGGGTTGTTAATGACACTAACGACAGTTAGCTGCTGCAACAGGATCTAGAAAAGTTGAGCAGATGGGTCAAGAGGTGGCAACTAAAGTTTAACATGGACAAATGTAAAGTATTCCATATGGGAAGCAGTAACCCCTGAGTAATGTATCAACTGTGTGGTACTACACTGACAGTGGTAAAGAGCGAAAAGGAACTGGGGTAATTGTGCAGGCAGATATGAAGTTGTCTGAGCAGTGCAGATGGTCTGCAAGAGTAGCTCATGGTGTCTTGTCAATGATATATAGGAATTTTTGTACCAGGGATAAGGAGGTGATTATTCCCTTGTATAAGGCAATGGTCAGGCCACACCTTGAGTACTGTATACAGGTCTGGAAGCCCATTTTAATAAGGATGTAGAGCTGTTGGAACGAGTACAGTTAAGGGCAACAAGATTAGTGAATGGAACAAAGGGTTGCTCTTACGAAGAAATGCTTAAGTTTTGCAAATTACAGTGTCTGGAGACTAGGCACCTGCGAGGTGATCTGATTGAGGTGTATAAAGCCTTGAATGGTTTGGGCATGCTCAATGCTGATGGGATTCTTTCTCTTGCTCAGAATAATCACCTGAGAGGGCATAAATTCAAATTGAAGAAAGACAGTTGTCGGATAGATGTGTGGAAGTTTCCTTTAGCCAGCGGGTAGTTGATTGCTGGAGCAAACTTCCATCTGTCTTTGTAGAAGTTGATAGCTTAAACAAATTCAAGGAAGAACTAGACAAACATTTGGAGCGAGTGGATGGGTGAAATGAGAAGGGTCTGTGTGTTTTTTTTGTTTTTTTTTTTGGCTGATGCTATATAAGCTTGCTTTCTTGCATCATGTAACCTGATAATGTTAAATGCTGATATAATTGCCTTCTTTGATGTTAGTCCCTTTTTTTCCCCAAATATTGGATGATTACATGGGGACTGATTTTGTCCATCTTTCCTGAATTCACAAAACTTTGTTGATTCACAAATCTGTCAGGGAATTAAGTGATTCTGTAATAACTGAGAGAAAAGTGGAGGAAAAATTGTTGAAGTTAAACATAAAAAAGGCACCTGGGGTGGACGGGATCTATCCAGTTATATTAAAGTATTAGTATTAGTAATGGCCGCATGGTGCAAGAATGTTTATGCTGCTATAGCTTATGCTGCTCCAGCCAAAAAAAAAAAAAAAAAAAAAAAAAAACTCCGAATAAAACAATGATAAAAAATAATAAAATAAATAAATAATAATAATTATTAAAAGAAAAGGAAATTAAACCTATCATCCTATGTGCTTCTCTCACCCAAAGGTACTATCCAGATGACCTTTGAATTTACCCAAACTGTCAGCCTCTACCACCCATGTAGGCAACTTATTCTAGTAATTTATAACTCGCTGCCTAAAATAAAACTTCCTGCAGTCCAATCTAAACATTTCCCCCCGTAACTTGAATTTATGTCCCCTGATTCTAGCATCATTTATAATCTTGAAAATTTCGTCCTCATTCATTTTACTGATGCCTCTCAGAACCTTAAACATCTCAATCAAATCTCTTCTAAGGTGTCTAGTCTCCAAACTCTGCAACCCACATATTCGAAGTCTTTCTTCATAAGGACGCCCTTTTGCCGATCTCACCAGGCGAGTTACCAGTCTTTGCACCCTTTCAAGAAGCTCGATGTCTTTCTTTAGGTGCAGTCTCCATACTTGAACACAGTATTCCAAGTGTGGTCTCACAAAAGCCTTATGTAATGGTATTATCACATCCCTATCTCTACTTGCAAAGGTTCGATAGATCATCGATAGGACACCATGGGCCTTCCTTGCAACCTGTTTACAATGCTCAGAGAATTTCATGTCTGACTGTATCATAACACCCAAGTCCCTTTCCTCCAGTACTGGGTTTAGTTACTCCACCAAGTTATTTTGGGATTACTGTTTCCCAGGTGTAATACCTTACACTTTGTTGTATTAAAGCATAGCTGCCATTTTTCTGACCATTCCTGAAGTCTGTCTAGGTCTCTCTGAAGAAGCTCAGCTTGACAGTGATCATTAACTATTTTACCAATTTTAACATCATCTGCAAATTTAGACATCACGCCCTCTATCCCTTCATCGATGTCGTTTATGAAAATTAAAAACAACAGTGGTCCTAATACTGATCCTTGGGGAACCCCACTTCTTACATAAACTCAATCTGAGGAATAGCCAATTATCACAACCCTCTGCCTCCTGCCCCTGAAGCCATCCTGCTATCCATCTAAAGATTTTCCCAGTGATTCCAACCTGTTCCAGCTTATAAAGCAACCGCTCATGTGGGACTAAGTCAAAAGCTTTGCTGAAATCTAAATAAACAATGTCGAAATTATTCCCTAAATCCAGCTTGTGAGTGACCCTTTCAAAATAGTGAACCAGATTTGTTAAACATGATTTTCCCTTTACAAAACCATGCTGGGTATCCTTGAGAATTTCAATTCTATCCAAATGAACCTGAATTCCACCCTTGATCATTGCCTCCATGATTTTCCCTACCACTGAAGTCAGACTGACAGGTCGATAATTTCCCACTTCACTCTTAGAGCCACCCTTATGTATGGGAGATACATTGGCACTTTTCCAATCCAAGGGAATCTCCCCAGAGCCTAGTGATGCTCGCATAATTAGCCTCAATGGTTTAATGCACTCACTTGCCGCCTCCCTTAAGATTATAGGGTATATTCCATCAACTCCAGGAGCCTTACTGGCCTGTAGACTCGAAAGTTTTTTCATTAAATAATCTTGCGAAATTTCAATATCATTAATTACATATTTTTCAACTTCGCTCCCACAATTTCCCATTGCCACAAAAGGTTTTTCATTTGTAAATATCGATGGAAAATAACTGTTTAGTTCATCTGCAACGGCAGCTGGCATATTTAATATTATTCCCTTTCCCTTACGTAAAGGTCCGATCTGGTTTATCCTTCTCTTCTTGGCATTTATATATGTGAAGAACTCTTTATCCCCCCCCCCCTCTTTGCTCTGTTTGCTAGTGATTTCTCATAACCTGCCTTTCCCTGTCAAACCTTTTCTGTGGCTCTATTACAGATCATCCTGTAGTTGTTATAGGCTTCAGTACTTTTTATTGCTCTGTAAACTTTCCATGCCACCTTTTTCTGCTCAAGTAATGTGGCAACTTCACTATTCATCCAACTTGGAACCCTCCTCATGGAGTATTTTTTTAATGGTAAATACACATTCAAGGCATCTGTGATTAATGTTTTAAAAGCATACTGCAGTTCAATTGTATTTCATTCTCTGCACGATATCTACCCAGTTAATAGAGGCCATGTAGTACCTTAAGGCATTGTAATTTCCTTTTCTGAAATTAAAACCCATTCCTTTGCCTTTTACTACTGCTACCTCTCTCATGATCATCCACCGTATAACTCCGTGATCACTTCCCCCTACTGGTTCCTCTACTGTCAGCCCTGTTATGTCATCTGATTCATGGGTGATGATGAGGTCTAGGATACTCTTTTCTAGTACTAGTTGATACAAATAACAGTTATCTAGTTGATTTAAAAATTTTGTTCCCCATGTCGAGTTTCCTTCCCATTTACTCCAATCAATTAGAGGCAAATTGAAATCACCCATAATAAGACATTGATGCTTACTTGCCCGTTCCATTTGCATGTAGAGGCTTTCGCCATAATCTTCACAATCGCTTGGTCTGTAGATTACTCCTACTCGCATTATACCTTTGTTTCCAACTATCTCACACCATACATATTCTATACTAGCACATGAAACGTCTGAATCCGGGAAAGCTAACATTGCACTCGGGCTGCTTCTGATAAGAAGCATTACCCCACCACCCCTTCTATGTACCGTATCCTTCCTAAATACATTATACAAGCCGTACTGATACTCATCATCCCCTATCTCCGGGTGACACCACGTTTCTGTAAGCCCTATTATATCCGCGTTACTTGTTTTAACCAGCAGTTCGAATTCGCTCATTTTATTGGCGACACTTGTAACATTACTATATAAACAATTAAGACTTACTGTTCTTGTATATTTAACTACCCTAACACAACCCTTGAAGTTTTTTAGGCTCTCTTCCCTGGCATTAGCTACCTGCTCACTTGAAACATTTCTGCCCCCAGAACATCTAGATAATATTTCCAGTTGGTGTAACAGATAAGAACTCTTGAGGTATGTGCAAGAGTTACTTTGACCAATATTATCAGATAAACGCATGTGTCAGTATTACCCACATCCCCCCTAACGAGCAGTTTCCCCGAACCTTTAAGGTATCCTCAATAATACTGGCAAAAACGTTTTCACCACCTTTGTTTAAGTGTATCCCGTCTCTACAAAACAAATTCCTTCTACCTACAAGTGTGGGCAATGCTGATATAAATTTTCCCCCTAGAGCCTTGCAGAATCCTTCAAGTCTTGAGTTAATCCACAAGGCTTTTAACATATAATCCCTCCAATCGTGTCTGGGCAGAATTGCAGACACATAGACATTGTAGCCTAGCTCGCGGCATTTCCTCAGCATGGTCCTGTATTTTTCCAACAAATCGTCAGATCGTGTATGTTTAATGTCATTAGTCCCCACATGAATAATAATATTCTCTTTACCCCCCTTAAAATCTGACAATCGGTTGGTGACATCGTTAATAGTTGCTCCCGGCAGACTTTCAATCCTTATTACAAAAAATATTCCACCTATCCTTATTACAAAAAATATTCCCCATTTCACTGACAATGGAGTCTCCTAATAAAACAATGTCCTTTTTAAACAGAGTAGTTTGCACTTGGTTTTTCTGTTTTGAGGCCCGAATCGGGTGTGCATCACTTGGTAGATTGCTGGAGTCTTGAGTCCCTGACGAGCTCCCAGAGGCATTATTCTTGAGGGCAAGCACCTGTTTTTTCAGTGACTCAAATTGTTCCATCAATGCACCAAATTGTAATTTAAGATCGGTGCACTCCTTACATCGATCACAAAAAAAAAGAATTCCCAGGTGAGCTATGATTAGTCACCAGGTCGACCTTGGAAAACATTCCACAGGTTCCGCAACGGATTAAATCATGACTCACCCGTAAATCACCATCGGCTATTTCTGTGTGAGTCACGATACCCTGTGACGTGTTTAAGGCAGATCTCGTAACTACTATTATAAAATTAGCTAAATATCAATGAAAATTAACTTTTAAAAATTATATCTATAATATTATAAAAATCAAACTGTTACAGGAAAACCTATAACAAAATAATCAAACAATTTCTAAATAAATCAAATATTTAAAATCACTAAGCAACAGTAGTCCAATCCACTTAACTCAGGAGCCCTGACGAAGTGCGTCTGCTCACCTTGAAATGCCAAAACTCCAACAGCAAAGGAATTAAGCAAACCCTTAGCCATAATTACAAGAGCTTCCTTGGACTCAGGGAAGTTCCCCATGGACTGGAGGTGTAAAAATGTATCACCAATTTACAAAGGGGGTTGAAAAGGTGACACATGTAACTATAGACTTGTTAGTTAAACTTGTGTTCCAGGGAAAATAATGGAAACATTGGTTAAAAAAGCATTGCAGGATCATCTAGACAAGACTGCTGTTATAGTTAATACATAGCATGAGTTTGTTAAAGGGAGGTCTTGCCTGACCAATTTGATTTGATACTATGATGTGGTCACACAGGAACTGAATGCCAAAAATAATTTTGATATCATATATTTGGATTTCAGGAAAGCTTTTGATACTGTTGCAACATGGAAGACTGTTGTACAAGTTGGAGAGGTATGGCATTAAGGGTAAGTTGCTACAATGGATAAAGGGATGGTTGAGTAGGAGATGACAGAGTAATCAATGGACACTGCTCTTTGTGGACAAATGTTATTAGTGGAATTCCCCAGGGTTCAGTGTTGGGCCCACTGTTGTTTTGTATATTTATCAATGATATTGATGAAGGTATATCAGGTTTAATGTCCAAGGTTGCTGATGATATAAAGGTTGGCAGGGTTGTTAACCACATTAAAGACAGTATGCTACTCCCACTGGAATTAGATAAGTTGGGCAAATGGGCTGAGAAGTGGCAACTGAAGTTTAACATTGACAAATGTAAAGTACTGCATATGGGTAGCAATAACTGAAGAGAAACGTACCAACTGTGTGGTACTACACTCAGGGAAGTGGAAAGTTAAAAAGACCTGGGGGTAATTGTGCCGTCAAATATGAAGTTAGCTGAGCAGTGTAGATGAGTTGCCTGGGCAGATCATGGAGTCTTGACAATGATATATAGGAATTTTGCTAGCAAGGACAGGGAGGTGATTATCCCATTATACAAGGCAAAGGTCAGGCCACATCTAGAGCATTGTGTACAGATCTGGAGGCCTCATTTTAGGAAGGATGTAGAGTTGCTAGAACGAGTACAAAGAAGGGCAACAAGATTGGTGAGGGGAACAAAGGGCGCTCTTAACAAGAAAGGCTTAAGTTCTGCAAATTGCAGTGCCTGGAGAATAGGCACCTGTGTGGTGATCTGATTGAGGTGTATAAGGCCTTGAATGGATTGAGCAAGCTGAATTCTGATGGGATTCTTCCTCTTGCTCAGATTAAGAACCTGAGGGGGCACAGATTGAAATTGAGGAAAGACAATTGTAGAATAGATGTGCAAGATTTGCCTTTAGCCAGCAGGTACTTGATTGGTGGAACAGACTTCCATCTTTTGTTGTGGAACTTGATAGTCTAAATAAATTTAAGGCTGAGCTGGACAGGCATTTGGAACGAATGGAGGGGTGAAATGGGAGTTTCTTTTTTTTTTGGCTGCATAAGCTTGCTTTCTTGCATCGTATGACTCTATTAATGATAGTAGAAGTTGAGTGGCAATAAAGTGGTAGAAGCAAAAAATGGCGGGGAAGGATTTTCAATACAGAATTCATCTTTGTGGGTTGGATCATCATTCATATTATGCAGAAATTTTGTCATATAAGATTTAAAAGTAGCTCTTTTGGGAACATCATCATCATCATCATCATTCTACTCTTCCATTTGGGCATGGGTTGAGTCCCTATTTGGATATCGACCTCCATTGTTGTTGTTGGTCTCTTGAGTCTGTCATCATGTTGATCAGTTCGGCCCTGGAAAGACTGTGCAAGGCTCAAGGAGTAGAATTTTTTTTAGCCTGGTCTGTACTTGTTAACAGAAGAGACTGCTCCCACAGGGATGGGATACACTTAAATAGAAAGGGTGCAAGAATATTTGCTGATGCTATCAAGGCAGTGTTAGGTGGGTCAGAAAACTGCTAGCTTGGAGGGATACAAGGACTAATAGATTAACCGTAGCCACTGGCAGAGATGAAAGTGATTCTTGCACTACTTCTATTGGAATGAGCAGCAGCCTGGAAAACAAGATGCAGGATATTTCATAGACTGCTGGGAATCATTGCGGTACAAGTAAACACATGGGTTGTGTTAGGGTAGCTAAGAATAGGAACAGGTGCATGTATACTTGCGTGTACACCAATGCTAGGAGTTTGGTAAATAAATTTGATGAATTTGAGGTATTGCTCAAAACATCAAAGGCAGATATTTTTGGGATATCAGAGACTGGTGTCACACAGATATAAGGAATGCAGAACTGGAATTTAGGGTACAGTGTGTACAGAAAGGATAGGAAGGGAGGAGGGGTTATGCTATTAGTTAAGAAACACATAAAATCCAAGGAAGTGAAGCCAGTCGACATCGCCTGACAGTGCAGTGTTGAGTCAGTTTGGTGTGACATAAGCATTGGGAGATCAAAATTGAGAGTAGGAGTGTGCTATAGGCCTAATGACTCTGATAGTATAATAAGAAACTGTACAGGGAAATAGAGTGGGCCAGTAAATCAGAGAGTCTTATAATGGGGGATTTTAATTTCCCAGATATTGACTGGAATTTGTGGATTGGTCACTCATACGCTAGCAAGGCTTTTGTGGTTTTATTGGATGATTGTTTTCTACAGCAGCATGTTCGGGAGGCAACTAGAGGGAGTAATACTCTTGATCTGATTATCAGTAATGATTCTTCATGCATGTAGAATCTGCAAATAAAGGAACCACTAGGTGGCATTGATCACAGTGTGCTGAAGTGGGATTTACTCTAAGAGGTAACTACTATCTGGGGTAAAGGGAAGGGTTTTTGCTTTTGTAAAGGCGATAACGATGGTCTGAGACAGTATTTAAATTCTATACAGTGGGACCAACTGATGATGTTACCAACAGTAAATTCAAAATGGGAAGCATTCAAAGAACTTATTTTGAAAGCTACTAGGCTTTACATACCAACTAGAAATATTGTTCAAGGTTTAGGCCTAAATGGATGTCAGATGAACTAATGAGACATGTGGCAGAGAAGAAAAATGCATGGGATACATATAAATTAATGGGTTACATGGAAGCCTATGATAGATAAAAGCTGGTCTGTAACCAAGTCACAAAGGAGATTAGGCAGGCAAAGGCAGATTATGAGAAATCCTTGGCAAAGGATGCAAAGAAAAACAGAAAAAGAGTTCTTTGCCTATGTTAACTCTAGAAGGAAAGGGATGAATCAGATTGGTCCACTGGATATTGATGGTTCAACAGTTGAGGATCCTGCTCAGGTGGCTAACAAACTAAGCGAGTATTTTGCATCTACATTCACACATGTGGAGTTATTCAGGAAGGGGAATGCCAGAGGTGAAGTAAACTCTGGCAGTGAGCTTGATGATTTTGTAATAACTGAGAGGAAAGTGGAGGAGAAATTGTTGAGGATAAACATAAAAAAGGCACCCAGGGTGGATGGGATCTATCCAGTTATATTAAAGGAGGCAGCAGAGGAAGTAAGCGAACCAGCCATAATTATGAGAGCTTCTTTGGACTGAGGGGAGGTACCCATAGACTGGAGATGCGCAAATGTGACCCCAATTCACAAAGGAGGATCAAAGGCTGACACAAGTAATTATAGACCTGTGAGTTTAACTTCTGTTCCAAGAAAATTAATGGAGGCACTGGTTAAAGAAGCACTGCAGGATTATCTAGACAAGACTTCAGTTATAGCTCGGACACAGCATGGTTTTGTTAAAGGAAAGTCTTGCCTGACCAATTTGATTGGATACTATGATGCAGTCACAAATGAACTGGATGCAGGGAATAACTTTGATATTATATATTTGGATTTTAGAAAGGCTTTTGATACTGTTGCACATGGAAGACTACTGCACAAATTGGAGCAGTGTGTGGCATTGGAGGCAAATTGCTGCTATGGATAAAGGGATGATTGAGGGGTAGAAGACAGAGTGGTAATCAATGGACATTGCTCATCATGGACTAATGTTATTAGTGGAGTCTCTCAGCGTTCAGTGTTGGGTCCATTATTGTTTTCTGTATTTATAAATGATATTGATGATGGTATATCAAGCTTAATGTTCAAATTTGGAGACGATACAAAGGTTGGCAGGGTTGTTAAGGACACTACTGATGCTATGCTTCTGCAACAGGATCTGGAAAGGTTGAGCAGATAGGCTGAGAGGTGGCAAATGAAGTTTAACATTGACTAATGTTAAACTTCATTTTACTACATATGGGTAACTCCAGAGCAACTTATGAACTCTGTGGTACTACACTGACAGTGGTAAAGAATGAAAAGGACCTGGGGGTAATTGTGCAGGCAGATATGAAGTTCTCTGAGCAGTGCAGACAAGGCTGCAAGAGTAGCTCATGCTGTCTTGTCAATGATATACAGGAATATTTCTAGCAGGGATAGGGAGGTGATTATTCCCTTGTATAAGGGAATGGTTAGGCCACACCTTGGGTACTGTATACAGGTCTGGAGGCCTCATTTCAAGAAGGATGTAGAGTTGCTGGAACGAGTGCAGAGAAGGGCAACAAGATTAGTGAATGGAACAAAGGGTTGCTCTTACGAAGAAAGGCTTAAGTTTTGCAAATTACAGTGTCTGGCGACTAGGCACTGGCGAGGCGATCTGATAGAGGTGTATAAAGCCTTGAATGGTTTGAGCATATTCAATGCCGATGGGATTCTTCCTCTTGCTCAGAAGAGAGAGGGCATAAATTCAAATTGAGGAAAGGCAGATGTACGGAAATTTACCTTTAGCCTGTGGGTAGTTGGTTGGCAGAACAGACTTCCATCCCTTGTTGTGGAAGGTTGTTGTTGTTGTTATTTGGTTTTTAGGAGCATTAGCAACTAAGGCCATATTGCTCCGGGATATGCGGTGGTCATTTCCTGAACTTTCCGCATCCTCCGTATTTGGTGGTGACGGGCTCGAACCCCGGTCTAATCAAGAAGCGTGTGCTACGCACTGCTGCTCCTTCCCACCTGGCTACGGAGGCGCCGTTGTGGAAGGTGATAGCCTTAATAAATTTAAGGCTCGAATGAAAGGAGGGCCGAAATGGGAGTGTGTTTTTTTTGGCTGATGCCGCATAAGCTTGCTTTCTTGCACACATGCCTCTCCTAATGCTAATGCTAATCATTTGTTGATAGTTCTGAAAGCCTGTGTTTTCCTTTAAACATTGGATCCATTCTCTTTTGGGCCTTCTTGTTGGTCTCTTATCTATAATTCTTCCTTTCAGTACTAATTAGGCAGCCATTGTTTTTTCATCTGATTCACGTCCAAATCACTGTAGTTGATTTTGTTCTATTATGATGTTTAATAGATTATTTCTTTTATGATGCATTCAAAATTTAGTTCTTTTCTTATTTGTTCATTAGTTTATGTTCTCTCCAATTTGTTTTTTTAATTTTCTTTGGGAATCTTATTTGTGATGCTATTATTTTTTTGCCTTTCTTATTTATTCTTCATGTCTCGGATCCATGAGTTACTGTGGGTATGATGACAGTTTTGTTTAGCTTAATTTTTAGACTATTTGAGATTTTTTTTTTTGCTCTTCCATATGTTTTTGAGTTTTTTCATATTTGTCCATCCGATGTTCAGTCTTATAATTAATTTGGTCAATATTACTTCGGTTTCCAGTCATTAAAGGGCTCATGTATAAAAATTTTTGTACTTGTTCTACCTGTTGATTTTGGATGTTCATGCCTTCTATGTTTTTTTCCTATTATTTTTTGCCGTCTATGTTTTTTCTTAATATTTTTTAAATTGTTCTTTGGTTTCTCTGTTTTCTTCAATTGATCTCATTGATTCATATGGGGATAAAGGACATCCCCGAATGACTCCTTTCTTTATTTTGAATATCTGTTTTAAAGTTGAAGTTGTTGAATTTTACTATTGCTCTTGTATTTCTGTAAAAATTGTTTACAAACACGATTGTTTCTTGATCAAGTGGTATTTTTTGTAGTTGCTTCATTAAATATTCTGTTTACGCAATCAAATGCCTGGTTTAAATCACTTAAGCACAAAGAGATTTCGTCTGATTCCAATATTTTTTTATATGGTCTGAGAGGCATTTTAATATTGCATTTCCTCTGAATTTCTATAGTTCACTTGGATACCATAGTTTTCAGGTTCCTTTGTCTTTCTTCATTTGGCTAATTGCTTTCTAAACTTCTTCCTTTGGTTATAGTAAAAAAAAGTAAAGTGCAGCCATTATCAACCCACTGCAGGATGGAAGCCTCCTCAACAATTCACGTTGAGGGAAATGGACCATAATCTGCCACGCTGGTCCAGTGCGGGTTGACAGATCGACCATATTCAGCAGTCAGGGGCTTGAACCCCGGTCTACTCAAAGAGCGTGTGCTACTGCACTCCCGCTCCTGCCCACTCGGCTACGGAGGCCTCTATAATTGGTTATAGAAGGTGCATTATCTCTCCTGTATTATCCAAGGCAAGATGTTTTTTCATTCATCTTTGAACAGGGTAATATTCTTTCTATATTTTTTTAATATCTTGCATGTTTCCTGTTTTTATATTGTTTTAATTTTTCATTGTCAGTGTTTTCGGGGAGTTTTAGAAAATTCCATTATAACTAAGTTGTTTTAGAATCGCATTTATTTACCACTTCACACAGCTTTGATCTTCTGCCAATTTCCTTTTAGTGACTTTGCATAGGTCATCTATTTTGTTTTTAGGATTTTATATTTTTCCATTTTTTCTTCAGTATTTTCTTTGTTTAGGAGGCTTTTCATTTACCTTTTTTACATCCATACATCTAAAATTTCTGTTGTAATCCAAGGATTATTTGGTTTTGGTTTAGTTCCCAAGGTTTCTAAAACTACATCTTTAGTTATTTGTTTAGTTTAGCATTAGCAGAGGACATATGATGAAAGAAAGCAAGCTCAAATAGTATCAGCCAAAACAAAAAAAAACTTCCCATTTCACTCATCCAACTACTCCAAATGCTTGTCTAGTTCTGCTTTGAACTTATTTAAGCTGTCGACCTTCACTACGATAGATGGAAGTCTGTTCCAACAATCAACCACCTGCTGACTAAAGGCAAATTTCCACACATCAATTCTGTACTACCTCATGCTCAGTTTGAAATTTTGTCCAATCAAGTGAGTAATCTAAGCAAGAGGAAGGATCCCATCAGCATTGAGCTTGCTAAAACCAGTCAAGGCCTT
This sequence comes from Mastigoproctus giganteus, assembly GCF_048544385.1. Lineage (NCBI taxonomy): Eukaryota > Metazoa > Arthropoda > Arachnida > Uropygi > Thelyphonidae > Mastigoproctus > Mastigoproctus giganteus. The sequence continues at coordinate 36,379,044 of NC_143588.1, forward strand.
ATATGCCCCAGTCAGATCACCTCGCAGGTACCTAGTCTCTAGATGCTGCAGTTTGCAGAACTTAGCCTTTCTTGGTAACAGCAACATTTTGTTCCATTCACCAATCTCTGGCCCTTCTCTGTACTCGTTCCAGCAGCCCCCTACATCCTTCCTAAAATGAAGCCTGAAGACCTGTATGCTGTACTCAAGGTGTGGCCTGACCATTGCCTTATACAAGGGGATAATCACTTCGTTATCCCTGCTAGCAAAATTCCTGTATATCTTTGACAGGACACCATGAGCTACTCAAACTGCCTGTCTGCACTGCTCAGAAAACTTCATATCTGACTGCAAAATTCCCCCCCCCAGGTCCTTTCATTCTGCATCAACTAGCACCGCACAGTTGGTATATTACTCTGGGGTTACGGTTACCCACATGCAGTACTTTAGATCTTATTATATACAGTAGTTTCCAGATCCTGTTGCAGTAGTGTAGTGTCATTACTAACATTAACAAACCTGCCAACCTGTGTATCATCTGCAAACTTGGACATTAAGCTTGATATACCTTCATCAATATTATTGATAAATATACAAAACAATAATGGGCCCAACAACGAATCGTGGAGGACTACACTAATAACATTTGTCCATGGAGAACAGTGTCGATTGATTACCACTCCTGTCTTCTCTCACTCAACTATCCTTTTATCCATTATAGCAAATTGCCCTTAATGCCATACTGCTCCAATTTGTACAGTAGTCTTCAATGTGTAACAGTATCAAAAGCTTTCCTAAAATCGAAATATATGATATCCAAATTATTTTTTGCATCCAGTTCCTCTGTGACCACATCGTAGTATCCAATCAATTTGGGCAGAGAAGACACCATAAACAAACCCATTCTGTGTCTGAACTATAACTGCAGTCTTCTCTATATGATCATGTAGTGCTTTAACCAGTGACTCCATTAATTTCCTCAGAACAGAAGTTAAACTAAAAGGTCTGTAATTACTCGTATCACCCTTTGATTCCTCCCCTCCCTTTATGAATTGAGGACACATTTGCACATCTCTAGTCCAATTGTACCTCCCCTGAGTCCAAGAAAGTTCTCATAATAATGGCTAAGAATTTGCTTACTTCCTTTGCTGCATCCTTTAATATAACTGGATAGATCCCATCCACCCCAGTTGCCTTGCTTATGTTTAACTTCAACAATTTCTCCTCCACTTTGCTCTCAGTTATTACAAAATCACTTAGCTGTTAGAGTTTAAACTTCTGGAATTCCCCTCTTTGAATAACTCCTCATGTGTGAATGTAGATGCAAAGTACTCATTCAGTTTATCAGCTACCTGAGCATGATCATCAATAGTCAAACCAACTATGTTAAGTGGACCAATCTCAAGCATCCCTTTCCTTCTAGAGGAAAGGGATGAATCAGATCTTTGTGCCCTCGGAGAAATCCCAGGTGCCGTCCGACACGAACATACCTTATAGTCACCTGTATGAAAGCAAAAAACCTTTCCCTTACCCCCGATGGTAATTACATCTTTAAGTAAATCCCAAATCAGTACACTGTTATCACTGCCACCTAGTGGTTCCTTTATCTGTAGATTCTTAACGCATGAAGAATCACTGCTGATAATCAGATCAAGAGTAGTACTCAATCTGGTTGCCTCTCAAACATGTTTCTGTAGAAAACAGTCGTCCAATAAATCCACAAAAGTCTTGCCAATGTGCAAGTGACCAATCCAGAAGTTCCGGTCAATATCTGGAAAGTTAAAATCTGCCATTATAAGACATTCAGATTTATTGGCCTACTCTATTTCTCTACACAATTGTTCATTATACCCATGCAACAGATTCATTAGTCCTATAACACACACACACACACACACACACACACACACACACACACACACACACACACACACACACACACACACACACACACACACACACACTCTCTCTCTTACCCTTTCCCAGTGCTTATGTCACACCACACTGACTGAACATTGCATTGTCCACCAATGTCGGCACTTCCTTTGATGTACTTGGATGCACTTCCTTTGATTTTCTGTTTTTTAACTAACAGCATAACCTCTCCTCCCTTCCTGTCCTGTCTATCCCTTTCTGTACACACTCCTGAAATTTTAATTCTGCACTGCTTATATTCATGTGGCAACACGTCTCTGATATCCCAACAGTAACCCTTTTTGGTGTCTTGACCAGAACATCAAATTGATCAAATTTATTTACTATACTCCTAGCATTGGTGTACATGCAAGTATACATATGCCTGTTCTTACTTTTAGTTACCCTAACACAAGCCATGTATTTACTTGTTCCATGGTGACTTCCCAAAGCCCTTGAAATCCGCAGTATCCACTTTCCAGACTGCTGCTCATTCCAATAGAAGCAGTGCAAGAATGACTTTCACTTCTGCCTGTGGCTACCGTTAATATATCAGTATGTGAATTACCCCAAGCTAGCAGTTTTCCAACCCACCTAACAAAAGCAAGAAAGGGAGCAAGAATATTTTCTGATTTTCATCAGAAAATATTCTTGCTCCCTTTCTATTTAAGTATATCCCATCCTGTAGTAACAATCTCTCCTGTTAACAAGCACTGACTACTCAAAAAAATTCTACCTTGAGCCTTGCACAATCTCTTCAGCGCTGAATGGATTGACAAGGCTCTCATCACATACTCCCTCCTATCTTGTCTATGCAGAATTGCAGACACTCTCAAATTTAACTACAACTCGCATCTTTTTTTCAACATTGACCTGTACTTGTTAAGTAAGTCCGTAGATCTACTACTCTTAATGTCATTAGTGCCGATGTGTACAACAGTATCACCCTTTGTGCCCTTAAAAGATGATATCTGCTCTATAATGTCATCAACCTTTGCTCCTGGCAGACATACCCTTGTCCTATTCATCCTCTCCTTTTTTGTGCAATAAATTTCCCATCTCCCCCACAATAGAATCACTGACAATAACTAGCTCCTGTGGGACCAGTGCATTCTGCCCCTAATGTTGCTGCTGTGTTGCCTGATGATCAAGTGCAAGCTCTGGCATTGATGTGGGCAGCTGAGAGCTTGATGGGTCCCCAATTTAAGTCCTTCGAGGGCATCTACCTTGTCCTTCAAGCTCTTATAAAGGCCCATAACAACAACACTGAGTTGGTGCCTAACTTCTTCATACTGCTTACATCGAGCACACACAAAGACATCCCCCCCCCTGGCAACATCATGTCCTGTCCCAGAAAGTCTGCAAACATTTCACAAATTGCACTTTTCTTTAGGCTGTGATGCATCAGAAAATCGCCCCCTTGTTTTCTCCCTCTGTCCACAGCACTCCCGCTACTTTGTGCTGCTCTAGTTTTTGGCTTGGTTTCCATTTGAATATGATTTTCAACTGTTTTAAAACTGTTTAATTTTGTTAATACTTTACAATTATATTAATTGTAAACATATTTATCTAGATAAGTGAATGTAGTATATAATTTATATATATAACCCACTGTGCATTATATAACTTCAAACAGCTCTAAAATAAAAAAAATCTTATTGGTTTTAGAGCATCATTAATGTCTTTAGAAGATTTTGAAACGAGGCTCAATCAGGTAAGGTTAATTCATGACTATTTATTGATTTTTCAATTTTTGTGTGCTAAATATACATTTATAATAAATATATAAAATTAATTTTATATATATATATATATATATATATAAAATTAATTTTTATAATTGTGTTATACGATATTCACATTTTTTTGGCTAATACAAACTAGTGCACGTATAGCTAATAACAACATTGTATAACTTTTAATCAGCATGGAAGGTAATTGTATCTTATCTATAACCAGTATGCTGATTTGATTTAAAATTGGTCATCTGGAGAAGTTAAGTGAGCACACATGAATCATTTTTATTTTAGATAGAAAATATTAGTTCAAGGCAAAGGTAGAAAATGGCTACATTATAAAAGACAGCCAGTAGGTGCTCAAGATGAGAGAGGTCTTGGGGAAGAACTGTGTAAAGAAGAGATAATGGAGTGTTGGTTTGTTGGGTGTATATGTGTGACATAATAATTGATGAAGGGGTATTAGTGAGCCTTAATATAGTTCAGTTAGTTTAGTGTGTAATAATGACTATTATGAGAATAATTTACTAGAATTACAATTTTTGAGTTGAATTATTTGTATAAATGAATTATTATACTCATCAGATTCATTAGGCCTATAACACACACCTACTCTAATTTTTCTTTTCCCAGTGCTTATTTCACACCAAAGAGACTCAACACTGCATTGTCCACCAACATCAATTGGATGCACTTCCTTAGATTTTGTGTTTCTTAACTAACAGCATAACCCCTCCTCCCTTCCTACTCTGTCTATCCTTTCTACACATTGCTTCCCAAATTCCAATTCTGCACTGTTTATGTCTTATGTTGAAATATCAGAGACGCCACATCTCTGATATTCCAACAATATTTGCCTTTGATGGCTTGACTAGCAATTCTAGCTCATCAAATTTATTAACTATACACCTAGCATTGTGTACATGCAAGTATACATGCAACTGTTTCTACTTTTAGTTACCTTGGTGCCCCCATAGCCAGGTGGGAAGGAGCAGCAGTGCGTAGCACACGCTTCTTGATTAGACCGGGGTTTCAGCCCGTCACCACCAAATACAGAGGATGCGGAAAGGTCAGGGAATGACCATCGCATATCCCGGAGCAATATGGCCTTAGTTGCTAATGCTCCTAAAAACCAAATATCTAACTAACTTAGTTACCCTTACACAGCCTGTGTGTTTATTTGTTCCACTATGACTCCCAACAGTCCTGAAAATCCCCATTGCCTTGCTTTCCATGCTGCTGCTCATTCTAATAGAAGATGTGATACAATCAGTTTTGTCTCTGCCTGCAGCCGCTGTTAACCTTTTAGTCTGTGTATTCCTCCAAGTTAGCAGTTTTCCAACTGACCTAACACTGCCTCGATTGGACAGACGTAAACAGACTGGACCTAAAAACAAAAATAATCAAACTCAGCTGCTAAAAACAAATAATGGTTCATATTGTACAGGAAGCCAGAGATCTGCATAGCAATATATTATGATATCTATGATCTAATCAACCAATATAGTCTAGCAAGCATGTCTATAAGAAATTAATGTCCACAGGTACTTACAACAATCAAGAACTACATTATCTACAAACAAAATAGAAATAACATGACTGCTGTATGTGGAAGTGTGCCTATTCTCGTGAACACCAGGATTCCCACCAAATACATTTCCCTTGTAGACCTTGTTAGAGGCCATAGCAGTAATTTTCTCCTTTGGATTTATGTTAACAATAGTTTCAATCTATCTATCTATCATTAAAGAATGTAATTATAATGACCTGGAAGAACTTCTTATACAGATTCCTCCGAACTTAAGTTTATTAAGGGACCTTAATGCACACCATTTGCTCTGCAGTTCCTAACATGTACACTAGTGTTCAAAGAAAGTGCATCACCTAGGAATTTCACATTTCTAACCCTTTTTTGTGATGGTATGTTACATTAATGACTAGTATCACAAATAGAAATATTAAAAAAAAGATATTTATTAATAGTTAAGGCAAAGCTAAGTAATATTTGACAGGTGCTCTCAAAATATTCCAAAATGAGCATTTGCAACCTTTATACAACAGTTTTGGTAAACACTACAATTATGGCTGAAATGTTATCAGAAGCTCTCAATTTGCTTCAGTTTATCATTTTAAATGGAAAACAAAATGAAAGGTTCACCAGGTGCAAACTAATATTTAGTTGAACCACCTCTGGCCCTGATAACAGCAGCACACTGTTGAGGCACTGACAAGATCAATTTCTGAAGATAATCAACTGATAGTTTGTGGTTCCAAACACAAATTATGGCTTCTGAAGTTTACAAAGGGTCTTTGGTTTCTTTCTGGCAACTGCAGATTCCGCACTATGCCAACAGTTCTCTCTAGGATTCAGGTCCAGGCTGTTTCCCGGACCTGAATCCTATAGAGAACAAATGAAGCTAAAGTAACTACAGAAGTGCCTACTTACACTTTTCACCCGATGACAAAGAACAGAGTTGTCCTGAAAGATGCAGTTACATGGCAGGTTGAAATGGTCTCTAATGGTTGGCAGCAGTTTGCCTTCCAATATAGCCAGATATCCATTGGCAGCCAGACAGAACCATTTATAAACTGCAGGTAGTAGTAGTAGTAGTGGCATGTGATGCAAGAAAGCAAGTGTATGAGCTTATGCAGCATCAGCCAAAAAAAAAAAAAAAAAAAAAAAATATCACACCATTCCCTCCAAATGCCTGTCCAGTTCCTCCTTAAATTTATTCAACCTATCAACTTCCACGACAGATGGAAGTTTGTTCGAGCAATTAACCACCCGCTGGCTAAAGGCAAATTTCTGCACATCTATTCTACATCTGTCTTTTTTTAATTTGAATTTATGCCCCTTTAGGTTCGTAATCTGAACAAGTGGAAGGATCCCATCAGAATTCAGCGTGCTCAACCCATTCAAGGCCTTATATACCTCAATCAGATCACCGCGCAGGTGCCTAGTCTCCAGCCACTGCAATTTGCAGAACTTAAGCCTCTCTCTTGGTAAGAGGATCCCTTCATTCCCCTCACCAATCTTGTTGCCCTTCTCTGTACACGCTCAAGTAAATCTACATCCTTCCTAAAATGAGGCCTCCAGACCTGTACGCAGTACTCAAGGCGTGGCCTGACCATTGCCTTATACCCTGACATCCTTTTCCCTGCTAGCAAAATTCCTATATATAATTGACAAAACCCCATGACCTTCCCTGGCAGCCTGTCTGCACTGCTCAGAAAACTTCATATCTCACTGCACAATTACTCCCAGGTCTTTTTCATTTTCTACCACCTTAAGTGTAGTACCACACAGTTGCTACGTTTCTCTGGGTTTACTTCTACCCATATGCAGTACTTTGCATTTGTCAAAGTACTTTTCGTATTGCAGAGTAGGTCACCTACTCTGCAATACGAAATGCACTCCCATATCATTTGGCTGGTGGGGAATTTCACTGTAGACACCGTACTCTCTGGTGGCATTCTTCACCACATCTACGGCGAATCATTTGTCTTCCATCACAGCCATGCAGGTTGAATTTCTTCTCATCCCAGAAAATAATGGACTTCCACTGCTTGGGGGTCCATTTGACATGCTCCTTACACCAATTGAATCGGGCCTTTTTCATTTTTTGTATGAGGAGGGACTTCTTAGGACAATGGGCTACAAGTCCATTTTTGAAGAGGCGTCTTCTGACTGTTACTGCACTTGTTACCACTCCTGTATGTTCTTCCTATTCTCTTTTCAGCTCAGACGGAGAAGCTTTATGGTTTTTAAGGCATAAGTGCTTCAAAACGCGGTCCAGTTTTGGCATAGAGACTCCTTTGCGTCCGGTTCCTTTTTTTCCTATCAGCAGAACCAGTGTTCTTGAGTTTAGAAAAAAATCTGCTCACTGTCGACTGATTACAAGACACTGTATAAGCAACATGACAGGAAGAACATCCTTTCTGTCGTAAAGCAACAATAGCACTCTTTCTTCGTGTCATCAACTGCACGTAACTCAAGCAAGGAATTACTGCAATTCTTGCAGAGCGTGCTTATATAGCTGGAAGTAACAGCTGATACAATATCACATCCTCACCTACGTATGTCAATCTTATCTGATGCAATCTGTAAGAAATATTGCTATATACAGCAGACTCTCGATTTACCAGGTTCGGATTAACCAAGGACACTCAAGATTCCAAATAAAAAAAAAAAAAAAACAGAAATCATAAAATTCAAGCATTAAATAGAATATTATAAACAGATGTTCTGCAACTCATAAGTAAATAAACGACAAGAAGCGACGTTATAAGTCGTTGTTGGGAGATTAGTTTACCTATTATCTTGCAACCCCCCACTGGCTTCACACCGTCGCTAAAAAGAAAAAAAAAAAAAAAAGAGAGAGAGCGAGAGAGACCAAATGTTTAGTTTGTTTTAGTGCATCACGTTGATTGTTGTGTTCCATCGCACCACAAAAATCCTCTCAATCACAGTCTATTGAAATGCACTGCTTTGATGTTTGTGGAGCAATCAGGAACGGGACATGATATTGCCAAGGGGAATATCATTTAAATTGAGGGGCCCATCAAGCTCTCAGCTGCCCACATCAATGCCAGAGCTTGCACTTGCCGACCGGGCTAGTCAGGTGGGTAAAGTGCCTGCCTGGCAACCCAAAGGTCGCGGGTTCGAATCCCGCTTCGGGGTTGGATCAAAGTACCGCAAAAACCTTGGGAGGTGCACTATGGCCACAGAAGCCGATGCGCCAACAACTACCAAAAAAAAAAAGAGCTTGCACTTGAACATTCACGCAACACAGCGACAACCACCAAGGCAGAATGCGCTGGTCCCAAAGGAACTAGCTGTTGTAGGTGACTCTATTGTCAGGGAAATGGGAAACATATTGTGCAAAAAGGATAGATAGAACAGGACCAGGGTATGTCTGCCAGGGGCAAAGGGTGATGATGTTGTAGGGCAGATATCGCCGACCGGGCTAGCCGGGTGGGTAAAGTGCTTGCTTGGCAATTCAAAAGTCGCGGGTTTGATTCCCGCCTCGGGCTTGGATCAAAGTACTGCAAAAACCTTGGGAGGTGCATTATGGCCACAGAAGCCTATGCGCCAACAACTACCAAAAAAAAAAAGGGGGGGCAGATATCATTCTTTAAGGGCACAAAGGGTGATATTGTTGTACACGTTGGCACTAATGATATTAAGAGTAGGAGACCGGCAGAATTACTTAACAAGTATAAGACAATGCTGAAAAAAGCTGTGAGTTAGGGTTGAATTTGAAAGTGTCTGCAATTCTGCCCAGACATGATAGGAGGGAGTATATGATGAGAGCCTTGTCGATCAATTCGGCCCTGCAGAGATTGTGCAAGGCTCAAGAGGTAGAATTTTTCTCAGCCTGGTCTGTGCTTGTTGACTGGAGAGACTGCTTCTACAGGGATGGGATGCACTTAAATAGAAAGGGTGCAAGAATATTTGCTGATGCTATCGAGGCAGAGTTAGGTGGGTCGGAAAACTGCTAGCTTGGTGGAATACATGGGCTAATAGATTCACAGTAGCCGGTGGCAGAGGTAAAAGTGATTCTTGCACTACTACTATTGAAATGCAATTGAACAGCAGCCTGGAAAGCAAGGCAACGGGATATTCCAGGACTTATGGGAGTCACAGTGGAACAAGTAAATACATATGCTATGTTAGGCTAACTAAGAGTAGAAACAGGTGCATGTATACTTGCATGTACACCAATGCTAGGAGTATAGTTAATAAATTCGATGAGCTTGAAATGCTAGTCAAGATATCAAAGACAGATATTGTTGGGATATCAGAGACAATGTGTCACACAGACATAAGCAGTGCAGAACTGGAATTTGGCGAGTACAATGTGTACAGAAAGGATAAACAGGACAGGAAGGGAGGAGGGGTTATGCTGTTAGTTAAGAAACGCATAAAATCTAAGAAAGTGCATCCAATTGATGTTGGTGGAGAATGCAATGTTGAGTCTGTTTGGTGTGACATAAGCACTGGGAAAGGAAAAATGAGAGGAGGTGTGTGTTATAGGCCTAATGAATCTGATGAGTATAATGAGCAATTGTGCAGAGAAATAGAATGGACCAGTAAATTAGAGTGTCTTATAATGGGGGATTTTAATTTCCCATATATTGACTGGAATTTGTGCGTTGGTCACTCACACACTAGCAAGGCTTTGTGGATTTATTGGATGATTGTTTTCTACAGCAGCATGTTCGGGAGGCAGCTAGAGGGAGTAATACTCTTGAACTGATTATCAGTAATGATTCTTCATGCATCTAGAATCTGCAGATAAAATAACCACTAGGTGGCAGTGATCACAGTGTGCTGAAGTGGGATTTACTCAAAGAGGTAACTACCATCAAGGGTAAAGGGAAGGGTTTGTGATTTCGTAAAGGTGACTACAGTGGTCTGAGACAGTATTTAAATTCTATACGGTGGTACCAACTGATGTTACCAACAGCAAAGAAAGAAAGAAAAACAGCAAATAAGTAAAGAACTCTTTGCTATTTTGCAAAGAAAAACAGCAGATAAGTAAAGAACTCTTTTGCTATTTTGCAAAGAAAAACAGCAAAGAGTTCTTTACTTATGTAAACTCTAGAAGGAAGGGGATGAATCAGATTGGTCCAGTTGATATCGATGGTTCAACTGTTGATGATCCTGCTCAGGTAGCTAACAAACGAAATGAATATTTTGCATCGACGTTCACATATGGGTCCCGGGTGCCAAGCATATTTCGAGGCCAAGCGATATTTGTGAGATTCATAAAGTGCCCTTCAAAGGCAATTTAAGTTATTTTTAAGTTCTTACATTTCTCTAAAGCCTTATTTTTTTAAAACCATTCTACACTTGAAAAACAATAAGTTAGAACACAGGAAGCAAAACTACCTTTCTTTTTTATACATATTTCTAGTTCACTAACAAACTAACACTTAACCTTGGCCTCCTATCGGCACTGCTCCTGCCTCCCCGTGGCGGGGCCAGAAACCCTGACAGATAAGTCCTCTAGCCAAGGGCTAAAAGGAGCAAACATGGCAAACACAGACCGTCAGGATATTGAGAACGATAATCCAAAGAGATAAAAGACTGATCGGATGGAGCAACCTTGCCCATCGTTCTTAATCATCCACTCACTTACTAGTCCGCCCATGAATAAATTGTCTCCCTTTGTCATACAAAAACATCTGGAGGGTATTGCAGGATCTCTCAAGACTGTGAAGAGACTGCAATCAGGAGACTAACTAGTAGAAACCGTGACCCATAGACATTCTGAGAAGCTGTTTCAACTCACAAGCTTTGCTGGCATTCCTGTTAAAATATCTCCTCACACAACCTTAAATTCATCTAAAGGTGTGATATCCAGTTGGGAACTATTAAATGTCACCAAAGAAGAAATAACCGAAGAGCTGCAGGGACAACACATAACTGAAGCAAGATGAATAATGATTATAAAAGATAATCAACTTATACCTACCTACCAGAAATATTATTCTTACCTTCAATACGCCAAACTTACCCTCCTCTGTAAAAGTAGGTTATTTACTTTGCCGCATCCGCCCTCATATTCCAAACCCTTGAAGGTGTTATAAATGCCAAAAGTATGGCCACTCACAAACTGTATGCAGAGGAGTTCCCGTAGGCAGGTGCTTAGTTTCCAAATGCTGTAATTTGTGCCTCCGTAGCCAGGTGCAGCAGTGCATAGCACACGCTTCTTGATTAGACCGGGGTTCGAGCCTGTGACCACCAAAAACGGAGGATGCGGAAAGGTCAGGGAATGACCACCGCATATCCCCGGAGCAATATGGCCTTAGTTGCTAATGCTCCTAAAAACCAAATAACAACAACAGGAGTTCCTGTCTGCCCCAATTGTGTTTCCTCAGATCACTTACAAAGTAACTGTACAGCTACAAAAATGACCTGCCCAAATTGCAATGGTGACCATCCTGCATATTTGAAGACATGTGAAAAGTGGAAAATGGAGAAAAGAAATAATAAAATACAAGGTTGAGAACAAAGTCAGTTATCCAGAAGCAAGAAAGTAGTTGCACCTATTATAACCAAAATTATTACCTATGCCAATGCTGTAAAAAAGTATCAAACAGTCTCCACTCAAACTGATTTAACAGTTCCCTCTAACAAATTAGGCTAGAAATGTTCTTTCTAAGCAACAATCCAAGTTCTTTGACCAGGCAAATAATACTCCTTTGACAATACGAGCAGCATCTCCTACTCCAGTCATAAATACCATATCTCATAGTTCAAACGCAAATGTAGTGAAACATAATCAAGACACAACCATGGACACAAATGGCACATCCATACAGGAACATCCCCTCCAGAAGAAATGGACAGATGTCGGCCAGTTTTCTCCAAAAAAGATAAACCTAAATTGGAATGTCATGTCAGTAACCTTCAAAAAAACAGTCAGATACAGCTCCATCAATTAAACACAAATAATGCCTTGTATTTTACAATGGAATTGCAGAGGCTTTCATTGCAACACAGATGATATAAATTATCTAATTAACCGATATTCTCCAGATGCCCTTTGTCTTCAGGAAACTTACCTAACCTTGCAAATTTCTTCTTCAATAAACAACTTTGCCTTTATTGAAGAGATCGTAATACAGCAAATGCTGCCCATGGTGGTGTAGCAATCCTGATAAATTCAAAGATCCCAACTAAACACATTCCACTTCAAATTGAAATAGAAGCTGTTGCTGTTCATATAACTCTCCATATTTCAATATCACTTGTCTCAATATACCTACCACCAAACCATACTTGCTGTTTAAAAGATTTTTTTTTTTTTTTTTTTTTGTGAACCCCCAAACACGAGAGGTATTAGAACCTATAGTACTTAGTACCGTGCTTGGGTTTGAGGTTGAGAAGACGAAAGAAGATATTTGTTGACATTAGACTTGAACTTCTGTAGATTGTAATTTTCAGGAAATACGTATGAAGGAAGGTTGTTCCAGAAAACGGCAGTTGAATGAATAAATGAGGAAGATGAAAAGTTGGTTCTGTGCGTTTGAAGTTGGACAGTAAATGGATGTTGGCTGGTGGCGGCACGTGTTCGGACCGTTTTGAAAGAGAGAGCGGGAATTATAGAAGCCAATTCAGAAGAACAGTGCCCATGGAAGTATCTGTAGAAGAGGCATGCAGCAGAAACAGTGCATCTATGAGAAAGTGAGTGGAGAGACTCTGTTAGAGATGAATCATTAATTAACCTAACTGCCCTCTTCTGAATGGAATCAAGAAGCCCGAGAGAGGTTTTGGGGGCACCACCCCAGATGTGGGAACAATATTCCATGGCAGGGTGGATTTGCGATTTATACAGAGTGAGCAGCTGTTTGGAAGAAAAGTAACGCCAAGAGCGAAAGAGAAAACCAAGTTTTTTAGATGCAGAGGAAGCAATATTTGTAATGTGCTTGTGCCAAGAGAGATTAGAAGTCAGGGTAATTCCCAAAAGAGATATATCATTTTGCCTAGAAATTGGAGTGTCACTAAAGATAAACATAGGAGCAGAAGAATCCTTTTTGCGAGATATAAGACAAGACTGAGTTTTAGAAGGGTTCAAATCAACTAAGTTGTCTTTGCCCCACTGGAGAATTACCTGAAGATCGGCATTTAAGGAATTGGTAGCAGATTTTCGAGAAATTGAAGCTGATTGAGCAGGACAAGATTTCTCAAAACGGAAAGTTGAATGCAATGTGCTATCATCGGCAAAACTATGGATAGGATTTCCAGTCAATGGAAGAAGGTCATTGATATACAAGAGGAAAAGAGTGGGGGAAAGAACTGAACCTTGGGGGACACCGGCATTAGTGGAGAAGTTAGAAGACAGAGAGCCATCACCCTCAGTGAGCGATCAGAGAGCAAACTGGATAACCAATTACTAAAAATAGTTGGCAAACCATAAGATGGAAGCTTGTTTAGAAGACCTTTATGCCAAACACGATCGAAAGCCTTTGAGATGTCAAGAGCAACTACTTGTGTTTCACCGAACCTTTCCATTGAATTAGTCCATAAATGGGTAACACAAGCCAGAATATCACCAGTGGATCGACACTGACAGAATCCATACTGGTGATCGTTGATCAGACGGAAGGTTTCTAGGTAGTTTAAGAGTTGGTGGTTAATTGATTTCTCCATTACTTTAGAAAGAGTAGAAGTAATTGCAATGGGACGATAATTGGATGGGAGGGATTTGTCACCCTTTTTAGGAACTGGCTGGATATGAGCAAATTTCCAAGCAGAAGGAAAAACACCTTTGGAATAAGAAAGTGAAAAAGGCGGCAAAGAATAGGTGTAAGTTAAGGAGCACAGGATTTGAGAACAAGTGGAGAAATACCATCAGGACCTGGAGCTTTCTTAGCATCAAGATTCATCAAAATCCTTCTGTTATCCTTTAGACGGAAGACCACAGGAGGCATTGAATGGAGCGTGTTAGGAATGGTGGGAGGTGTTTTTCCAAGATCATTAATACATGAGCTGGAAGAAAAATGGGATGCTAGCAGGTCAGCTTTATCCTTGGCTGAAGTGACAACAGAACCATCTGGTTTGGACAGAGGTGGGAGCAGAGATGGGCAAAAGTTGCGGCCAATAGCTTTGGCAAGAGACCAGAATGCTCGGCTACCATTAGAGCAAGAAGCAAGTTTTCTACTCTTAGCCTGTTCAAACTCTAGTTTGGACTGATTGATAACTGCTTTACAATTGTTGCGAGCTTTGGTGTAGGCAGAAAATGAAACTGAAGAATTAGAAACAAGCCAATTACGATATGCAACATTCTTCTCTTGGACAGCCTTAGCACATTTATTGGAAAACCAAGGTTTAGATAAAGGACGAGGTTTTAAAGTGGAGTGTGGGATAAAGGATTCCATTCCTGCAAGAATAATTTCACTGACACGATCTGAGCAAACATTGACATCAGAAGTTTTGAAACAGTAATCCGACTAAGGAAAAGAAGTCTCGCAGGTCATCCCATTTTGCATTCTTGTAATGCCAAAAAACACGAGGTTGGGAATAGCCATGAGATAAAGGTTCCATTTTAGAAGAGACAATCACTAAGTTGTGATCTGACGTGCCTAAAGGACCTCTCACTTCAACCGTGTACTTAGAAGGGTTGTTTTTGAGAAAAAGATCAAGTGTATTGGCTGTATGATTAGGATTGTCCAGTATTCTTGTAGGTAAATGAACAATCTGTGCTAGGTCATTAGTAATTGCAAAAGCCTCAGCATCTCGACCTGCTGGGTCGGAGCGACTAGGAAACGGAAGCCAGCTGGAGTTGTGAACATTAAAATCACCAAGGAAAATTACCTCACTGTTAGGAAAGTTAGATGGAGAAAGTCAAGTTGCAAAGAGAGGAAGTCAAAGAGTTCCAAGTGATTAGTGGAGTTGGGAGAACGGTAGAGACAACAGATGAATTTGACACAATGAGGTAGAGAGATTTTAAGCCAGAGAAGATGAAAGAGAGGAGATTCCAAATTGCCAAGTCTCTGACAGGGAATATCAGAACGAACATATGCACAAGTACCACCTTTGAGGCGAAAGGAATCATACAGCAAATAATTTGGACATCTGAGATGAGCAATAGTTGAATCAACCGATAACTGAGATTCTGTCAGAAAAAGTACATGGGGTTTGGAAGACTGCAAGTGGAAATGGACATAGTTGAGATTAGAATTGAGACCACGTATATTTGTGAAATGAATTAGCAAGTCCTTGGGAGGTTTAGATCTTTTTGCAGATAAGCTTGCTCTATTATTTTGACAATTCATGGTGTATTCAATAGTAAGAAAAAGTGGGTGAGACATGCTGTATGAAGTGATGAAATTTTTGCATATGGCGTACATGTGGTAAGGATATACCCAGATCCTTGACATAATGTGGCCTCGACAATGCTCCCCGCATACACACTACTCGGACTCCCTCCAGTCACTATCTGGCAGAGTAGATGTAGCAAGATTATACACTAGCTGATCCGGAAGCCTCCTAGAGAGTTACCAGTAGGTTTGGTCCGGTGTACTAACTAGCGGCCGGCCTGCGAACACCGTTTTAGAGCTGTACTCTCGAAATGTAAGGAATATTGGATCTCGCCACGACATTCATCATAACCTCAAAAATCATCAATCATACTGCATGATGGAAGAGATAGGGAAGGGTTGGCTGGACCTTAGCTCTAGAGACTAAACATGGGTTCCACCACTTCAAGCCTCCAATAAGCCAAGTGGTGGTATTTCACCGGTTGATGAGAGTCATCTACCACCTAGTACTGCCTGGTAACATAGAGGGGCGGCATTCCTCCATGTGGTGTGGGCACCACACCTCGACCCCTGCTTACATTGGTTCACACCTGGGTGGTCACCCACCATGTACTTGTGCATGGAGGTTATACCCAGGATTACTAACAGTCCCACCATTGTGAAGGTGCAAGCAGAGGATTTGGCTGTCAGAGACCGTCCGGACTTTGCCGAAATTGGGTCCACTTGACTTGAGTGTCACCCGAATATCAGTTCCATCAGCATTTTAGACTCCCAGGTAGCAAGTACAGCTTGTCTGGCCTATCTGCGAGAATGTCTGTGACAACCTCAAGGACCAAGGTGGAGGTATCTGTATGAAGGGATCTTGAAGATCTCTTCATACAGATACCTCCACCTCTCTGTATATTAGGAGATTTTAACGGGTACCACCCCTTATGGGGCGATCCTAAACTAGATACACGTGGTCGACTCGTTGAAAGCTTTCTAGAGTCACAAAACCTCACCATACTCAATACTGGTGCACACACTCACATACAATTCCCAACTGGACACACCTCAGCAATAGATCTCTCAATTTGTTCTCCAATACTGCTTCCGACCATGGAGTGGTACGTTTTAAATGATCCTATGGGCAGTGACCACTTTCCAATCATATTCAATTTTTTAATATCAAAAACTCCTTCAAACAAACTTTGCAGGAAATGGAAATTTGTTCGTGCAAACTGGCAAAATTTCGATCATCAATCTCTCTTGATAGGGAAATAATTCAGCCCAAGAATATTGATAATGTAACAGATTACATCACGTCACATCTCCTAAAAGCATTATAATTACTGGTGGAATGACAAATGCACAAAAGCAAAGAAAGCAAATATTAAAGCCTGGAATTTATTTCGGCAATGTCCAACCACAACCGACCTCATTAATTTTAAGAAGCTAAGGGCAAAAGCACATTTTATACAAAGGCAAGCCAAGAAAGAATCCTGGAACTGTTTTGCACCGACCTTTAACAGAAACACTGATCCCAAAATTATATGGAAAAAAATTAGACAGTTATCTGGTAAGTTTCCTACCATGCCTTCTCCAATCCTCTCCTGGAAAGGGCAAGACCTATCCAGTTCTTTAGATATTGCTAATGCTTTGGGTAATACTTTTGCTGAAATCTCAGTGGCATCAGCCTATTCTACATCATTCCTACAAATTAAAAACGCTAGAGAAAAGCATGCCATTAACTTTCAACTGCCTGCCTTCTTCCCTATATACAAACCTCTGCAATACTCAGAACTTTTGCATGCTATTACAACAGCCCACAATGGTGCTGCCGGGCCTGATGGATTTATTATGTCATGTTATAACATCTGGATGATAAAGCTTTGCACCTGCTCCTGGTTTTTTCAATCGTATATTTTTAGAAAATGTTTTTCCATCTTCTTGCCATCACTCTACTGTTTGGGTGTTTCTAAAGCCTGGGAAAGATCCAACTAACCCCCATAGCGGCCCCAGGTGCCAAGCGATTTATTAGTGACTAAGCGATTCCCAGCGATATATAGAGAGAAAAAATATACCAGTTTCTTTAATTTTCATCGTTAACTTCCTTTCATTTTTTGCGAAACAGCTCTTTGTCTTACAATCAGTAAGTGAAGACACAGGAAGGAAACTCACCTTTCTTGTTTTTTCTCTTAATCTCACCTTTACTAACCTAACACAGTAGCCGCTTGGTCACTAAGTGGCATTGCTCTTGCCTCCTCGTGCTGGGGCTGGTAACCTGGGAGAGGAAAGTAACACTTCCAGGGTCAAAAGAGCAAACACGAGTAGTAAAATAACTACTTATACTACTGGGCTTCAAGAGAAAGCCCTACCAAGTAGAGATACAGAAAAGACAAAGACAATGAGACAGAAGATAGATATGGACCCACCAAAAGTACTGACATACATTGTTATACATGCTAGAGATCAGACATTAGGCCGTATGTCTCCCTTCATAATTCAGAAAACATTAGAGGGTCTAGTAGGATCTCCCAAGTCTGTTCAACGCCTGAGATCCAGAAAGTCCTAATCACTCCCAGAAGGTGCTAGCAACGACAATCTTTGGAGGATTACCAGTAGTTGTAACACCACGCAACACACTGAATTCTTCCAGAGGAGTGATCTCCAAGTGGGACCTGTTAAATGTGTCAGAAGAAGAGCTCACAGAAGAAATAAGAAGCAAAGGGGTAACAGGAGTGAAGAGAATTAATATCCGAATGGATGGAAATATAATTCCAACAAGAACTCTAATCATAACCTTTAATACTCCGAAACCTCCAACAACAGCCAAGTTGCTGTTGTTGGAGGTTCAGCAACAACAGCTGAACTGCCAAGTAAGACAGTACATACCAAATCCATTGCGATGTTATAAATGTCAGAAATTTGGACATTCGCAAATGGCATGCAGACACTCGGCTACCTGTGCAAAATGTGGTTCTAAAGAACACGAGACTACAGATTGCTCTGCCACACCTTGAAATGTACAAACTGTAAAGGGGAACACCCATCCTACTCAAAAACGTGCGAAAAATGGAAACGAGAGAAACTAATTCAGAACACAACACAACGTACCAAGAAGCAAGTAGAATAATACGACCATGGCCTACAAACAAGCCATCATATGCACAAGCAGTGATCCAATATAAATCAGTAGAAGTTCAAACTGAAATTTCCATGCTGCCAAAAGAATCACTTAGTGGATTGAAGGCACAAAAACAGGAGAAAACAGTGAATACTCCAATTTCTATTCACACAGAACAAATCAGCACCACCACAACAAAGACCGAGGTAAACCTACAAACACCAAAGCAACCGAACAGATGGATATAGGAAAAATAAACACATCTGAAGAACCAGTACTAGAAATTGTCACAGAAGAAGATATGGACATGGACCAGCCTCAATACCCTAAAAAAGATGAGACAAAATATAAGAATGTTCCATTTCGGAAGCAACCCGAAAGCCCTAGGAAAACCCAATAATGGATCAGTTCATCCAGTGGAACTGTAGAGGACTACGAACCAATTGTGACGATGTCCAGTATCTAATTACACACCATATGCCAATATGCTTCTGTCTTCAAGAGACATACCTTAGACAACAAGAAACCCTTTCAGTAAAAAATTATACAATGTATAGGAAAGACAGAATAAGAGATGGGCCAACACATCTCGAAGCGATAGCTGTAAGAATAACACTAAGATTTAAGGTAACCATCTGTTCAGTGCACCTTCCACCAGGACCAGATATAACTTTTGAAGAAATAGACCAACTAATCTCCGAACTCCAATCACCTTTCTGTATAATGGGAGATATGAATGGGCATAGTCATCTGTGGGGAAACACTGACATCAACAGACGAGGACGAATAATAGAAAGAATAATAGATCACCATAAACTTTCTCTACTTAACAACGGTAAACATACTTATTTTCACTTTCCTAGTCGTACAACCTCAGCAATAGACCTAAACATATCCACCCCTTCACTCCTACCAGAATTCAAGTGGCAAGTAATAGAGAACTCATACAGCAGTGACCACTACCCAGTAATCACCACACTGATCAGAAACCCTCCCTGCCATCCCAGCAGACCACCCTGCTGGAAAATAGAAAAGGGCAACTGGGAAAAATTTAGAGAACTCACAATATTTAATCTACAAAGCATTCAAGAAAAATCAGTCGATGAGGCTGTGAAACACGTCACAGATACCTTAATACAGACAGCTGAGCAAACAATACCCAGAACTTCAGCTCGTTTTCCGCTACATCCAAAATCCTGGTGGAATGAAGACAGCATGACAAAAAAAAAAAAAGACAACAAAACAAAGCATGGAATAAGTTCTACAACGGATAATCTCCTAAAATATAAACAAGCACGAGCGCTAGCCAGGTATACCAGAAAACAAGCCAAAAAAATTTCCTGGATCCAGTTTACTTCCTCAATAAGTAGAACAACAAATACACAGACAATATGGATTAAAATACAGAAAATGAACAGGAAATGCAAAAACCAACCATCCTTAGTATTACACTGGAATGGAGAAAGAATTACTGAACCTTCAGAGACAGCTAATATACTAGGAGAAACATTTGCCAAAGTATCGTCAAAACAATCATATCGTGAAGAATTTTTGACCTATAAAGAGAAAACTGAAAAAAACAGAATTAATTTTAACACCAAACATATTGAATCCTATAACCAACCAATTACATTGCATGAATTATGTGAAGCATTATCAAAAACAAAACCAAGTGCAGTTGGACCAGACAACATACATTATGATATGCTTAAACATCTGAAGCAAGAAGAAATAGAAAACCTTCTTAAACTGTACAATCGCATTTTTCAAGAAGAGCAATATCCTGAAGCATGGCACCATGCAATAGTATTAGCTTTCCAAAAACCCAATAAAGATCAGAACAACCCAAACAACTATCGACCAACAGCGCTCACTAGCTGCTTGAGCAAAGTTTCGGAGAAAATAATCAACAAACAATTAATCTGGTTTTTAGAAACAACCAACTGGTTCAACAGTATGCAGTGCAGGTTTAGAGGTAATAGATCCACCTTAGATCACCTCGTAAGAATAGAAACAGACATAAGAGATACATTTATAAGTTAAAAACATATGGTTACCATATTTTTTGATATAGAAAAGGCATATGACACAGCATGGAGATACGGTATACTACAAGACATCCACGATACAGGCCTCAGAGGACATTTACCACTCTTCATCCAAAACTTTATGAAAAATAGAACATTTCAGGTCAGAGTACAGAACACCATGTCAAAAACGTATAAACAAGAAGAAGGAGTTCTTGTCTAATAGTTCTTGACTATTTGTCATAAAAATAAATGGCATTATAAAACAACTGCCATCCACGGTGTCGCATGCACTATATGTTGATGACTTCAGTATATCATATCAAGCACAGAATATGGGAACAATAGAAAGGCAGCTATAATGCGCAATTAACAGAATCAATAGTTGGGCCCAGAAAAACTGATTTAGAATTTCACAACAAAAAACAGTCTGCATACATTTCTGTAGGAAAAGAAACTTACATCCCGACCCTCTTCTAACAATAGAAGGACACAAAATACCCGTCAAACAAAGCGTAAAATTTCTTGGACTCCTTTAGACAACAAGTTAACCTTCGTAGAGCATATAAAGCAATTACGAATAAAATGTATGAGACGACTTAATATCCTTAGTCTTAACATTAGTATCTTGGGGAGCAGACCATTACACTCTGCTCAATCTGTACAAAACATTAGTAAGATCAAAAATAGATTACAGAGCACCCGTTTATGCTTCCGCCAAAAAGAGCACCCTCAAATGGTTAGATCTAATTCACCATAGTGCACTATGAATAGCAACAGGAGCCTTCTGCACAACATCTTTATACAGAAGCTAATGAACTACCATTGTTCCTGAGGAGACAACAGCTGGCCCTACTCTATGCCTACAAGATAAGCTCCACAAGAAATCATCCAACTTGGACATCATTATTCTCACCAAAATTGGAAAACATATATAGGAATCGCAAAAGTGCAAACAAGCCTCTAGGAATCAGACTACAAGAGCTACTGACAACATATGATCTTAACGTAGATAATGTTGCAAATCTTGAAAGGCATATAATACCACCATGGATAAACCACTCCACAACTTGTGAACTCTCCACATAAACCTGGAATAAAAATAACTTGTCAGACATTAACTTTCAACAACTGCATGCAGCACATAGAACTAAATATCCCAATCATGTACCAATATATACAGATGGATCAAAATCAGAGAACCATGTAGGAGCATCGGCAGTATTCCCAGACACTACACTGGCACGCCAACTTCCAAAAGAATGCAGTGTCTACGCTGCAGAATTAGTATCAGTTCAGATAGCCCTGGAATACTTCAGAACCACATATCATTTGAGAACAGTGATATATTCTGATTCATTAAGTGCGGCGCCTCCGTAGCCAGGTGGCAGGAGCAGCAGTGCGAAGCACACGCTTCTTGATTAGACTGGGGTTCGAACTCGTGACCACCAAATACGGAGGATGCGGAAAGGTCAGGAAATGACCACCGCATATCCCCGGAGCAATATGGCCTTAGTTGCTAATGCTCCTAAAAACCAAATAACAACAACATCGTTAAGTGCAATACAAGCCATTCAAACCACGACCAATATAACCCATCCAGTTCTCGTGCAAATTGAACAGATATTAACAGACTTAACAAAAGAAAAACAAGAAATACTTTTCTGCTGGATACCAGGACACAAAGGGATAAAAGGAAACGAAGAAGCTGACAGAATTGCAAAATCAACAACTAACCTCCAGAAACAACCTTTCCCAGTGCCGTATCAGGATTACAAACCAATCATTCAAAACCACTCTCTGACACAATGGGAAGAACTCTGGCAAAAAACAAACTTCTAATAAATTATATGAAATAAAACCAAAAGTTGAACATTGGAAAACAAGCACAAGGAAATCAAGGAGAGAGGAAGTCATTTTGACCAGACTACAAATTGGACATACACACATCACACATGGCTATTTACTGTGTGCCGAAGAACCTCCAAGATGCCAAACATGCAATACTACCCAAACAATCAGACATATACTCATAGAAAGCCCAACCTATGAAAATGATCAACGAAAGATTTTCTCATCATTTTATAAAGGAAATCAAGACATCACCCCCAGAGATATCCTAGGTGACAAGGAACGTGTATCAGACATTTTCAGATTCATGCAGACAATCAATGTCTACCATCTACTATAAATAATGATAGGGTATAAATCACAGAAAATATTAAACTCCCGTGCATTCGACCAAGATATAGAGAATGAATTTGCATACAAAGACATAATATAACAAATGAACTGGCGCACAATTCCGTTGTCAATGCACCAATAAACAACAAAACAACCAACAAACAACTAACCCCCATAGTTATAGATCGATATCCCTCTCAAGCTGTCTGAGCAAAATCCTTGAAAAAATTGTCCACAGAAGACTCGTATGGATCATTGAGTTAGAACATCTAATCAGGCATAGCCAATATGGCTTTCGTAAAAATAGGTCATGCTTAGATTTTATGACCAAGGCTGAATTCGCCATTCAAAATGCCTTTGTTAAATGTGAACATCTTGTAATGGTTTCTATAGATATTGAGAAGGCTTTTGACACCACCTGGCGGCATGGCATACTTAGTGATCTTTACTCTCTTGGTCTGCGGAGCAATCTTCCTATATTTGTTCAGAACTTCCTATATACTAGATCGTTTCAATTTCAGTACCAACATGCCCTCTCCACAACGTTCATGCAGGAAGGAGGAGTTCCACAGGGATCAGTATTGAGTGCCACTGTGTTTGCTCTTAGAATAGATTCCATCACCAAACAGCTACCAAATACAGTTGCGACCTACCTTTATGCAGATGACTTTTTTATCTCCTGTCATTCCCAAAACATGAGATCTATTGAACGGCAGCTGCAGATATCACTGAATAAAATACAACAGTGGGCAAGCCTCAATGGCTATCGACTCTCGCAGCACGAAACAGTTGCTATCCATTTTTGTAGGCAGCGCAAACTTCATCCGGATCCTGAACTTCAAATTTATAATGTCTCCATCCCAGTCACTAATAACATCAGATTTCTAGGATTAACCTTTGACAACAAGTTGCATTTTATAGACCATATTAAAAATGTACATATACTTCCTGTCTAAAAAAGTTAAATATACTCAGAGCTTTACCTTCCCAAACATGCAGTACAGATCGTACATCTCTACTTCGGCTATACTGGGCTTTAATCAGATCCCGTCTTGATTATGGAGCTTCCATCTATGATTCAGCCAGAATGAGTGCATTACGCTGGCTCAGTCCAATTCAACACAGTGCTTTGAGACTTGTACTTGGTGCTTTCAGGACATCACCAGCACATAGTCTCTACATTGATGCCCATGAGCCCACTAACTCTATGTACTGTTATTGAAGTATGCTGTCAAGATACAAAGTTGTGCCACGCATCCAAATCAGTCATATCTGTTTAATCCACCATTAGAAAACCTTTTCAGAAATAAACCTAGCATAGTAAAGCCAGCTGGTCGTCGCCTTCTTGAACTGATCCAAATTTGGCATGTTTCCATCCATTCTGTACAACAGGTAACAACTTGTACTCGACCACCATGGTTTCACCTCCTATACTGACCTGTGACACTTACCTCTGTCAATGGGAAAAGAACAGTTTACAAATATCGAACAACTTCATGAAGCTCACACTCAAAGATACATTGATTTTGCTTCAATTTATATAGACGGCTCTAAATCTAATTCAAACGTTGGAGCAGCTGCAGTGTTTCCAAATACTGTTATTTCAGCATCCTTGCCATCTCAATTCAATATCTTCTCAGCTGAATTATATGCAATTAAACTAGCTTTACAAAATCTCTCTATTGACTTCTTTTTAATGTCAGAATGGACAGCAATATCGCACAATCAAAGTAATAATAAACTCTTTCAATTTAAACATGATCTGAAAATTTGGCGCTCCAGTGTCTGCACATCAAGACGAGAAATAGTCCTTTCAAGGGCAAGACTCATAGGGGACGACTCACCACAGTGTTCACTTTGTAATATAAATCTGAGTTTTAAACACATTCTCATTGATTGCCCTTACTATAAACAAAACAGAACTTCAACCTTGCTATCACTGGTTAATCTTGGTAAACCAATAACTTTAGAGAATCTCATTGGAGACAATGCAGATATTTCCCAATTTTTCAGCTTCTTAAAGCAAACTGGACTTTTAAATCAATTCTGAATTTATGACACTTTGTTATTTCTTCTGATAATAAATGAATAAGTGCATTATAGCCAAAGTAGCTTATGCGCCATCAAACCCCCATAACAACAACAACGTTCACACATGAGGAATTATTCAGGGAGGGGAATGCCAGAGGTGTATTCAACTCTGGCAGTAAGCTAGATAATCTTGTAATAACAGAGTAAAGTGGAGGAGAAATTGTTGAAGATAAACACAAGAAAGGCACCTGGGGTGAATGGAATCTATCCAGTTATATTAAAGGAGATGGCAAA
This sequence comes from Mastigoproctus giganteus, assembly GCF_048544385.1. Taxonomy (NCBI): domain Eukaryota; kingdom Metazoa; phylum Arthropoda; class Arachnida; order Uropygi; family Thelyphonidae; genus Mastigoproctus; species Mastigoproctus giganteus. The sequence continues at coordinate 36,404,087 of NC_143588.1, forward strand.
GGAAGTAAGCAAACCTTAAGCCATAATTATGAGAGCTTCCTGGACTCAGGGGAGATACCCATGAACTGGAGGTGTGCAAATGTGACACCAATCCACAAAGGAGGATCAAAGGGAGACACAGGTAATTACAGACTTGTTAGTTTAACTTCTGTTCCAGGGAAATTAATGGAGGCACTGGTTAAAGAAGCATTGCAGAATCATCTAGACAAGACTTCAGTTACAGTTCGGACACAGCATGGGTTTGTTAAGGGGAGGTCTTGTCTGACTAATTTGATTGGATACTATGATGTAGTCACAAAGGAACTGGATGCAGAGAATAACTTTGATATCATATATTTGGATCTTAGAAAAGCCTTTGATACTGTTGCACATGGAAGATTGCTGCAAAAATTGGAGCAGTGTGACATTGGAGTCAAATTGCTGCTATGGATAAAGGGATGTTTGAGTGGGAGAAGACAGTGGTAATCAATGGACACTGCTCTTCTGGGACTAATGTTATTAGTGGAGTCCATCAGGGTTCAGTGTTGGGCCCATTGTTGTTTTCTGTATTTATAAATGATATTGATGATGTTATATCAGGCTTAATGTCCAAGTTTGCAGACGATACAAAGGTTGGTAGGGGTTGTTAATGACACTAATGATAGTATACTGTTGCAATAGGATCTTGAAAAGTTGAGCAGATGGGCTGAGAGGTGGCAAATGAAGTTTAAATGTAAAGTACTACTATATATGGGAAGCAGTAATCCCAGAGTAACATATCAACTCTGTGGTACCGCACTGACAGTGGTAAAGAATGAAAAAGACCTGGGGGTAATTGTGCAGGCAGATTTGAAGTTTTCTGAGCAGTGCAGACGGTCTGCAAGAGTAGCTTATGATGTCTTGTTTGTCAATGATATATAGGATTTTTCTAGCAGATTTTTCTTTGAGCATGCTCAAACAAGATTAGTGAACGGAACAAATGGTTGCTCTTACGAAGAAAGTCTTAGGTTTTGCAAATTACACTGTTTGGAGCTAGGCACCTGCAAGGTGATCTGATTGAGGTGTATAAAGCCTTGAATGGTTTGAGCATGCTCAGTGCGGGTGGGATTCTTCCTCTTGCCCAGAGTAATCGCCTGAGTGGGCATAAATTCAAATTGAGGAAAGACAGTTGTAGAATAGATGTGCGGAAGTTTAGCTTTAGCCAGCGGGTGGTTGATTGTTGGAACAAACTTCCATCTGTCGCTGTAGAAGTTGATAGCTTAAATAGATTCAAGGCTGAACTTGACAAACATTTGGATTGAGTGGATGGGTGAAATAAGGGTTTTTTTTGTTTGGCTGATGCTATACAAAGGGTACTAGGAAAGTTTTGCAATATGACGCAACAATGAATCACAGGAAGCTGCTTGTTGCTGCATGTTGAGACATGTTCATACGTGCATAGTAGCCGCCACGCCAAGTCGATGGGCTCAGTTATTCATTAGTAGTGAGAGTGTAAAGTGCTTGCGATGGCATCGTGGTCACGAAATGAGATAAGGACAGTTTTGCGGTATAATTTCATGCGTGGTTTAACCATAGACCAGTGCTTAGAAGAAATGACTCTTGCACTAGATGATGATTGTCCACATCGTACAACGATATTCAGGTGGTATAGAGAATTCCAAAGGGGAAATTTCACTCTGGAGGATTCTGAGAGGCCGGAAAGGCCACGAACGTCTGTTACGGAGGAAAACGTTACTGCTGTGAGGAAAATGCTTGACAAAAACAGGCGAGTGACCTACCAACAGATAGAGGATACTTTGGGCCTAAATGCACCAGCAATTCGTTCGATTTTGCAAGATCATTTGCACGTGAAGAAACTTTGTTCTCTCTGGGTGCCGCATCAACTGACTGAAGAGCAGATGACACGACGTGTGACTTGGTGCCGGGAGATGTTAAAAAAGTTTGATAAGGGACAATCTTGGTATGTGAACAACATCGTGACAGGTGACGAGACTTGGCTGTACTATTACGATCTGCCGACCAAGGCTCAAAACAAAGTTTGGGTCTTTGATGATGACGACACACCCGTAATTGTCAGAAAATCCCGATCTGTAAAGAAGAAAATGATAGCTGTATTTTTCAAATCGAGTGGAATTGTGGAACGTGTCGTTTTGGACACGCAGAAGACAGTCACAGCTAAGTGGTATACTGAACAATGCCTGCCTAAAGTCATTGGATCTATGAAGAACCTGCGGCCAAAGTCAAGAATGGCCACCTGGTACCTCCATCACGATAATGCTGCAGCTCACCGCGCCAAAGCCTGCACCGAATATTTGACCACGACAGGACTGAAACTTCTCAAGCACCCTCCCTACAGTCCAGACCTTGCTCCCTGCGACTTTGCACTGTTCCCGCATGTGAAAATGAAGCTAAAAGGGAGGCAGTTTTCCAGTGATGAGGACCTTCTACGGGCTTGGGACAACGAGTGTGCTTTACTCCCTAGTGAAACTTGGCAGAACTGGTTTAAAGATTGGTTTTGGAGGATGGAGAGGTGTATTGAATGTAGAGGAAATTACTTTGAAAAAATTAAATAAACAAAGCTGTATTGCAAAACTTTCCTAGTACCCTTTGTATAAGCTTGCTTTCTTGCATCATGTGCCTTTGCTAATGCTAAAAGGACAAATTTTGTTTCGTTATGTATGTCAGGGATATCGGAATTTTTTTTCTTTTATAGTAACTTTTTTATTTGTTTAGAAATGGCAAAAATGATGAGCAAATGCAAGAGTTGCTTTCAATTAAATAAAAACTTGAAATTATTCAAAAGTTTTAAAAAGTGCATCCATTAAATCTCCAAAGAATCACTATAATGTTGATGACCAAACCATATGCAACATTGTAAAAAATAAAGGGAAGCTATTAGATTTAAAATCGACATCATAAAAAAATAAACAGAGGGTTTATTTTTTTATGATGTCTTGTCAGAAGCATTGTATATTGGACATGCAAGTAGTGCCTGGTAAGGTTTTTTCCTTTTTTATCTATTGCCATACTTTTTATGTAGGTTGCTGAACATTTTACGATACAGCTTTGGACTTACGTTACGTTATTTATATTTTTTTATATGACTGAAGATTTCAGTGAAGGGGACACACATTTCACTATAATAACATAAAAAACCCATAGAATTCCAGCTATCGGTATTATTGCAAATGCAATAAGATCGAGTTTGCTACCCATTTCTAATTAATTGCACTAACAGAAAAGCCCAATAAACTGGAAAGTGCAAATTGTTTTTATTGTTTTATGGCAGTGACCTCCAGAAATGTGCTTTAGTAAAATGTGAGCTCGCGTGGAGTGATAATAGTGAGTTTTTGCCTTAACCCTGTGAAGTTCTTTACAGAAAATTTCATTTTGACCGTTATCACGGTGTCGACTAAGAGAGTAAGTGAGAACCGATACTAGTAAATCTATCAAGAAAAGGAAAGCTATCGAGTTGGATCAGAAAATTAAAATAATAAGGATGTATAAAAATGGTCAAACATTAACAAGTATTGTGCGGAATTCAGATTTGTCAGTGGCAACGGTGAACACAATAAAGGAGAAAGACAGAATACGAGGAACAGTTGGCATCAACGAAGGACAACTATAATAATAACCAAGCCTACAAAATTTGGTTTTTAAATTCCCTTTGTAGTGCACCAGTGCTTGATCTTTTATTAATGGATTGCAGTACAGCAGGCCCTCGTTATAATGCAGTTTGCTTTATGCTGATTATCTATAATGCTGCTCTTATATTTTAACAGTTCGATAACATGCGTTTTTTCTTCCTTTTTTCTTATGTGCCACTCTGGCTACTTCACCATTCTCCCCAGATAAAGTTTTTAATTGAACTAATTAAAAATATAACTATTTTTTTCATTCTTCTGAGGATATTATGTAGTTTTTGTAATTTTGGCAGATTGGGGATATAGTAGCAATATTTTTTTAGTCATTCTTGAGTTACGTGAAACTTTACTTACGTAAGAAGTCCTGGAATGTATCTCTTATGTACATTGGGGATCAAGAGTCTACTGTACTGACATTATTCAGACGACAATTACAATTTTAAAGGGTGTTGCGCTTTCTTTGAATACCAGTGTAAATAAATCATGATTGAACAGCATTTTTCATATCGATTTAGAGCAATGTGGCCAAAGTTGCTTTTGCACCAAAAAAATCCAAACAGCCAAGCAACTAACTAACTGCTGTTTTAAAAACTTCCTGTTAAATGATACTGAATATAATATAATAATAATATTTAGCCCTGATGGCCCTAGTGCCACTAACTTCCTCTTAGAAGAAGGCATAGCAAACCTGATTGAACTCATTGGATATCCTCACATTATTAGAATCAGTTTTTGAAGTTTTCTCAGTGAAACATATTATTGCTCATTGTGTCATTTCAACTTACGGAAAGCATATGGAAATACACGTCTTTGTATAGTTTATTTTTTGATAAATATGAGGCTTATGTCCTAATTAATTTGTTGTGTGTTATCCTCATTTTTTGGTTTTATTTTATTGCTTAGTAGAGATACAGAGTTGAGGATTCTCATTTCTCTTGGCGTGATTTACTGCATTTTCATGTGCTGTTATTAAAATTTATACAATATAATGGTTTTAGCGTTTAACTTAATCAAAATTTTTTTTTGGCTTTTGAAATTAATATTATTCTTGAAGGTATTTTAATTAAATAAATTCAGTTTAAACCATTAATGTAGAAATTTATTTTTGATTAAATGTTTAAACATTGTCTTCTTCCTGTGCGATTTTTCTAGGCTATTGAAAGAAATGCATTTTTAGAAAATGAACTAGATGAGAAGGAGAATATGGCAATGACAATTCAGAGACTGAAAGATGAAGCAAGAGGTAACATTTAAAGTGTGATTTTTTGTTACTTTACTTTAAGGTCTTGTCAATCTATGAGATTAGTTCAGTTTTGAATTAGAATTGAGGATTCAATTTCTAGGTTTTGTAGATTAAAATTCATATTAGTTGAATATGGAGTTGCATTTTTCGTCATTTTCAAATTGCAAGTTAATAGAGAAATCGAAATAGTATACTGAAACAGTGCTTTTGTGTGTTGAGTTTTTCAGTTGACTGGGAAGCTGTTGTTTTACTACAGTTCCCCATATTACAATATATTCCTTATATTGTAATATTCGGCTGACAAAGCCTATCTTATAGGGGTTTAATATACACATAATGTAAGTTGTTTTCAGTTGGAAGTTTTCTTGAGTCTACTGTGTGTCTTGTCTAGATATGATATCTGTTCACCACTTAGCGCAAATTTGCTGATAGGGTTGTCTTATGATGGAAACCAAGTAATTCAAAACTGGTCATAACAGGGCCTTGAGTTTTTAATGGATAACAGATTTGTATCATGGGCGATGTTGTCTGATAAAAATCATATTAGTTACCTTAGATTAACAATGTTGACAAACCTAGTTTCTTCTTACATGCCTAAGTGTGAATACTGTCACCGTCAGTGGACGTAAAACAGTGATAGCAGCATCTGAGAGATAATTGTATTTTCCAAGGTGAAAATCCAAATGCAGGAAAGTATTGTTTTAAGAAACTATATCAAAAATCTTGCTTTAATAGGCTATAGGCAAGTGTGGCTAACCAGGCAATCCAGAAACAATTTTAATTCGATCTCTTTATATATTTATTTGCAAAATATTTTCTTAAAAGTGAGGGTGTAGTAAATACAATAAAGTGTTAATTTGTACCGTGATATATTGAATTTTTTAAATATTTTAAGATTGAAAATACCTTTTGCACAAAAAAGAACAAAACTTCATTAATTGGAAATCCTTGATAATTTGTAATTCTAAATTATGTTTAGCTTTACGCTCCGACAATCAATGTTTTTTGCTCAGTATGTTTGGAAAAAATTTGCAAAAGTGAATAATAAAATTTTTTGATATAAGGCACTTGAAATATTGAGAAATATTCAAGTATTGAGACCACATCTGAAAAGTAAGAAAAAAAAAAAAAAAAAGACATGGAGTCAAAGACATTTCTTTGTGAAAGGGTTGGAAGAGGGGCAACTCACTTGCGATCTTCAAAAGGGCACTCATATGAGGAAAGACTGAAAATGTGGACTACAGAGCTTGGCAGCCAGGCTCCTAAGGAAAGAACTGATTGAGGTCTGTAAGACTCTCAGAGGGCATAGTAAAATGTACGAATGCAAAATTTTCACTGTTAGAAATATTTCTGAACTAGTGTCCATAAATTCAAATTGTTGGTAGGAGTTTAGGTAGATCATAGGAAGTTTTCTTTTAGCCAGCAAGTTATTAATTATTGGAATGATTTACCTCAATGGGTATTTTAGGTTGACAGCATGGGGTAATTAAAATAAATAATATATTTTTATTAATTAAATTTATTGTTAATTTTTTATATATTTTTTATTTTTATTAGTTATATTTTTTTTTTATTTATGTTTTTCAATAGTTCAGCAAAAACCTGTGGATTCTTGTTATGGTTCCATATTTTGTATTAGCTTTGGTCATTTAGCATAATATTAATATAGAATATGGAACCATAGCTTTCAAGACACTGGTCAGTCTCAAAGTGGCTCAGAAGTAAGCATGCATCCCAATGCTTATATTTGCTGTTTTGTACGCATGTGACATAACTGCAAATGCTTCAGGTCATTTCTAGAAGTTTAAATAGTAACCATTCTTTTTTCTTTTATTGATGGTCATAATTGAATATAAAGTTTAGAAAAGGCATTTTCTAATTCTACTTAAATGTAGTTTAGTTATTTTTTTAGGAAGATACCATGCATTAACTCTTTCAGAGAAAAAAAAAACTGTGCATGGCTAAAAAACTGTTTCCTTATCTGGTTTGTGGAGGCTAAGAATATCCTCAATTTGCTTTATCATCATAAGAGATTGAGCATCACAAGTATACAGTATTACATATCTACTGTTAGGGGATCTGTACCCTTCAAAAAGCTTATTTTCCAACTGCAATCTACCTCTTCAATCGCTGAGTCCTTACTATTAGTTGGGGAGAACATGATAATGCAATTTATTTTCTTATTAATGATAATAAATTGCATTATCCTTATTATTATTTTTTTTTTTTTTTGATTTGGTAGTTGGCGTATTGGCTTCTGTGGCCATATTGCACCTCCCAAGGTTTTTGCAGTACTTTGATCCAAGCCCGAGGCGGGAATCGAACCCGCGACCTTTGGGTTGCCGGGCAGGTACTTGACCCACTCGGCTAGCCCGGTCGGCATTATCCTTATTAAGGAGCCGAGTGGTTGGGATTGCAGTAGCACACGCTCTTTGAGTAGACCGGGGTTCAAGTTCCTGACTGCTAAATATGGTCGATCTGCCAACCCGCACTGGACCAGCGTGGCAGATTATGGTCCATTTCCCTCAGCATGAATTGTTGAGGAGGCTTCCATCCTGCAGTGGGTTGATAATGGCTGCACTTAATTTTACTTTTTTATTAAGGATAGTTGTTAGATTATAATGTTATCATTATTAAGGGTAGTAGAGTGTAAGGGTGTCTGGTCTTGCATAGTTCTGTTTCCAGATGTGAGGGACTGAAGTTATGCACCATTCTCGAGGTCAGGTGGTTGGAATTACAATTTAGTAGTGAAGCCATCATTAGATAGGCCTTCTGTTGTATCCCCAACTTCTTCACGAGGACATCAAGAAATGGATTTTTTTTTTTTTTTTTTTTTAAGTTCTAGTTAATGTGGGGAGTGAAAAGATTCCTTACTCTGATCCAGACAATAAAAATATTGACAATATATCAGCCCAGAATTTAGAGTGTGCTGGTTCACCAGTATTTCTGACCACAGGTCATATATAGAGATCGCCGCAAAAAGAGTTGAAAAGCCCATTTTTAAACATCTCTTGTCGAGGGTAAAATTTGAAAAATGCTAACTGGCATTTTTCAAAAAATTCACAGTTTCTAACTTTTTATACAGAATGTATAGATAGCTATACATTGCCTAGGAAAACACCAGAAATTCTCAGAAATAATTATTGTACCTTTATTTGTGAAATATTTAGTTTTGGTAGAGACAAAGTTTCTCCCTCAAAGCATATGTTAAATCATGGGTTCTCTAACTTATAAGTCTCTTGTTCCCTTATTGAAACTTATTGAGCTGCCATCGACCTCCAGTCAAGTAGTCAGTAATTAAGAATCACATTATATATATACAATGAGTAATATGGAAAGAAACATTAATAAATTGTAACCAACAAATAGTAACTAATACTTCCTTCTACTAACCTTACTTTATCCATTGCATTTTCTATAAATCTGTCTTCATATATATGATTGTCTTCAATATTAATCACTATATACAACATATTATATACACAGGTTACCCCCGCTTAATTCCACCCGACGTGGCCACCTGTACGTGGTGAGGGGACCTCCCAGTGATGTTGCTGGTCTTCCAGATTAACATCACTGGGATCTAATGCCCATACCTTGTTTCCAGGGTTACATCATTGGAATGCACCATGTGCAGCTGTGCGCCTCGACCCAGGGAAACTCGGAAAGGGGGATCCTGGTGGTTGAGGGAGCCCAGCCTTGATACACCACTTTGGCGCCTGCTTTGACAAGATGGGTGGTCCTGGACTGGCCCGACTGGGATCAATCGGTGGGTGGTTCTTACTGCTGGGGTCAAATGCGTTCCAATAAGTCTTCCTCCTTTTGGTCCTGGGATGGGATCAAGGCTTATTGGAAACGTGGGTATGGTTCTCCTAAACGAACTTGGTGTTCCGTGCTAGTTCACGAGTGGGCGTCCCCTCGTAGGGCTCCGTGGTGGGTGAGGTACTTAGGGCATCGGAAATTTTTATCTTACTCATGAGTAATTTAAATCCTATTTCTTCTGGGGCCCCTACCTAATCAAGATGAAAACACCTCTGTAAAAAGAGCCAGAACTGAGGATACATCACCATCGGTGACACTGCTCTTCCTCTGGAGAGCAGCCAATTGGGAAGATGTCACCCTTCTTTATCCAGAAAGGATTAGAAGGGTTGTCTGGATCACCTAAATCTGTAAAACGACTGCATTCTGGCGACCTTTTGGTCGAAGCTACAACTATGAAACAGGCGGAAAAAATCCTGAAAGCCACATCAATAGGGAGAATACCTATCACTGTAACTCCCCACAAAACTTTGAACTCTTCACGAGGTGTCATTTCAGAGTGGGACCTTCTTCATGTCTCTGAAGAAGAGATCTGCTCTGAATTGAAAGAATAAGGAGTGATGGCTGTCAAAAGAATATCAATGTGAAAGGATGGGAATCTCATCCCTACCCGAGTTCTCATCCTAACATTTAGCACTCCACAGCCTCCAAGTTCTATCAAGGCAGGGTACTTAAACTGCCCAGTGAGGATTTATATTCCAAACCGACTGAGGTGTTTTAGATGCCAAAAATACGGCCACTCACAAACAGTTTGTCGTGGTAACCCTGCCTGTGCTCGATGTGGTGCGAAAGACCACGAGAGCAAGGAATGTTCAGCTTCCAAACCGATCTGTATAAATTGCCAAGGAGAGCACCCTGCCTTCTCCAGAGCATGCCAGCAGTGGAAGGATAAAAAATAGATCCAAAAACTAAAAACAGAGCTGACTATCTCCTACCCAGAGGCTAGAAAATGCATACAACCAATAAATAGCGGGAAGCCTTCATTATGCCCAGAAGGTTTCTGCGAAGTGCACTATCGGTACACAAACTGAGATGACTGTTTCATTCACAAGAGAGTCATTCAATCTGATTGCATGCTATTTATTCAGTTCACAAAAGCCCACCAAAAAAACACAGTCAGCTGCCACTCCTATATCTGTACCTTTTAGTGCTCCACCACTACCAAAACCAAGTGGTAAAGAGCCACCAGTAATAACAGAAACAATGGATGTAGAGAACAAGGAGGTACCAGACGAATCAGTCTTGGAACTCTTTGCAGAGGAAGAAATGGACATGGGACGGCATCCATACTTCCCCAAAAAAGATAAATCCAAGACTGATAAAAGTAAGCCCTCAGTACCCTGGAAGCCACCTGATGTACCCACCAAGCCAAAATAATGGCTAAATTCCTACAATGGAATTGTCGTGGACTCCAGCAAAATACTGATGACATCAAGGCCCTCCTGCAAAAACACGAGCCAGTTTGCTTTTGCTTGCAGGAGACTTATCTAAAAGCAAATGATGATCATATGAGGTCATTGTCATTGAGCATATGCTCAATGACAATGACCTTTCCCTTCTAAATGTGGGAACAAACACCTTCTTCCACATGCCTACCCGTACATTTTCTGCCATTGATCTCTCTCTCTATCTGCTCCCCCTTCTCTACTCCCTTCACTCACTTGGGAAGTGGAGAACCCATACGGAAGTGATAACTTCCCTGTGATAACCTCCTTACACAGTGGGAGACTGTGTCTTCATTTCAGGTTACCACGGTGGAAGACTGATCAGGCTGACTGGACTGCTTTCCAACATCAGGCAAATTTTGACTTCAGTGCCATCAGTCAGGAGCCCATCAATGATGCAGTCACGTGCATCACAGAAAATATCGTCCAAACAGCTGCGAATGCCGTTCCAAAAACATCTTCCCGGTTTCCACCATTTCCTAAACCATGGTGGAATTCAGAATGCAGAGCAGCAAAAAAGGCTCAAAACAAAGTCTGGCAGATATTCCGACAATATTCTACCACGACCAACCTTATAGCCTTTAAATGCGCATGAGCCAAAGCACACTACATCTGCCGTCAGAGTCAAAAGGAATCGTGGATCTATTTTACTTCATCAATTACTCAGTCCACTAGGGCGCCTCCGTAGCCAGGTGGGAAGGAGCAGCAGTGCCTAGTACACGCTTCTTGATTAGACCGGGGTTCGAACCCGTCACCACCACATATGGAGGATGCGGAAAGGTCAGGGAATGACCACCGCATATCCCGGAGCAATATGGCCTTAGTTGCTAATGCTCCTAAAAACCAAATAACAAACAACAAACAGTCCACTAGTACTAAGTTGGTCTGGGATAAAATCCAGAAAATGAAGGGAAAGTATACATCCCACACTTCTTCAACCTAGATATTATAATCTAGGTTGATATTATAATTGGCTATTGCAGTTGGATCTGCTATTGCAGATCCAACTGCAATAGCCAATTCTCTTGGGGAAACATTATCTACGACATCTCTGCGACATTTTCGTATTCCCCAGAGTTCCTGGTCCTGAAACATAAAATCGAAAAACAGGCACTTCATTTTAAGTCTAAGACCCTTTATCCCTACAATGGGCCATTCACTATACTGGAACTGAAAAGAGCTCTCATTCTTTTGAAGGCAAGTGCTGTTGGACCAGATGGCATCCATTATGAAATGATTAAGCATCTTTCACCAAAATCTATGGATCACCTGCTCCTTCTATATAACAATCTTATTGAAGGGCAGTTTCCGGATTCCTAGCGCAAGGCAATCGTTCTTGCCTTTGCTAAGCCAGGAAAGGATCCCAAAGTCACTACTATGGGATCCTTTCCTGGCTTAGCAAAGGATCCCAAAATCACTACTAATTATTGTCCTATTGCTCTGACTAGCTGTTCGTGCAAAATACTAGAGAGAATGGTTAATTTTCATTTAATATGGTATATAGAATCAAATGACCTTCTCTCTAACATCCAGTGCAGCTTCCGAAGGAACCGGTCCACTCTGGACCATCTTATTAGATTGGAAACATCCATTCAGGATGCTTTCCTAAAACGTGAACATTTGGTGTCTGTATTCTTTGATATGGAGAAAGCGTATGACACAACTTGGAGATTTGTCATCTTAAAAGATTTGCATAGCCTTGGTCTTAGAGGGCATCTCCCCATTTTTATTAAAAACTTTTTAGCCAATCGATCTTTCCAAGTTCGAGTGGGATCCTTACTCTCTCGTCCCTTCTGCCAAGAGGAGGGAGTACCACAAGGATCAATATGGAATTGTCTTGATATCCCTTCATCAATGATATTGATGAATTGATGTCACGCTTTTCGCCATCCAAGTAAATTCCATCACAGAACAACTTCCTCCAACTGTAAATGGTGCCCTCTATGTTGATGACTTTAGCATATTTTGTCAGTCATGCAACATGACAGTTATAGAAATACAACTGAAAAAAGCCATTGATCGCCTAGATTCCTGGGCCCTGTCTAATGGATTCAGGTTCTCGCCGCAGAAGACCGTTTGTGTACACTTTTGTCGCAAGCGTAATCTTCAACCTGAACCTGAATTAATGCTTGGACAAAATGCTATTCTAGTAGCGGCAAACACAAAATTCTTGGGACTCGTATTTGATAAAAAGCTGACCTTTCTGGATCACAACCGTCAACTCCATGCAAAGTGCACAAAAGGATTGAATATTCTCCACTCTCTCTCCTCTTCGTCTTGGGGTGCAGATCGATGCACCCTACTAAGCATTTACAGTGCGCTTGTGCGATCTAGACTATATTACGGGCCACTGGTATACAATTCTGCCAGAGACAGTGTACTTCGATGGCTGGATCCTGTCCATCATCCGGATCTCCATATCGCTATTGGATATATCGAACATCTCCTGTCCAGAACTTATATGTTGAAGCAAACGAACCACCGTTATTGCTTCGACGTAAGCAGTTGTCTTTAAAGTATGCTTCAAAACTGAAATCCCTGCCCATCCTATGTGGCCATTCGTTTTTGAGCCACGATGGGAAAATTTGTACAACACCCGTAAGACCGCCAATCGTCCTTTTGGTATTCGTGTTCAAGAGCTACTCAAAGAACTTATCAAGGTAGACAAGGTTGCCCAAACACTAAAGCAATCCCTTCCACAGTGGCTTGCTCATGTTCCAGCATGTGACCTGTCCCTTAAAAATTGGGGAAAGTCGGACACTCCATCACCTGTCTACCTGCAGCTTTATTCACCACACCGAACTGAACATTCTGACTTAGCGCCAGTTTACACAGATGGCTCGAAGTCGGAATCATATGTAGGATCTGCTGCTGTCTTTACAGACACCACTACATCGGAGCAGATTCTTTCTGAATGCAGCATATTTACTGCAGAGCTGCATGCTATAGAGTTAACCTTGGATCACATTAGTAAATACCAATACCAACAGTTCATTTTATATTCCGACTCTCTCAGCGTGTTACAGACATAAGAAGTTTAGCCATAATTATGAGAGCATCCTTGGACTCAGGGGAGGTTCCCACGGACTGGAGATGTGCAAATGTATCTTCAATTCACAAAGGGGGGATCGAAGGGTGACACGAGTAATTACAGACCAGTTAGTTTAACTTCTGTTCCGGGTAAAATAATGGAGTCACCGGTTAAAGATGAATTGCAGGATCATCTAGACAAGACTGCAGCAATAATTCGGACACAGCATGGGTTTGTTAAGGGAAAGTCTTGTCTGACAAATTTCATTGGATATTATGATGTAGTTACAAAGGAACTGGATGCAGAAAAATAATTTTGATATCATATACTTGGATTTCAGGAAAGCTTTTGACACTGTTGCGCTTGGAAGACTATTGTACAAATTGGAGCAGAATGGTATTAAGGGTAAGTTGCTACAATGGATAAAAGGATGGTTAAGTGGGAGAAGACAGAGGGTGGTAATCAATGGGTGCTGCTCTTCGTGGACTAATATTATTAATGGAGTCCCACAGGGTTCGGTGTTGGGTCCACTGTTGTTTTGTATATTTATCAATGATATTGATGAAGGTATATCAGGCTTAATGTCGAAGTTTGCAGATGATACAAAGGTTGACAGGGTTGTTAATGACAGTAATGGCAGTGTGCTACTGCAACAGGATCTAGATAATTTGGGGAGATGGGCTAAGAAGTGGCAACTGAAGTTTAACCTTGACAAATGCAAAGTACTGCATATGGGTAGAAGTAACCCCAGAGAAACATACCAACTGTATGGTACTACACTTAAGGTGGTAGAAAATGAAAAATACCTGGGAGTAATTGTGCAGGCAGATATGAAGTTTTCTGAGCAAGGCAGACAGGCTGCCAGGACAGGTTATGAGGAATTTTGCTAGCAGGGAAAAGGATGTCAGGGTATAAGGCAATGGTCAGGCCACGCCTTGAGTACTGCGTACAGGTCTGGAGGCCTCATTTTAGGAAAGATGTAGATTTACTTGAGCGTGTACAGAGAAGGGCAACAAGATTGGTGAAGGGAATGAAGGGATTCTCTTACCAAGAGAGGCTTAAGTTCTGCAAATTGCAGTGGGTGGAGACTAGGCACCTGCGAGGTGATCTGATTGAGGTGTATAAGGCCTTGAATGGGTTGAGCACGCTGAATTCTGATGGGATCCTTCCACTTGTTCAGATTACGAACTAAGGGGGCATAAATTCAAATTAAGAAAAGACAGATGTAGAATAGATGTGCGGAAATTTGCCATTAGCCAGAGGGTGGTTAATTGCTGGAACAAACTTCCATCTGTCATTGTGGACGTTTGATAGGTTGAATAAATTTAAGGAGGAACTGGACAGGCATTTGGAGGGAATGGTGTGTTTTTTTTTTTTTTTTTTTCCTTTTTGGCTGATGCTGCATAAGCTCATACACATGCTTTCTTGCATCACATGCCACTACTACTACTGAGCAAATTGCAAAAGTCCGGGAAATCTTGGGTGAAGACTGGCGAATTACATTTCGTGAATTAGCTGTTAGAATGTCTATTTCATATGGTAGTGCTTACAATATTGTGAAAAATCGCCTGAAACTATCACGAATCTCTGCCTGCTGGATTGCACAAAATTTGACTCCAGAATGAAAACAGCAAAAAGCACTTGTGCAAAGAAATGCTTGATCATTTGGAAACAGGCTCAACCCCAGGGGCTCACATCTGGTGAGTATGGGCTTGGCACATCCAGGGTCCTGAGCTGGATATCATCATTCTCTTTTTTGGTGATTCCTCTCTCTCTCTCTCTCTCTCTCTCTCTCTCTCTATATATATATATATATATATATATATATATATAACTTGGAAATTTTTTTAGCTGGTGTAGCATAAGCCTCAGGCTTGTTTGCACCATATGGATAATAATAATAAAACATCTTAAACCAAATAGTGACTTGTGATGAAACTTGGATTTTTCACTATGATCCAGAGACAAAACAACAGTCGAGTGAATGGAAGCATTCTGATTCACCTAGACCGAAGAAATTTTGAGCTTTTTGTCCCTTGTGGAGCAACTATGAATAAGGAAGCATACTCTGAGGTTCTCAGAGTCAAACTTTGCCATGCCATTTGTGAGAAATGTCAAGAACTTTCTAGTGTGAAGTGATTTCTCCATCAAGACAATGCCAGGCTCCATACAGCTATTATTGTGCAGCCAGTGATCACTGCCATAGGTGGCAAAGTTCTCCTACATCCCCTCGCATTTACTGGATTTAGCTTTGTATGATTTATCCTTGTTTCAGCTTCTGAAGAAAGCTCTGAAAGGCAAGCTTTTCACATCCCCAGTTTCACTTCCCAGTGATACTGGTGGCCCTCTGGATTAGGAATGGTTTGCCTTGTACTGCGCCCCATGAAACTCGGAAAGGGGAAGATCTGGTAGTTGAGACCTTTAACATTTGTCCCTATCCCCTGCCTGAC
This sequence comes from Mastigoproctus giganteus, assembly GCF_048544385.1. Classification (NCBI taxonomy): domain Eukaryota; kingdom Metazoa; phylum Arthropoda; class Arachnida; order Uropygi; family Thelyphonidae; genus Mastigoproctus; species Mastigoproctus giganteus. The sequence continues at coordinate 36,419,698 of NC_143588.1, forward strand.
ACCACTGATAAGAATACTCCTTTGTTCACCTCACCAATATCATTGTCTTTCTATGTAGTTGTTCCAGCAGCTCTATATCCTTCCCAAAATGAAGCCTCCAGACTTGTATGCAGTACTCAAGATGTGGCCTGACTATTGCTTTATACAATGGGATAATCACCTCCTTATCCCTGCTAGCAAAATTCCTGTATATCATTGACAAAACTATATGAGCTGTTCTGATAGCCTGTCTGCACTTCTCAGAGAACTTCATATCTGACTGCACAATTACTCCCAGCTCTTCATTTTCAACTATCCTGAACATTGTACCACACAGTTGGTGTGTTTCTCCACACTGTTGGTGGCAATAATCCCACACAGTTGGTGTGGGATTATTGCCACCCATATATCTTACGTTTGTCAATGTTAAACTTCAGTTGCCATTTCTTTTGGTTGCCCATCAACCTAATTTTTCTAGATCTTTTTGCAGTAGCATACTTTCAATATTGTTGTTAACCACCTTGCCAAACTTAGACATTAAGCCTAATATATCTTCATTAATAAATATTGAAAACAACAATGGGCCAAGCAGTGAATCCTGCAAGACTCCACTAATAGCATTAGTTCATGAAGAGCTGTGCCCATTAATGACTACTCTCTGTTTCCTCCCATTTAACCCTCCCTTTGTCTATAGCCATAACTTGTTCTTAATTGCTCTAGGTTGTACAGCAGTCTTTTATGTGCAGCAATATCAAAAGCCTTCCTGAAATTTAAGTATATGATATCAAAATTCTTTTTTGCATCCAGTTCCTTGGTCACTGCATCATAGTAACCTGTCAAATTGGTTAGACAAGACTACTCCTTAATTTAGGGGTAGACAAGACTACCCCTTAACCCTTGATTTCCCAAACTAAAATTACCTACGTCTATTCCAACACGTTTCTGGCACTATTTTCAAAAATGTTTTTAAAAAAATTTTTATTTAAAAAAAAAATATTTAATTTCATTAAAAATAACGTTAAAACAAGTTGTTGCAAACAAAATTATCGTTATTGTTGATTATTTGCTACATTAAAATGCAGGCATTATAATTATAAAAAAAAAAAAAAAAAAACGACAATATAATTACTTCATGAAACACAACTTATAGTAACGTTGTTTAGTTGAAACCTTTTACAGAAATAAACTAGTTTAGTCATCTGAGGACAGTCATAACAGTTATTGCGCTAAACTAATAACAGTTATTAGTTTCAGTGTGGTTTTTACAGTCATATTTTTCGCAATTTGAACATTGAATCATGGTTGTCTTTCTCACATTTGGAACTAATTCAAAAATTAAGATTTTTAACCATTTAAATAAAAATTAAGATTTTCACAGGAGCCTATATTTTTTTCATGCATTTTTTTTTTATTTTTAATTCTCTATGCACTGACTTTTGATTCATAGTCTGTTATTGTGTTTATTGTGTAATTACTTCTGATTAAGAGTTATTTATTTGAACAGATTTAAAACAAGAACTTCTTATACAGGAAGCATTTTGTAGTTCAGCCTCCTCCATTTATTCACCTTCAAAAGATCAAAACATAGAAAAAGTAGACTCTAATAAATTGGTGACTGATAGTGAAACACAAACAAGATCTCATGTGAGAAGTGAGTGTTTTTATTGAGTTCCTTCTGAATAATATTTTCTTTCTCCCTTCTTAATTTGTAGCATTTTGTTTCAATGCATTGTTTATTAACATATGCTTTAAAAATATTGTATAGCATTTGTTTTGTTTGTTCTGGAAAATTATATTTAAAACTAGAATTTCCGAATCTCAAATCTATGCATTTAATTGGAGCACCAGACTGTTTACCCAATTTTCTATTCAAGAACCAAAAAGTAATGATATTTTGGACAACCTTATATAATATATACAGCATATTTTGATGTGATAGAATTTGAAAGTTGAACTAAGTATTACAGTTGCTAAGTTTATATTTTGTCTAATTAGCTGCTTTTTTTCATTGAGAAAGTTGTTCTCTGTCTTCAGTGTACATCTTTAAACTGATTTAATTAGAAGCAAAAAAAAACAGTTGTATGTAATGTTTACTTTTCAGTGCATGTATTTAGCTGTAGAACATAGTTGACTGTAAAAGAGCAGTTTTGGTCACCTCTGCTCATGCTACAACTGCTGTTATTTTATTTAATTAATTATTTATATAATTTTTCTTTTTCAAATAAAATATTTTTATTTGTTTGAGAAATACACTAACATTTTTTGGCAAATCTGAGGATAGGGAAACAACTTTCTCATTGATAAAAGGAGACTTAGGGAAATAAAATTATCCTGAAAGAGGCCTCTGAGGTCAGGAAAATTCATGTCTAAGAAATAAACTCATACGCCGACCATTAAATAAAATTTTACTGTAACTAAAGTTTTTTACAAATGATATCATTTGTAAAAACTTTAGTTACAGTAAAATTTTATTTAATGGTCGGCGTATGTTTATTAATTTAGACGTAACTTACTTACACGTTGTCTCCCCCCCCCCACCTACAAGTAGTCCCTCCAGAGTTTATATAGGTTCTCCTTGTTTGAAGCATCCAACACTTTCTGTGACTGAGCTTGAATCTCCACGATATAATTGAATCATATATTTCTTCAGGGTTCTTTGTTTCATATATTGATTGCATTATGGTTGGCTTTTACTATTATTATTGTTGCTCTTATATTATTTCTCCCCGATTGGGGGATTCCACCCTGTGACAAGTGCTTCTACCAAGTACACAGGGTTGTCATGTCTGGTGTTACTATTGGTTGAGGAACTACCTGATTATCTTACAGATGTTCAGGATTGTGACTTTCTGCAGTTCCTTGTAGGTGTTCTCTGTGAGAACTATTACTGCTAGGATGTTATGAAAGGTCTTTAGCACCTTGTTTGTTATTTCCTGATCTTTTCGTCATGAGTTTTCTGGAGATTGCCAGTGTTGGGCACTGCTTTATCAATCAGATTTGTAGTCTTTTCCTTCCCTCGACAAGGGTTGTGTTCTGTCTGTCATGTGGAATTACCTTGCCTGTTATTATTGACATTAGCATTAGCTGAGGCATATGATGCAAGAAAGCAAGCTTATATAGCAGGAGTGACCAACTTAATTTGTGATGCAATCTACTTTTTTCTCCAAAATTAGCTGTGATCTACCATCTCAAGAATTTCATTGCACATGGTAAAAAAGCTAATCAACACATATTGAAAAATGTTGTTTATAAATTTTAAAATTAAATACAATTCAGAATTATTATTTTAAATTCATACATATTTAAATTTTTAATTTATATGAAGTTTGTGTCTTTATGTTATCTGCCAAGCTTTCAAAATCGGGGATATGCTGTGATAATACCAACCGTAAAGAATCTTTTGTTCGTAAGAGTAGAGCAATTTTTCGTCTTTGTTTGTTTCACATATGAAAAGGAAGATTCACACAGATATATAGAACCAAACAGGAATTTAAAAGTTCACTGCATATTTTTACATTTGGGCAGAAAACATATTTCCAAAAGTCTTTTTCTGATGATCTGGCTTTTAGGAAAACATCATTTTGCAATGTAATAATTTCATTTTCAAGTAATATTTTCTCCATGTGAAATATCTCAGAGATTTTTTTCCCTTCAATTTGTTTCGTATCTAAGTCAACATTAAATGGATAAGAAATATATTGAACAATGTCTTCAATTGTTTTAAAATCACTGAATCTGGTTTCAAAACCCACAACTTTCTCAATTTCAGAAACATATGTCTCACTATTAAATTCAAAACAGGATTTTTGCAAATGATCTTGCATATTTGCAAAATGATAAAATTTTTCACAAAAATTACACACATACACCAACCATTGCTGAAATAATTACTTTTAATTTACTTTAATTACTTTTACTTTACTTTAATTTACTTTTAAAGATATCATAGCCTCGCCTTCCTCTATGTTTTGATCCCTTACGAATCTCACAAATTCCCTACTGTCCCTAATGGTGAAAGTGGAACGTCCAACTATGGGTGAGATCAACTTGGCTAAAAACCTGGAAAGAGCATGCTTAGGGCTACCTATAAAAGACACAATAGGTCTGAGCGGCACCCTCGCCTTATGGGTCTTTGGAAGGTCATAAAATCTGGCTAATTGGCATCCCGTTGCATGCTGTTATTTAATTATGTTTTGTACCATAAAATCTTATTGTTGAGAAAGGAGGAAGATGCCTCTGAAAGCTTCGGGATTTTAGCGGTTTTAGTCTCATTGTTTTATCGGTATTTTAGTGGTTTTAGTTTCATTATTTTATCGCTTTTATTTTCTCTTAAATTCTTATATATTTTATATATATTTTTATATTTACTGTAAATAGATTTTATTTTAATTCTACATTAATTTAAAGAAAAGTTTTGTTATTTTCTCAGTTCTATGTATCTTTTACAGTATTAAAGTAAATTAAAAGTAATTATTTCAGCAAGGTTGCTGTACGTGTGTAATTTTTGTGAATATGACTTTTCCCAACCCCAGAGGCCTATTTGAAGAATGATCAAATTTTTTTCCTTTGAGATCCTTAGCCATTGCGAAAAATTGATCTTTATATGCAGCAATACCACTAAACATGTCACCCACATTTTTATTTTTTCCTTTTAATTCCAAATTCAGATCATTTAATTTACTGGTAAAATCTGTCAGAAAAGCCAGATCGCACTACCACTCTGTATCTTCTAGCTGCTGATAATCGTCTCCCCTTCGATCAACAAATATTTTAATTTCATTCAGCAAATTTCGAAATCTCTGTAGAAACTTACTCTGACTCAGCCACCTTACATCTGTGTGTAATATCAGATCTGGTTCATTTTCCTCGAGTTGCATTTTGAAAGGGATTGTCCTCTGATGGAATTCACGATTTTGAAAACTATGTCCATAACACTTTTATTATATAATCTTTTGCTGGCTAATACTTGTTGGTGGCTGATATAGCGGTAACTCAAAAAATCTGGGAATTCGTCATCCTTTTGGCACAATACGATGAACCATTGAGGTGCCCCATCATTGTTTTAGTCATCAGCCATCTTTCATCATCAATAACATCTGTCATTATTGATATGAGCTTAAATAGTGGTAATTTAATTTTTTCAATAAAATTTTTGAATGCGTTAAATATATGAAAACCTCTAATCGTTTCTTTTAATGAAACCATACCCAGCAGTTATTTCTTCTCTATTGGCAGAACCATACGAATAAAAAGCGAGCAATTGAGCTGTATCACTTACATCTTTAGATTCATCCAATTGTAAAGAAAAGGCACACAATTAGCAATATGAGCACGCAATTGTTTGCTCACTTTTTCGATGTGTCGCATCACAGTATTTCAAGATAATAGCAAAGATCTTGAAGAGCACTTTTAATTTCACTTTTGTTCTTCAAATTTTCAAAAAGAGAATCTGTTATTTTTAAAAATGCATCTTTGATGACTTGACCCTCGGAAAATCGTTTGCATTTTAGTGCAAGAAGATGACTCACTTTAATTAATGCTGCAGTTACTGCTATAGGTTGTAAATTAGGTGTCCTAGGGAAGTTTTGTTGTGCGAATAATCTGGATTTAAGTTCTTTTAATTTATTTTTTCTAATATCACTATTAGGCGGAAAATTTGATTGGTATTTTGATTGTTGAAGTTACCATGGAGTGCGTTGAAGTGCCTTTGTAAATTTCCTTTTCTGGGTTGGGTTGCAAATCAAACATTTTTCTTTTATCATTACAAAAAAGTATTCTAGTTCCTACTCTTGATGAAAGTGATATGTTTTACTCTTTTTTGTAGTATTCATTTTAAATCAAAGGGTATTAAATTAACGTGTAAGTACTGTCCAGTTATTAATATTAAGTAAACTAAATAAGAATTCGACACATACGCTATGTTCACCTGCGTTCACTAGACAAGCCTTGTGGCTACGCGGTGACACATAATTCAACGGATTTGTAATAACCATATGCAGTGGGGTGCATAATAATAATAACATTTCGATTTAAAATTCGTTGTCATTGACCAAAATGAAAGTCCTGATCGACTTTAGATTAACAAGTAGATCACGATCAACTTGTTGGCTACCCCTGTTATATAGCATCGGCCAAAAAAAAAAAAAAAAAACCTTCCCATTTCACCCATCTGGTCACTGCAAATCTTTGTCTAGTTCAGCCTTAAATTTATTTAAGCTATCAACTACCACAACAACAGATGGCAGTCTATTCCAGCAATCAACGGTCTGCTGGCTAAAGGAAAACTTCCACATATCTATTCTACAATTGTCTCTCCTCAATTTGAATCTAGGTCCCCCTCAGGTTCTTAAGTCCTTGAGGTTGTCACAGACATTCTCTCAGATAAGCCAGACAAGCTGTACTTGCTACCTGGGAGTCTAAAACGCTGATGGAACTGATATTCGGGTGACACTCAAGTCAAGTGGACCCAATTTCGGCGAAGTCCGGACGGTCTGTGACAGCCAAAGCCTCTGCTTGCACCTTCATGATGGTGGGACTGTTAGTAATCCTGGGTATAACCTCCATGCACAAGCACATGGTGGGTGACCACCCAGGTGTGAACCAACATAAGCAGGGGTCGAGGTGTGGCGCTCACACCACATGGAGGAATGCCGTCCCTCTATGTTACCAGGCAGTACTAGGTGGTAGATGACTCTCATCAACCGGTGAAATACCACCACTTTGCTTATTGGAGGCTTGAAGTGGTGGAACCCATGTTTAGTCTCTAGAGCTAAGTTCCGGTCAACCCTTCCCTATCTCTTCCATCATGCAGTATGATTGATGACTTTTGAGGTTATGATGAACGTCGTGGCGAGATCCAATATTCCTTACATTTCGAGAGTACAGCTCTAAAACGGTTTTCGCAGGCCGGCCGCTAGTTAGTACACCGGACCGAACCTATTGGTAACTCTCTAGGAGGCTTCCGGATCAGCTAGTGTATAATCTTGCTACCCTACTCTGCCAGATAGTGACTGGAGGGAGTCCGAGTAGTGTGTATGCGGGGAGCATTGTCGAGGCCACGTTATGTCAAGGATCTGGGTATATTCTTACCACATGTACGCCATATCCAAAAATTTCATTACTTCATACAGCATGTCCCACCCACTTTTTCTTACTATCGAATACACCATGAATTGTCAAACTAATAGAACAAGCTTATCTGTGAAAAGATCTAAACCTCCCAAGGACTTCCTAATTCATTTCACAAATATACGTGGTCTCGATTCTAATCTCAATGATCTCCATTTCCACTTGCAGTCTGCCAAACCACATGTACTTTTTCTGACAGAATCTCACTTATCGGTTGATTCAACTACTGCTCATCTCAGATGCCCAAATTATTCGCTGTATGATTCCTTTTGCCTCAAAGGTGGTACTTGTGCATATGTCCGTTCTGATATTCCCTGTCAGAGACTTGGCAATTTGGAATCTCCGCTCTTTGATCTTCTCTGGCTTAAAATCTCTCTACCTCATTGTGTCAAATTCATCTGTTGTCTCTACCGTTCTCCCATCTCCACTAATCACTTGGAGCTCTTTGACTTCCTCTCGTTGCAACTTGACTTTCTCCAGTCCAACTTTCCTAACAGTGAGGTAATTTTCCTTGGTGCTTTTAATGTTCACAACTCCAGCTGGCTTCCATTTTCTAGTCACACCGACCCAGCAGGTCGAGATGCTGAGGCTTTTGCAATTACTAATGACCTAGCACAGATTGTTCATTTACCTACAAGAATACCGGACAATCCGAATCATACAGCCAATACGCTTGATCTTTTTCTCACACACAACCCTTCTAAGTACACGGTCGAAGTGAGAGGTCCTTTAGGCACTTCAGATCACAACTTGGTGATTGTCTCTTCTCCAATGGAACCTTTATCTCATGGCTTTTCCCAACCTCGTGTTGTTTGGCATTACAAGAATGCAAAATGGGATGACCTGCGAGACTTCTTTTCTTCTTTTCCTTGGTCGGATTACTGTTTCAAAACTTCTGATGTCAATGTTTGCTCAGATCGTGTCAGTGAAATTATTCTTGCAGGAATGGAATCCTTTATCCCACACTCCACTTTAAAATCTCGTCCTTTATCTAAACCTTGGTTTTCCAATAAATGTGATAAGGCTGTTCAAGAGAAGAATGTTGCATATCGTAATTGGCTTGTTTCTAATTCTTCAGTTTCATTTTCTACCTACACCAAAGCTCGCAACAATTGTAAAGCAGTTATTAATCAGTCCAAACTAGAGTTTGAACAGGCTAAGAGTAGAAAACTTGCTTCTTGCCCTAATGGTAGCCGAGCATTCTGGACTCTTGCCAAAGCTATTGGCCGCAACTTTTGCCTATCTCTGCTTCCACCTCTGTCCAAACCAGATGGTTCTGTTGTCACTTCAGCCAAGGATAAAGCTGACCTGCTAGCATCCCATTTTTCTTCCAGCTCATGTATTAATGAACTTGGTAAAACACCTCCCACCATTCCCAACACCTCCTGTGGTCTTCCGTCAAAAGGATATCAGAAGAATTTTGATGAATCTTGATGCTAAGAAAGCTCCAGGTCCTGATGGTATTTCTCCACTTGTTATCAAAATCTGTGCTCCTGAACTTACTCCTATTCTTTGCCGCCTTTTTTCACTTTCTTATTCCAAAGGTGTTTTTCCTTCTGCTTGGAAATTTGCTCATATCCAGCCAGTTCCTAAAAAGGGTGACAAATCCCTCCCATCCAATTATCGTCCCATTGCAATTACTTCTACTCTTTCTAAAGTAATGGAGAAATCAATTAACCGCCAACTCTTAAACTACCTAGAAACCTTCCGTCTGATCAACGATCACCAGTATGGATTCCGTCAGTGTCGATCCACTGGTGATATCCTGGCTTATGTTACCCATTTATGGACTACTTCAATGGAAAGGTTCGGTGAAACACAAGTAGTTGCTCTTGACATCTCAAAGGCTTTTGATCGTGTTTGGCATAAAAGTCTTCTAAACAAGCTTCCATCTTATGGTTTGCCAACTGTTTTTAGTAATTGGTTATCCAGTTTTCTCTCTGATCGCTCACTGAGGGTGATGGTAGATGGCTCTCTGTCTTCTAACTTCTCCGCTAATGCTGGTGCCCCCCAAGGTTCAGTTCTTTCCCCCACTCTTTTCCTCTTGTATATCAATGACCTTCTTCCATTGACTGGAAATCCTATCCATAGTTTTGCCGATGATAGCACATTGCATTCAACTTTCCGTTTTGAGAAATCTTGTCCTGCTCAATCAGCTTCAATTTCTCGAAAATCTGCTACCAATTCCTTAAATGCCAATCTTCGGGTAATTCTCCAGTGGGGCAAAGACAACTTAGTTGATTTCAACCCTTCTAAAACTCAGTCTTGTCTTATATCTCACAAAAAAGGATTCTTCTGCTCCTATGCTTATCTTTAGTGACACTCCAATTTCTAGGCAAAAGGATATATCTCTTTTGGGGATTACCCTGACTTCTAATCTCTCTTGGCACAAGCACATTACAAATATTGCTTCCTCTGCATCTAAAAAACTTGGTTTTCTCTTTCGCTCTCGGCGTTACTTTTCTTCCAAACAGCTGCTCACTCTGTATAAATCGCAAATCCGCCCTGCCATGGAATATTGTTCCCACATTTGGGGTGGTGCCCCCAAAACCTCTCTCAGGCTTCTTGATTCCATTCAGAAGAGGGCAGTTAAGTTAATTAATGACTCATCTCTAACAGTCTCTCCACTCGCTTTCTCATAGACGCACTGTTTCTGCTGCATGCCTCTTTTACAGATACTTCCATGGGCACTGTTCTTCTGAATTGGCTTCTATAATTCCCGCTCTCTCTTTCAAAAGAGTCCGAACACGTGCCGCCACCAGCCAACATCCATTTACTGTCCAACTTCAAACCCACAGAACCAACTTTTCATCTTCCTCATTTATTCATTCAACTGCCGTTTTCTGGAGCAACCTTCCTTCATACGTATTTCCTGAAAATTACAATCTACAGAAGTTCAAGTCCAATGTCAACAAATATCTTCTTTCGTCTTCTCAACCTCAAACCCAAGCACGGTACTAAGTACTATAGGTTCTAATACCTCTCATGTTTGGGGTTCACATAAAAAAAAAAAAAAAAAAAGTATCCGAACAAGCTTCAAATCTACCTGTGATCAATCTCACAACAGCGCTGACAAACTCTGACAAGGGAGAAATCAAGCAAAAGTTCCTTCCAAATCTGGAACAAGTGTACCCAAAATTTCAGACATGGTTTTTCCCTGAACTGCATGTCACCTACCTCCTTACAGGACACAGAGCAATCCATCACAAGCTTCATCTCCTTGGAATCACAAACAACCCTTCATATGCCTGTGGCTCCCACGAGACCTGGGATCACCAGATGCATGAGTGTGAACTGTATGACGACCTACGTGCCCTGCTGGAGGATGGGACAACCTACAAAGCCTTAACTGAATTTGCTCAGATCCTATACACTAGACAACTAACCCTTACACTGCCTACAAACCAGGAACAACAAGGACAAATGTAGTACTCCATGCACCCCGAACCTGAAACCTCCATAATCAAGTGGAAACTTGTAATTCCATCAATACCAGACTACTGGGTTAGGATCATAAAATATCCCAACTCATCACCAATTATAACCAACGGAACATGTGTCACAGGAAGAATATGGGGGAGAACCTTCCAATTCTACCCCAGTGGATAACACTGGACATCATGGCAGAACTGGAACTCACAACAACCACACTCAATTCCTTTTCACCGCAAATTGACTCATGGACGGGACATGGCTCCCAAGTGCAACCTCCAAACAAAAGAGCAAGCATAGCCTCCATGCACAATATACGATTTGGACTTGCATCCTGGTTGACAGCTCCATTCTCCCAAACAACAACGGAATTCGCCCCAGTGGCGAATAATTCCTACTCTTCCAAATATCCATGGATGGGACGTGGGTCCCACAAGCAACTAATCAACAAATGGCTTTGCATTGACTGCACTGTGTGTGTAAAGTGTGTAAAGTAAAGTGTATTGATGTCTAACGGCACCAGGGATTTCTCCCATCTCCGCGTTGCTTTCATTGTAGGTGTACCAGTTCACTGGGAAGGCCAGAGATTTAAAAGTATGTGGATTTTGTATATGTGTAGTGTTGTGTATCGTTGTTCATCTGGCCGTTTAGCCGCTGGACCCCTACTGAGGCCCAACGTTGTCCACACTTGGCCTTGTGGAGGCAGACCAGGTACACAGAATGAAATTTTACTCTGGCAGGCCCTGCCACCTAGTTTCCTGAGATTTCAGTGGCTAGGGCCAAAAAAAAAAAAAACTCGGTAGGGGTGAGTGCTGGAATTAGAAAAGCTAATTGAGGTGTATGCGATTTAATTTGGACGAAGTTAAGTTTTTGCAGTTTGTGTGGGGTTATATGCTGGCGTATTAGGCAGAGTGGGGGGGAGACTGAAGGCTGGGGGGAAAAGACAGAAGTATGGGGACGATAGAGAAGACAACCCCAGGATTTTCAGTGAGGCAGGCCCAAGCCCCACCAGGAGAAGAATCAGGGTTGGCAGAGGTGGGAGGAGACAAGACTGTCTCCTCCTCCTCCTCCTCCCCACCAGGGGAAAGGGAGTAAAGGTACCAGGCAAGGGAGCCCGGTACTGATCGCCATCAGGCATTGACAGTTGTGAGCACGTGCGGGTCCAAGCGATCTGAACTGGATCTTCTTTGGTGTTCTTTTTCAATGTGGGAGTCAAATCCCAGTCGCAGGGTCATACACGAATCAAGTCCTGTGTCAGGTTGTCTCTGGTTCAGACGTAGGTCTTCCTGGTTGTCAGTTCCCTCGTGAACAAGGCTAAATGATGGTCATGTTCGTGGGTTATTTGGTACAGTTTTCTTGTGTATTCCGGTTTTCTCTAGTCCTGGTTTTGGGATTCATCATCAGCTTCTGGGTGCTGTGCATGGTGGTTTGCTATAAGTGCTCGCCTTCTAGCAAAGAGTTTCTGTGCAAAAATGGTAAGGGCTTTGTATTCTTGTTCCGAGTCGAGAAGATGCTGTTCCATGTTCTGCGGGAAGTAGGTGATAGCAGTGGTGAGCCTGCATCGCAGGTCCTCATACTGGTCGCAGTCATACATGAGATGTTGCCATGTCTCCTCGTGGCCACAGAGGCAACGGGGATCCTCAGTGATTCGGAAGCTAGATAGTTTTGCATTAAATGGCCCGTGCCCTGTGAGCAGAAAGGTGACGTGGAGCCCTTGTTGAAACCAACTCGGGGGTTTTGGAAAGACTTAACACTAGGGAGGAACTTCTTGGTGATTTCACCTTTAGTGGATTCTGTCCACCGATCCTGCCATTCCTGTCGGAGGTGGTCGAGAAGTCTGGTTTTTTCAAGTTTCCTGTTGTTGGCGAGATCCAACATGAAGTTCAGGATAGTGCATGGTATTTCTTTTGCCATATTATATGTCAGGGCGCATCTGATGATTTCCATGTCCAGCGGGAGGACTCCGGCCAGAATCTGGAGTGCGTGTGTGCTGATTGTGGAGACAGCTCGTGTGATTGTCAGAATTATTGACCGCTGGATGCTGTCCAAGGTTCTTCTATTTACCACTGTGGTTACCTTTTTGTACCAAACTGGTGAAGCATATGTGATGACCGGGATGAAGGTAGATTTGTAGTAGAGGGACAGGGTCCGCTTGTTTAGCCCCCAGTCCCTCCTGGTCACTCTTGCAACCAATGCAGAATATTTCCGTATCTTTTGTTTAATGTACTTTAGATGGGGTTGAAAAGACAGATTTTTGTCAATGATGATTCCGAGATATTTGATTTCTGTATGGACCTGGACTTATTGATCCTGCATTTCCAGTACCAAATGGACCTGGACCTGGTTCTATGTATGGAGATCATTGTAATGTCTGCCATGGAGTGTCTTCCATCTTTCTGGCTTAGTTTCTAGCTTGGAGGGCGGCACTCCTCGCTTAGGTTGAGTGGGGTATTCCGCTTGTCGATCTTTCTTATGGAGTGCTGCTGTGTGTTTCTGGAAGTAATCCTTCAGGTTAACTATCACTTGTATTGCTCAATGAAGTCTATCAGGCTCCTTCCTCCTTCCCGGGCAATTTTCAGTCTCCACGGCAGATTACGGGTGGTGTTGGCGGCTCTTGGTCATCGTTGTCCTTGCCTTTCTCATGATATCCTCCAGCTCGGTGTTAGTCCAATCTATGACCCCGAAGGAGTATGTTAGAACTGGGACTGCATAGGTGTTTATGGCTTTAACTGTGTTCCCTCTGTTCAGCTTTGTTTTCATCTGGCTTCTGGCCGACTGGGCTAGCCGGGTGGGTAAAGTGCCTGCCTGGCAACCCAAAGGTCGCGAGTTCGATTCCTGCCTCGGGCTTGGATCAAAGTACTGCAGAAACCTTGGGAGGTGCATTATGGCCACAGAAGCCTATACACCAACAACTACCAAAAAGAAAAAAAAAAAAAAAAAGCTGGCTTCTGAGTGGTATTTTTTGGTCAGACAGCCCTTAATTCCCTTGTGCTGTAACTGCTGAGCCTGCATCATTCCCAACTATTTGTAGGTCTCTCCCTCTGCCATGGCTTTGATCTCTTTATTAGTCTGCAGCTGGTAGTTTCAGTTGACTAATTTTTCCTGGTGCAATCCATGGGTCTTGCATTTATCTAGACCAAATTCCACCCTAATATCATTGCTGAATTCTTCAGTGATCTGGAGTAGTTGCTGTAGGTGCTTCTCAGTTCCCGCGTAGAGCTCGATGTTATCCATGTACATCAGGCGGGTGAGGGTGTACAGGTTCTTCCTTCCTTCTTTGAGGTTATATCCGCACTTGCTACTGTTGAGCATGGTGGATAGCGGGTTAAGTGCTAGACAGAGCCACAATGGGCTCAGGGCATCTCCCTAAAAGATTCCTCTCCTGATGGGAACTGGTTGTGATGTTTTCAATCTTAATGGTGGTACTCCATTTCGTCATTGTTTCTCCTAGGAAGTTAGTCACTATCGGATTGACTTTGTAGATGTTTAGTGCCTCTATTAGCCAACTATGAGGCATGGAGTCGAAGGCCTTGCAGTAATCGATGTAGGCTGTGTACTGGTTGCAGTGCTTCTTGTAGGTGGAGAGCCAGGTGGGCAGGAGCAGCAGTGTGTAGCACACGCTTCTTGATTAGACCGGGGTTCGAGCCCGTGATCACCAAATACGGAGGGTGAGGAAAAGTCAGGGAATGACCACCGCATACCCCCAGAGCAATATGGCCTTAGTTGCTAATGCTCCTAAAAACCAAATAACAAACAAACAAACAAGCTTCTTGTAGGCTTGCTCCATAACCACAGCATCTATTGTTAATTGCTCCTTGCATCCTTTGCTCAGTCGCTTGCATCCTTTCTGCTCTTCGGCCATTATGTTCTGGCTCTCCAAGTGGTCTAATACCTTCCTGGTTATGCTGCTGGTCAGGATCTTGTACATTGTTGGGAGGCAGGTGATTAGCTTATATTTCGCTGGGTTTCTTGTATCTTTGTCTTTAGGCTTCAGATATGTGCTTGAGTGAGAAACTTCGGGGTTGTCTCTGGGTGCCTCATCATTCAGGTGAACTGCTCTGCCAGGTGGTTGTGTGTGTGTGTGCAAGTGAGCTTCTTGTACCAGTAGTTGTGGATGTTATCTATTCCTGGATGTTATCTATTTCGTCAGTTGTGAGAGTTCTTGATCATCTGTTTTACTTCTTTCTGAACCTCCCACCCTCTCATTTCTTGTACGTCTTTGGTTTTCTTGCATTCTAGTTCTATCTAGGTGGGTCAATTGGTACTGGATCAGTTGGCCTATCTTGACTCGTAATTCTTCTATCTGCTGCTGAAGTCTTCTTTCCCAAGCTGGTGGTTCCTTTTGTTTTCAGTTCTTCTGCTGCTTGTCTCGCGTCTCTTCCATTAATCCTCATGGCTGCTACCGCAGCACAATACACGACTGTGTGGATGGCCTCCAGTGTTGCACCATTGCTGTTGAGGTAATGTAGTATTATGTGCCGAATGAGGTGGTCTGTGACTCTCCACAAGGTTCTGTTCGGCCTCTGCTTCGGTATCACGTGAATCTTTGTGGGGTCCATTCCTCCGAATTCTGTTAGGGTCTTCTTTCACTCATCCTCTATTCTGGATATCATGACCTCGTCTCTCTCTTTCCACTTCAGCTGCTGTGGGTTGTATTTCTTCTTGGTCTTCCTCCTCTAGTTCGGTGGTGGTATGTTCTTCCTCCTCTGGTTCCGTATTCTTTATCCTTTGTAGTTGGTCGCTCACATTCTGCTTGATTTTTTCCAAGATTGCAGGAGCTATCAGGTTCTTCGTGACGATTTTCCCTTATTCGCTGTTCGGTGACCTGAATATCGGGGAATCGTTCCAGCCACCTGGTATGTAGTCTCTCCCTGTAAGTTGCCATATTCATCTCCAGCTTTGTTATTTTATAGTATGCTTGCATGATATACGTATTCATTTCGATGCTCCGCTTCATGCGTTGGCGTTTTCTCCCTTCCTGGGTGTCACTAGTGCAGTTGCGCAGGAAGCATTATTATTATTATATTATTTCTCCCTGATTGGGCGATTCCACTCCTTGATGGGTACTGCTACCAACTACACAGGGTGGTTGTAACTGGTGTTACTGTTGGTCGAGGAACTCTGACTATCCTACAGGTGTTCAGGATTGTGACTTTCTGGAGTTTCTTGTAGGTGTTCTCTGGGAGACCTATTGCTGCTGTGTAGAGTCTTTGGTACCATACCAGTGGTTGACACGATGATTGGGATGGTTGCTACTTCTTGCATATGCCATATCTCCTTGACCTCATGTCTCAGGTTTGTGTTCTTCCTAATTTTTTCTCATGGGTTTTCTGGACATTGCTAGTGTTGGGCACTGCTATGTCAATCAGGTAGTTAGCCTTTTCCATCTTGTCCACAAGGGTTATGTCCAGTCTGTTGTGGGATGGTCTTATCTGTTATTATGGCGTAGTCCCAGTATAGCTTGTGTGTTGGGGTTTCTAGTACTGCCTAGGGTTCGTACTTCTAGTATGGTACACTTCCTTTGGTCAACTGGTTTCTTTGGTTTCCTCACTTCTGATGTATTATCTTGTCTGGTCATGTCTATGAGTATACTCAGTCTGGGTGATCACCTTGCACCGTGCAGTGATGTGTTGGATGGTTCTGAGGCCAGGTGTCATCGTCGAAATGTGTCATCTGATGTTCCAGGCTTGTTTACAATGTGTTTTCTATAGTTTCTGGTGTTGATTACCTGTTCTTGGATGGCCAGCATGAATCCTTCAGTCTTGGGGAAGAGCGTTCCACTTGTGAGCCATGCATTGGAAGCAGTGTTATCAATGTGATGTTGATGGAGGTTATTGCAGTGTCTGCCATGGAGTGTCTTCTTTGCCCATCTTTCTAGCTTTGTTTCTTGTTCCATCTGAGCAGGAGGTGGTTCCCTGCTTAGGTTGAGTGGGGTATACCACTTATCTATCTTCTTTATGGCATGGTGGAGTGGTGCTGTGTTATTCTCGAAGTAATCCTTCAGGTTAACTATCGCTGTTTTCTGTTGTTCTATCAGGTCTATCAGGCCCATTCCTCCCTCTTTCCAAGCTATTGTTAGTCTCTCCACTGCTGACTTCAGGTGGTGTTGGCAGCTCTTGGTCATCATTGTCCTTGTCTTTCGCATGATCTCCTCTAGCTCAGTGTTAGTCCAATCTATGACCCCAAAGGTGTATGTTAGTACTGGAGCTGCAGGCACCTCTGTAGCCAGGTGGGAAGGAGCAGTGCATAGCACACGCTTCTTGATTAGACTGGGGTTCGAGCCTGTCACCACCAAATACGGAGGATGTGGAAAGGTCAGGGAATGACCACGCATGTCCTGGAACAATATGGCCTTAGTTGCTAATGCTCCTTAAAAAAAAAACAAACTGGAGCTGCATAGGTGTTTATGGCTTTAACTGTGTTCCCTCTGTTCAGTTTTGCTTTCAGCAGGCTTCTGAGTCTTTGATGATATTTTTCGGTCAGGCACTTCTTGATTTCCTTGTGCTGTAACTGCAGAGCCTGCATCAACCCTAGGTATTTGTAGGTCTCTCCTGCCATAGCTTTGATCTCTTTACCAGTCAGCAGCTGGTAACCTCGGTCGACTAATTTTCCCTGGTGCAGTGTGTGGGTCTTGCATTTGTCTAGACCAAATTCCATCCTGATGTGCTTGCTGAATTCTTCGGTGATCTGGAGTAGTTGCTGTATTTTCTTCTCTGTTACTGCGTAGAGCTTGATGTCATCCATGTATATCAGGTGGGTGAGGGTATGCAGATTTTTTCATCCTTCATTGAGGTTATATCTATACTTGCTGCCTTTAAGCATGGTGGATAGCTGGTTGAGTGCTAGACAGAACCACAGTGGGCTCAGAACATCTCCCTGAACATCTCCTTCTCTGACGGGGATTGGCCTGGTTGTGATGTTCTCGACCTTAATGGCGGTACTCCATTTTGCCATTGTTGCACCTAGGAAGTTTGTCACTATTGGATCGATTATTATTATTGTTATTAGCCATGTGGTGCAGGGAAGCCTGATGCTTATGCTGCACCAACCAATCTGAATTACCCTGAGAGAGAGAGAGAAGTAGAAGAGAATCATTAAGAAAGAGAAGAATTATGATATCCAGCTGAGGAACCTGGGTGTGTCAAGCCCATACTCACCAGATGTGAGCCCCTGCAATTAGTGCATTTTGGGAAAAGGTGTCAGTATGGGTTCAAAGATATTGTGAACAAGTGATCTTGAGGTAAAAGATGAAAGCATTTCGTTGTGTGGGAAAAATATTCTGTTTTTCCCACCAAAGGAAGAAGAGTGCGTTTAAAGACTAACTCCATGATTGGGTCAGGTTTAAATTAGATAGGGGTAGATACGTAAATACGTGCAAACTCTTCTAGGGTTTGCACATAACCTTGCATATAGAATAGTGCAAGGGGCGATTCTAGCTTGCAATCACTTCAATAAATAAATAAATGAGAAGGAAATAAATAAAATAGGTGGTTGTTGTTCGGAGGGTTTGCAGACTTCCAGTGGTAGTTCTAGGTTCAGTTCGGGTTCAGGTTCTGGGAGTGTCCAGCTGTATAGTGAAGGGTTCTGCCAACATATTTCTGTGCCAGAAGTTAATACAGAAGTTGAATAACAAGCCAGTCAGATAATGCCCTGGCTTCTACTACTGCTGTGGTAATTTCCTTCAGTATTAACAGAGAACTGTTCTCGAAATCCTGAAATAAGACAGAAGAGCTATACAGCAGAGATGCAGAGTTCAGCTAAGAAGAGAGAGAGAGAGAGACATACATCACCGCATCCGTGGAAGGAATCCGCACTTCATTTTCTGTCACGGTGGAATGAATCCACCGTGACAGAAAATGAAGGTAAGCCCTCTGAACTGTGTTTTTTTGGAAATGGTATTTTGATAAAGTGGGAGATTATTTTAGAGTAAGGTTGAAGTTGAAGAAACACGAGAAATAAGGAAATGTTTAATATTGAGTTGATATTGCTAAATTAAGAGAGATTACATGGAATTGTTAGTATTAAGTTAGTGACTTATGGATTGCTGTTGCGAAGAAATTGATCTTGGTAATTAAGAGAAATATGAGGAAGTGATTAAGATTGAATTAGTTTAGTGTTTGAAGCTGTGGAGATAGAGAGGTTAGATTATTAATTGAGAGAAATCATACAGCAGCTCCCCTGCTTGAGGGGAGCTGCTGATGAAAATCATAACAATGTACCTTAGTATTGCCACTGACGGCAATACTAAGGTACAGGGAAATAAAAATTAATAAATAAATAAATAACCCCCCCACAACTTAGATTTGGTTTTCTCACCAAGCTTAACCATCAGATCCTTTCTTTCACTAATACGGATATAGTGCCATAAAAAGTAAAAAAGGAAATATTTTTGATAAAAAGGAAATAAGATTTTTTGAAGATGAGGGAATAAGGTGGTGGTTAAACTGCAACTCATCTACTACTATCTCGGTACAAAACACCAACCAGCACAGAATCCAAAAGCACGTTTTCTGCTACTAATCAAGTATGTACCAAAATTAGATCCAGTTTAAACGATAACACTATTGAGTTTCTTAAGAGCTCACTTTATTCGGACAGGTAGTATGGATGCTTATTTTTTTGTTTTTAGAATAACTGTATGTTTAATAATTTTTCCTAGAATATTTATTATTATAATTAAAGTTTGATTTGAAACATGAACTCAAGTAATTACTTGTTTTTTCCTTACTTTATTGCACTTAATTGTCTTCAAAATTTATTGCAAAAAAACATTCTTTTTGGAATACCAGTATTAATACCAGTATCCCGGTTTCATAATTAAAAATACTGAAATATCAGTATTAAAATTTAGACCGGTATTGTGAGCCCTAGTTCGGACTGCTTTGAAAGAGAGAGCAGGAATTATAGAAGCCAATTCAGAAGAACAGTGCCATGCAAGTATCTGTAGAAGAGGCGTGCAACAGAAACACAAAGTCTATGAGACATGGAGTGGAGAGACGCCAATTAGCCTAACTGCCCTCTTTTCAGCTGGAATCTAGAAGCCTGAGAGAGGTTTTAGGGGCACCACCTCAGATGTGGGAACAATATTCCATGGTAGGGCGGATTTGCGATTTCTAAAGAGTCAACAACTGTTTGGAAGAAATGTAACGTCGAGAGCGAAAGAGAAAACCCAATTTATTAGATGCAGAGGAAGCAATATTTGTAATGTGCTTTATGCAGAGAGAGATTAGAAGTCAGGGTAATCCCCAAGATCTTGCCTAGAAATCGAAGCACCATCGAAGATAAGCATAGCAGCAGAAGAATCCTTTTTGCGAGATATAAGACAGGTCTGAGTTTTAGAAGGATTGAAATTAAGTTATCTTTGCCCCACTGGAGATCAGCATTTAAAGATTTGGCACTGGATACTCGAAGTTTAAGCTGTTTGAGCAGGGCAAAGTTTCTCAAACTGGAAGGTGGAATGCAATGTGCTATCGTCAGCAATATGGATAGGATTTCCGGTCAATGGAAGAAGGTCATTAATGTACAAGAGGAAAAGAGTGGAAGAAAGAACTGAACCTTGGGAACACCAGCATTAGTGGACAAGTTAGAGGACAGAGCCATCTACCATCACCCACAGTGAGCGGTCAGAGAGAAAACTTGATACCCCATTACAAAGAGCAGCTGGCAAATCATAGGATGGAAGCTTATTTAGAAGACTTTTATGCCAAACACGACCAAAAGCCTTTGAAATGTCAAGAGAAATGGCTTGAGTTTCACCAAACTTTTCCATTGAATTTATCCCTAAATGAGTAACATAAGCCAGAATATCACCAGTGGAACGACACTGATGGAATCCATAGTGGCAATCATTGATCAGAGAATTGTTTGAATTTATGACCGCTAGTTCTGGAATTACTTATAACAGTGAGAATTCCACCATCATTCATTTTACTAATCCCTCTCAGAGCCTTGTAAATCAGGTAAATTCTTAGGTGCCTGGTTTCCAAGCTCTGTAGCTGATGTAATTGGAGTCTTTTCTCATACAGTCATCTCTCTGCCAATCTGACATTCAAGTTGCCCATCTTTGGACCCTTTTAAGAAGCTCAGTGTCTTTTTTTTTTTTTTTTCAGATCCATACATGAACAGAGTATTCCAAATGTTATCTTACAGTTGTCTTATACCTCCCTATCTTACAGGATAACGTTCGATAAATCAACGATAGGGCACCATGAGCTTTCCTTGCTGCTTGTTTACATTGTTCAGTGTAAACTTCATATCTGATGGTATTTTAACTCCCAGATCCTTTTCCTCCTCCATTAATTCAACTTTTTTAATTCAACCCCATTAAGTGTATATTTATTAGCTGCCGCTTCGCTGACCATCTTTGAAGTTTGTTAAAGTCATCCTGAATGAGCGCTGCCTGGCACTGATTATTACGACTCTGCGAATCTTTGTCAACTGCATATTTTGATATCAAGCCTTCTATCCCTTCATTGATGTTGTTTATGAAAATGAGAAACAATGTTGTCCAAGAGCCAATCCTTGTGGGACATTACACCAATCTGAAGAATATCCATTATTCACAACCCTCTGCCCTGCAACCACCTAGCAATAATTATTAGAATCTTAACAGTAATCGCAACCTGTTCAAGCTTATTCAGTAACCTCTCACAAGTGACCGAGTCAAATGCTTTGCTAAAATCCAAATAAACTATGTCAAAATTTTTCCCTACATCCAGCTCATGAGTAACTATCAAAATAGCCTACTGAGTTAGATAAGCAAGATTTACTCTTAACAAAGCCATGCTGTGTGTCCTTCAGAAAACCATAACTATCTAAATATTCCTGGATTGCACTCATAATCTTCAGCAATTACTTTAGCAAAGAGCTTCATCCAAAATTGAAGTCATACTGCATGCAGAAAGAAATTCCTTTTAAAATTGTCATTATCCTGAATAATGCCCCAAGTTATCTACAGGCTATCGATATGAGTGACAACATCACAGTTTTTTTTTTTTTTTTTGCCACCTAATACAACTTCAGTCCTGAAACCGTTGGACTGAGGTGTAATTAAAATGTTTTAGTTATATTATGTGTGCTGTAAAATTGTCAACCAGAAGGATTCACTATAAAAGATGCCCTTTCGTTAATGAAGTCTGTATGGATCAAAATTCCACAGCATTGCAGGAACAGTGTGTGGAAAAAACTGTGCTCTTAATTTTCATAAATCTAAAGGCTTCACTGTGAATGACACCATTAGTGGTGCTATTAAAGATAGTACCAGGATGGACCCAGGAACTGGTTGGATGAAGTTGAAGAAATTGAAATTGAAAATTTGCTCGAATCTCAGATAGTAGAATTGAGGATTGAAGAGTTGTTGGAGATAGAGAAAATAGCCATGAAAGAAGATGAAGCAGCATCAGCATCCACCAGCCAGCAACAGCCACCATGCTGCTATCTTACAGTAGAACACTAAAAGGAGGCCGTCCAATATCTTGAATCTTGCATTATGATATTTGAAGATTTCCCAACATGGACAGGAGCTCTGTGGTTAGGAGAAAAATTATGGAATGTGCTGCTCCTATCAAGAAATCTTCCATAAGAAGAGAAAGTCACAAATTCAACCAAACAAATTCAAATTATGGCAATTCCAGAATAGTTTATATGCTGAAGCACACGAACCCCCCCCCTCTCTCTCTCTCTCTCAATCAGATGACAACAACTGATACTATGCCATGCATATAAAATTAGATCTATGCCAGAACACCCAAACTGGCAGATAATTTTCACACATCACAGCACAGCAAGTTATACCAAAATTGCCCTACTGCTAACTGTCCTTTGGATATGAGAATAAAACTGCTCTTAGAAGAACTAAATTTAACCTTAGACAATGTGACGCATACCCTCCCATTCTCTCTTGCTTCTTGGAACATCACTCCACCTTCATGCGACTTACACCTACATGAATGGAATAAATCTACATTACATAGAGAAAACTTCTTGCAACTACACCATGCAGTAGTGGACCAGTTTTCCAACTTCGTCATAGTACATACTGATGGATCAAAGAATGATGCCCACATTTGAATCGCCGCAGTTTTTCCAACATCACATTAGCCTATCAGTTGTCATGTGAGTTAGTATATTCTCTACCGAACTAATAGCAATTCAGGTGCACTGAATTACATTGAGTCCTCAGCATAATTTTCATATATTCTTTAAGTGCACGTCAAGCACTAAAAAATGCCATGAACATCACCCACCCAGTTGTGAAAGGAATAATCACCTCTTTGCATATCCTATCAGAAGTTGGGAAAAACATACTTCTGCTGGGTCCCAGGACATATGGCTGGAAATGAACTAACGGATAACACTGCCAAATCGGCTCACCTACCACCTGACAACAAGTGGAAAGTATCTCATCAAGACTATAGACCAATAATCCAGAAAAAAATGCATGTGCAAATGGCAGTTACCGTGGGAAAATCAACTTAACAATAAACTTCAAAGTATCAAGCCAAACCTTGAGTGATGGCCTTCCAGCTTCATTTCAATCTGACAACAGGAGGTAATATTGGCTCATCTGTGAATAGGTCACACAAACATCACTCATGGTTATCTTTTAAGAGGGAAGATACCCCCCTCAATGTCATCACTGTAATATTGTGTTTTCAGTGAAACATATTCTTGTTGAATGCACAAAATATACAAGAGAACACCAGAATCTTTACACTCCATCCACAACAGAAGATCTGCTTACACTTACTTCACTTATGAATAATAAAACAAATGTCTCAAGCATTTTTACCTTTCTCAAAATGATTAAAGTATACCACCTCCTTTAGTTAGTTAAAAACTAACTTTCTGTTACTATTTTCTTGCAATTATCTCTATCTGACAAGAAATAGCATACATACTTACCATACACTGAGTGATCACTGAATTATGACCACCTACCTAATACTTTGTAGGTCCTCCTTTTGCTCTCAGTACAGCAGCTATCCAACGTTGCATTGATTCAACAAGATGTCAAAAGCATTCAGGAGTTATGGCCAACCAAGCTGTGTGTAATGCAGGTATGGAGGTGATTGATGTATCCAAACACTTGATATGCTTTTCCATAGTGGGATTGATATTGGGGGAGTTCGGAGGCCAATTGATATGCTGGAAGTCAGAACTGTGTTCCTCAAACCATCCTGCCCAAGTGCCCGATGGCTCAGTGCATTGTCATCTTGGAAGACACCATCATCATTTGCCATTCTGGAGAAAGTGTAACATAGCAGGATGTACACAGTCAGCAAGCAGTTGACAATACCGGAGACCACTGATACATTGTTCCACATGCACCAGGGGGCCCAAGTTCCTGCCAGTGAAACATGCCCCACACCATACAACTGCCTCCAACGGCCTGCACTTTTGATACCATGTATGATGGATCAAGAGCCTCATGTTGTTGATGTCAAATCCGTACACAATCATCCATTGTGTGAAGTAAATAACGTGACTCATCCAACCAGCACACCTTCTTCCAGTCTTCTAATGTCCAACTTGCATGCTCTTTGCACCAGGGAAGTCTTTTATGCTGATGAACCTTGTTTAGGAGAGGATGCTGTAGGGATTGTCTGCTGATATAGACCATACGTGCAACGCAGTGGTCATGGCAAGTATTGTTCCTGGTTGGCTCATATTGTATTGGGTAGTCAACTCTTGAACAGTGCTGAGCCTGTTTGCCTGTACGAGTCGTTGGAACTAGCGCTCACCTCTAACTTCAACCTTTCACTGACCTTTGCAGTTTTGCCATCAGGTCATTGTTTGACCATTTTAATGCCAGTCCTGGTACACTTTAACTACAGCAGCTCTCAAACACCCCACCACTTCAGCCTTTTGGGAAATCGAGGCACCAGCTTTTTTAGATCCCGCAATCTGTCCTTTATCAAAGTCCGATAAATCCTTTTACCCATCATGCTCGGAATTTTACTACCTACTGAACCACTGACACCTTATCTATGCTACGTAGGTCGACTAACTTGCACCTCTCATACCTCATGTGGTCAACAAGTCACATTCACTTTTCATAAGGGTAGTCATAATTCAGTGATCACTCAGTGTATGTATGGTGCACTATGGCCATAGTTGCCGATGTGCCTAATAAATCCCCAAACAAACAAACAAACAAGCCTCCAAACATCAAATAATTCGTATAAGTTATTTTCTGTATTTAATGTTTTGTATTTATTAAATATATTTGTTATTTATTTATTTATATTTTTTTTGTGGTGATAGAAGGCATCCTTCCTATTTCACATGCATTTGAATGGGAAAATCTTGTTCAGGTTATGTGATTTCTGTTTGTACTTTGGGAACACATCTATCCATAAACAGAGAACTCGCTGTTTACTGATAGATAAACAGAGGCCATGATGCAGGATACTTCAAATGGTTCTCCTTCAGCTCATTATGTTTGTACCTGCTAAATGATGTTACTGCAAACATTGTGTAAGCATATCAACATTCATTGTTCATTGAATACAGGCTGGCCTCGATTAACGCGATTAATTCGTCCCGTGAGTGCATCGCGCAAAACGGAAACGCGTTAATCGAATATAATAATAGGAAAGATTATAATTGGTCATTGACCTTCTGGAATGTCCATAAAAAATTTTAAAAATACCTTTTAAATAACTTTTTAACTGTACACCATGTAAAAGATAATGAATATAATTATGGAATTAAATGTTTATTGCATAAAACAGCGGTTCCCAAACTGTGCGCCACGGAATATTTTAAATTTCCGAGGGAAACAGCGATACTCAACATCTTTCGGACACCACGCAAACTATTAGCTCGAAGTAGTTCACAGTTTCAACATTTCTTATTAAGTTGTTTGGACCTAACTACTTAATAAACAGAACTGTTAGGTATTTCTTTTGGTCTAGGTGCGCCAAGAAAAAATTACTGAGACACTAAGGGCGCCGTGAACCGAGAAAGTTTGGGAACCTCTGACATAAAATACACAATGAAGAAATGACTGTTGCAGAAATATTTGAACAGTGTTGACTTTCTCTTTTCATCAATCAATTTCTGATAGCCGACAACGAAATAAATATCGCAGAGGACCTCAAACCTTTTGTTTGAGGTTCTCTGCGATACAAAATATTTCATCTAGTTCTTTTACCGTTATCGCCTTCGCGCTAACATTTTCATCTGGCTCATTTAAAAATATGAATTTTTAAATGCAAATCTGCATTGACTTTATTAGCGGGAGACAAACAAGTAACACGTCTTCTTCCGATGGTTGATGGAACACACCGAGGCGGCAGCAGGCAAATGTTTGTTTATCCCATCCGACTCGCAGTAAGCTTAACGCCCGATTCAAATCTTTTTCAACTATCGCATAAAAAAAAAAGATCGCGTTAACTGGAAATTTGCATCGTGTAAAGGGAAAAGTGGTATAATTTTTTCAAATAGCAGTAACTGAAAAACACGTTAATCAAACTCGCGTTATGCGAGGCCTGGCTGTATATCTAAT
The DNA here is from genome assembly GCF_048544385.1 of Mastigoproctus giganteus. NCBI lineage: Eukaryota > Metazoa > Arthropoda > Arachnida > Uropygi > Thelyphonidae > Mastigoproctus > Mastigoproctus giganteus. The sequence continues at coordinate 36,445,748 of NC_143588.1, forward strand.
ACATAAACAAGTTTCACATTTGTCATAGTGTAACTATCATGGATGTTTTTCCAGAAACCAGCTATCAAATTGCATTTACTCAGAAACCATTGGTTCTTCTTGGGATTTATTTTGAACATAGTGTTTGCAAAACTTAATTTAAATCCAGTATTTTTGCAGTTTATCTTGTCAATTCAGAGTCAGGAAGAAATTCACCACTAGGCAGCATTCATTAGAAAGACTACTTTTCACATATCACCCTCACCCACTTTTATCCTGACAATTTTCATTTAAGACTTAAAAACCTAGAAATATTTAAAATTTCCACTTTATATCACTTAAATTTGAAATGATAATTTGTAGAATTTTTTGATCCTTGAATTGAAATTTTTATTATTATTTTTTCATTGGTAGGAAATCATTTGAAAAGCAGTACATCGCCAAATCTGGCTTTTCCCACTTCTGCTTATAATATTGTTGGAGATCTCCTTAAAAAAGTGGGGGTAAGATATTTATGATAAAGAGTAGTTACCACCATGTCATGATTTTCATTAGTTATTTTATTTTTTTATTCTGGTATACCTTCATGTCATATTTTTTCTGTTAATTATATATTCTTAAATATCTATGTAATTTAATTTATTATTATTATGACTTTTTTCTCCTTATGTGAATTTTCCCTCCCTGTGATGGATACTAGTACAAAGTATGTGGGGTGGTTAGTTGCAACCAGTTACTATTACTACTGCTGTTGCTTGAGGAACTCTCACTATCAGAATGTGTATGTGTCTGCAATTTTGCCCAGACACAATAGGAGGGAAATGTTGTGAATGAAAGCGTTGTGGATTAACTTGAGGGAATCTGCATGACTCGGGGGGGGGGGGGGGGGATGATTTTATCAGTGTAGCCTGCATTTGTAGATAGAAGAATCTATTCTGCAGAGGTGGTTTTCATTTGAACAAAGGTGGTAAAAGGATTTTCGCCAGTATCATTAAGGATACCTTAAAAGGTTCAGGGAACTGCTAGCCGAGTGGGAAGAGAAGGGTTATATAGATCTACGTTTATCTGTTGATATGGGTCAAAGTAATGCTTGCACTCACCTCAAGAAATCTTGTTTGTTACCAGAACAGCAGCAGATGTTCACAAGATATTCTGAGCATAGCAACGTTTCAAATGAGAGGGATGTGAAAGATAGGGAAACAAGCTTAAATAACTTCAAGTGTTATGTCAGGATAGTAAACTGTACAAGAATACTTAGTCTTAACTATGTCTACAGTAATGGCAACAAAATGGCTGAATTTTAACTCCTGGTTTGGACAACTAATGCTGATATAATAGGGCTAACAGAAATGTGGTGGTACCACATTTCTGTTAGCCCTATTATATCAGCATAACAGAAATGCTAACAGAAATTCCATTTCTGTTAGCCATTACTGAGTTCCATTACAGTATCTATAATGTATAATGCAGTGTTCTCCCCTGGACCTGGTGAATTTAACTGACTGCCCGGCTAAATTTAAGCGATTTTCGCGGTACCGTATGGTACTGCTCACTGATCTTGATCAATATTAATTCGAACATACTATGCAATCAAGATCAGTGCAATAGGAGCATATAATGCAGTAAATTATGCAATTAATTTTAGCTCTGGATTGCTTGAGTCATTTATAAATAACAGAAAATTTTATAATATTGTGAAGTATTACACTTCCCTACCTGGCTGGCAAAATTTTCTGGGAGAACACTGTAATGTATTTAGAAAAGACAGCAAAGATAGGTAGGGTGGTGGTGTCAAGCTTCTTATCAAAAGAAGCCTGAGTGCAAAAAGAGCATTTGCTGAGCCTGAAGTTATGTCTGTCAGCATAGAATGTGTGATATGTGAGTTAGTTGGAAGTGAAGGTATATAGTGTTATTTGTAATGTGGCTCTAGAGCAGTGGTTTTCAACCTTTTTTTAATAAAAAAAAAAAAAAAAAAAAAAAAAAGTGAAGTGCAGCCATTATCAACCCACTGCAGGATGGAAGCCTCCTCAACAATTCATGCTGAGAGAAATGGACCATAATCTGCCACGCTGGTCCAATGCGGGTTGGCAGATTGACCATATTCAGCAGTCAGGGGCTTGAACCCCTTTTACTCAAAGAGTGTGTGCTACTGCACTCCCGCTCCTGACCACTTGGCTACAGAGATTTTTTAATAACGGCACCCTAAATAATTTATTTTATTTTGCGGCACCCCTACTCAATTTTCTACCTGTTAGATCCTATTCTCTCTCTGCATATATATATATATAATATTAAAAAAATATATGTTATATGATATTTATTATAATAATATAATTATAAAAATTACATTTCATAATACAAATTATGTATATACAGTATATAATTTTATTCTTTATATAGTGATACTAAGTAAATATCAATTATAGATCACCACAAAATTAAAAAGATACACCTTTTTTTTATAATGAAATAAACATATAAATTAAAAAATAATAATAAGTTTAAGTAATTTAAACCCAAATTACGTGGCACCCGTGGAATGTTGCGGCACCCCTGTTGAAAACCACTGCTCTAGAGGTTTCCCAACTCAGTGTTTAGCTTTGTGATGAATACATACTCTATAAAGGCCAGATTTATGTAGATTGTGCATATTCGTGCATTAGTGTGGATTATGTTGTTTGTGTTGTTCATCCCATCTTTTAGCCTAGGGACTTGTGTTTTGACACAAACCTCTAGTTTACCATCCAGTACCACAAGGAGGTTGGCCAGGTGAACCCTGATGTAGCCAAGGCTACAGGCAGGGAGAACCCAGTAAAAAAAAAAAAAAGGTGGAATTTGGGAAGAAATAGTGGGGGAAAGGAAGTGGGGGAACAAAATTGGCTGTGGGGTGACCCACCAGGCAAAAGAGAGGGTAACCTGGGTAGGGGGTAGGAGAAGGAGAGAATAACCACTCCAGGTGATAGGATTGAAAGATCATGGGGAAAGGGATCCCTATGCTGGATCACCTGTAAGGACTCTGACCCACAATGGCCGTGGGGGGGGGGGGTTATCCCTCATCTCTCACTCACACAAAGGAATTTTTCACTATGTGAATACAAGGAAGAAAAAAGTGAATCAGATCGAACCCTTGTGCAATGATTGTGGGGAAGCCTTAGCCAACCCAGCTAATATTGCAGATGAATTGAACATCTGTCTTTACTGAAGAAAGTCTTCATTCAGAGAAGAGGCTGTGTAAGTGAGACAGAGCCATATGAACTTGAGATTTCGAAATTATAGATGACTGTTTAATTAGAAAAACTTTTGAACATAAAGGCAAGTAAGGCTCCTGAAGTTGATGGCATATATATATCCAGTAATTTTGAGGTGAGTTGCCAGGGAGTGTATTAAGCCACTGAAGTTAATTATGAGGCATCCTTGGACTTGAGAGAGGGAGAGATTCTTTTGAATTGCCAATGTATAACTAATACATAAAGATGGTTCTAAGAGCAAAATTGGTAATTACAGACTGATTAGTCTGACTTCAGTGGTAGGGAAAACCTTAGGAGCAACGATTAAGAGTGCAATCCAGGCACATTTAGATAGATATGGCACACACACACAGCATGGCTTTGGTAAGGGAAAATCATGTTTAACTAACTTAATAAGTTGTTTTGACACAGGTGCTCATGAACTAGATGTTGTGAACAATTTGGACATAGTTTATTTGGCTTTTAGTAGACCATGTGACTGAGTTCCTAATGAGAGGTTATTGTATAAGCTGGAATATGCTGGGGTTACTGGAAGAATTCTAAGATGAATTGCTGGGTAGTTGCAAGGCAGATCGTTGTGATTAATGGATATTCTTCAGATTGGTATTAAGTCAGAGGTAGGGGTCCCCTGAAGATCTGTTCTCGGACAACTGTTGTTTCAGATTTTCATAAATGACATTAACAATGGGATAGAAGGCTTGGTTTCAAAATTTGCAGATTATGTAAAGATTGGTAGAGTAGTTAATGATCAGTACCAAGCAGTGTTCCTTCAGTGTGACAAGCAGTCTTCTAGAATGGTCAGAAAAGTGGCAGCTATGTTTTAATGCAGCAAAATATAAGGTCTTACTTCCAGGGTATAGCAACCCCAAAGTAAGTTATATGCTGGGTGGGGTTGAATTAAACCCAGTGGAGGAATTAAGTGATCTGGGAGTTATTACACAAGCAAGTGTGAAGTTTCCTGAGCAGTGTAAACATATAGCCAGGAAAGCTCATGGTGTGCTATCAATGATTGAACATTATCCTTTTGAGATATGGTGTTCATAGTCCCACTGTATAATGCAGTTATAAGACCACATTTGGAATACTGTGTTCAAGTATGGAGACCTCATCTGAAATAAAAGACATTGAGCTTCTTGAAAGTGCCTAAGACGGGCAGCTTGCATAGTGAGATCAGCAAAAGGGCGAACACATGAAGAAAATCTTCTTATATGTGGGCTACAAAGCCTGGCAACCAGGCAACTTAAAGGTGACCCGATTGAGATTCATAAGGTTATGAGAGTGGTTAGTAAAATGAAAGAAGGCAGAATTTTCACTTATAGAGAAAATTCCGGAACTCAGGAACAATAATTAAAATTTCAGGGTTTAGGCTAAGGTTCAGACTAGATTGTAGATTAGAAAAGGGTTTAACTAGATTGTAGGATGTCTCCATTTAGCCAGCGAGTCATTAATTGCTGGAACAGGTTGCCTTCATGGATAGTTGAGGCTGACAGTTTGAATAAATTCAAAAGTCAACTGGATAGTTGACTTTTGAATTTATTCAAACTGTTTTGAATATTAAGTAATGTACTGGTACACTTTCTTTGACCAACAGGTATTTTTGCACCTATGTGAGGAGGGAAGCAAATAATTTGTAGTTTCTAATTCTCGGTTCACCCCCCCCCCCACTGGCTAGTACAGCAAAAGTCTGTGGCCTTCTTGCATATGTTCAGGATTGGGGCTTCCTTGAGTTCCATGTAAATGTTCTCTGGGATTCCTATTGCTTTTGGTTCTTTGGCACAATGCTGGTGGTTGATGCTGTAATCAGGATGGTCATTACTTGTTCCACATGCAATATTTCTTTGACTTCCTGACTGTGTGTGTCTGTTTCACGATCTTCTCTTAGTAACTATCCTGGAGCTTTCTGGTGTTGGGCACTGCTACGTCACTCAGGTAGGTACCCATTTCCTTCTTGTTGATGAGGGCTATGTCCAATCTATTGTGCAGAATTGTCTTATATATTATTATGTATTACAATATATATTATATATTACAATCTTACTATAATTTATGAGTAGGGCCTCTAGTAATGTACTGGTACACTTTCTTTGACCAACAGGTATTTTTGCACTAGCTTCAAATATGTTATCCCGATGATCTGGTTGTGTCTATGGCTGCTTTCAGTCTTAGTGATCATGCTGCAGTGATGTGTCGGAATGTTTCTGGGACCAGATGACATCGTCAGCATGTGTCATCTGTCACTCTTTGGCAATGTATTTCCTTTAGTTCCCATTGTTGATTACCTGGTCTTGGATGGCGAGCTTTAACCCTTAGTTTTGGGGAAGAACGTCCTTGTCTTGTGCCACTCATTGGAAGCCATCTTATCTATAGGTTATTGTGATGCCCATATTTGTCTATATAAATTGAGATCTTATAGGTTTCTTCCAGACTATGGTCCCTTGATGGCCGAATTTGGGATGGCAGCTCTTGGTCATCATTATTCTGAAGGAGTATGTTAGTACTGGGACTGTATTGGTGTTTATGCTGAGCATATTTCTGCCATTCAGTTTTGTATTTAGCAGGCTCCTCATCTCTGTTGGTATTTCTCATTTATGCATGCCCCGATCTCTCTGTGTTCTAATTATTGAGTTTCCATCATCCCCAGATATTTGTAGTCCCATCCTCTGTCATGGCTTCAGTTTCATCACTGGTGTTCAGCTGGTAATGTTGGCTAACTGAATTTCCCTGATGCACTCCATGGGTCTTGCATTTGTCTAGGCCAACTTGCGTGCTGATGTCAGTGCTGAACTCTTCAGTTATCCAGAGTAGCTGCTTGAGTCGATTCTCAGTTGCTGCATACAGTTTGATGTCATCCATGTATATCAGATGAAAGAGAGTGTATAGGTTCCTCCTCCTTTTTTTAAACATACAGTGTATGTTTAAAAAAAGGAGTTGGTATGCCAGGGTATATCCATACTTGCTGTTGTCAAGCATTGTGGACAGGGGGATTGAATGCTAGACAGAACCATAGTGGACTCAAGGCATTTCCCTGGAAAATTCCTCTTCTGATGGGTATTGGTCTTCCCATGATGTTCTCAATTGTGATGGCAGCCTTCCACTTTTCTATGTTTGCTTTTAGGAAGTGTGGCAGTGTCAAGTTGACTTTGTAGATTTTCAGTTTTTCTCTATCAGCGAGCGCTGGATTATGGAGTTAAGGGTATTGCAGTAGTTCTTTGTAAACTGCATACAGTTGCATGTATTATTATTTTAAAAAAAATAAACCCTTTCTCCTTTATATGAGATTTTTTTATGCCCTGTGGCGGGTACTGGTACCAAGTGCGTGGAGCGGTTGGTTGTGTCCGATTATTATTATTGTTACTATTAGTCGAGAAACTGTTTTACTATCCTACAGGTGTTCAGGATTGTGGCTTTCTGGAGTTCTCTGTAAGTGTTCTCTGGGAGGCCTATTGTTGCTCTTTAGAACTGATCTTTTCCTCGTATGTTTTCTGGAGGTTTCTGGTGTTGAGCTCTGCTACATTGAGCAGTTCCTTCTTGCCAGTGAGGGTTATGTCTGTCTTGTGGGATGGTCTTAAGATGTATGTACGTTAAGATGTATGTTCCCAGTATAGTCTGGGTAGACATCTCTAGTACAGCCTGAGGCTCGTACTTGTAATATGGTAAACTTTCTTTGATCAGCTGCACTAGCTTCTGATGCATTATTTTTGAACTAGATTCTGATGTATTATCCTGGCCATGTCTGTGAGTGTACTCTGGTTGAAAACCCTGCATCCTGCAGTGATCTGCTAGATTGTCTTTTGGGCCAGGTGACATCATTGTCATGTGTCATCTGTTGTTCTGGGGTCCTTGGCAGTGTATTTCCTGCAGTTCCTGTTGTTGATAACCTGGTCGTGGATTGCGAGCATGAATCCTTTAGTCTCAGGGACAAGCCTTCCATTCATGAGCCAAGCATCAGGAGCCATCTTATCTATGTAGTCGTGATGGAGGTCATTGTAGTGTCTGCCGTAGTGTCTTCTTCACCCATATTTGCCTGTGTGAGTGTGGACATTGTTGACATTGAGTGTTGTGGGTCATTTATGTATCTTTCTTTTTACTTGTGTTGTGTTTTGCTGGAAGTAATCCCATAGGTTTTTAATCACCGCCTTCTCTTGTTTAATGAGCTCAGTCAATCCCTCCCTCCCTCCTCAACGGTCTATGATCAGTCTCTCGATAGCCGACTTTGGGTGGCGTTGGCCCTTCTTGGTCATCATTATTTTGTCCATGTTTCTGTCATTCAGCTTTGATTTTAGCACACTTTTTGGTCTCTGGTGATATTTCTCAATGAGGCTGGCCTTGATCTCCTTGTGTTCTATTTGATGGGCCTGCATCACCCCAGATACTTGAACTCTCTCTGTGTGTGTTGGCTTCAATTTCTTCACCATTCTTCAGCTGGTAGTTTTGGCTGACTGGATTTTCCTGATTCTATCTCTGGATCTTACATTTGTCTATGCCAAATTGCATCCTGTTGACAGTCAGTGCTGAACTCTACAGTGACCCGGAGTAGCTGTTGGAATTGATTCTTGGTTGCGATATAGAATTTGATGTCATCCATGTACATCACATGTGAGAGGGTGTACAGGTTCTTCCTCCCTTCTTTTAGAGTATATCTGTACTTGCTGTTATTGAGCATGGTTGATTGGGGTTAAGCATCAGACAGAACCATAGTGGGCTCAGGGCATCTCCCTGGAAGATTTCTCTTCTGATGGGTATTGGTCTGGTCTTGATGTTCTTAACCTTGATGATGGTCTTATCATTTTTAGAGGCTGCTGTTATGGAGTAGTTGCTCCATAACTGCAGCCTCAATGGTCTGTTGCTCCTTGTATCCTCTGCTTATCTACTTATATCCCTTCTGCTGCTTGGCCATGATGTTCTGGCTCTCTAAGTGGTCTGATATCTTCTTAGTAATGCAGCTGGTCAGGATCTTGTACATTGTTGGAAGACAGGTTATTGGCAAACTTTGCCAAGTTTGTGGTGTGTTTGTCCTTGTCCTTCGGGTAGGTGATTCCTTGAGTCAGAGACTCTGGGATTGTGTCAGGGTGCATTATAATTTTAGTGAACTGCTTGCTTCACTAAAATTGAAGCAAGCAGTTCACGAAAATATATTCCTGTGTGTACAGTTGAATTTCTTGTACTAGTAATTGTAGATGTTATCAATTCCTGGGGTTCATGATCGACTGTTGTACAGCTTCCTCCCAAATCTCCCATTCTGTCATTTCTTGTATGTTAGTTTTCTTCTTGATCTATCCAGGATACATGGCTGTTATGATTAACTTCACTGCTGCATGGGTTCTCCCAGAACTCCTGGATGGAGTACATTCTGTTTTGGAGGGGGTCCATTGCCTTCCTTCTTCTCTTGTCCGATTTTTCTGTAGGAGGCTCTCTGGTTTTCATCAAATGTCCTCTGGGCACTCTCCCTGTAAAGTCTCTTGCTTAATTCCAGGATTTTCTGCTTGAGGGTGTCCAGGTATTGTTTGATCTTCTAATCATAGGTCTCTAGTTTGCTGTGAATCTTGTCTTTCTTGAGGATGGCTTTCACTTTTCTGCTTAGCTTCTTACATCTGTTACCCCCGTCTTCATTCCCCAATCTTCATTCTCATCTCTTCTTATATTCTCTGTAACCTTCTTTCCCAGGCTGGTGGTTCCTTGTTCTTGCATTTTGTGTTATATTGGTTTCTAGTTTTCCTTCCGTTAATCCTAAATGGCTGTGCAGATGGTGCCTACTGTTACTTTGTTGTTGTTAAGATAATCTGGTATTATTCACTTATTGATGTGGTCTGTGACTTGCCACAGGATTCTGTTGGGTCTCTGCTTTTGTATGGTGTGGATCTTTGTGTGGTCCATTCCCTTGAATTCTGCTAGTACTTTCTTCCACTCTTCTATTAAAATATTGCAATCTCGTCTTTTGACTTCAGTTGCTCCGAGTTGTAGTTCTTGTACTTGCTGTTCCTCCTCCATTTAAGGTTCTGTTGGGTCTGTATTCTTTGTTGTTTGTAGTTGGTTGCTCACATCCTGCTTGATTTTTACCAAGATTGCGGGTGTTATCAGGTTCTTCTTGACAATGGTTCATCTCTGGTCTGCTATTTGCTGTTCACTGACCTGAACATTCGGGAACCATTCCCACCACTTTGTGTGTAGTTTCATCCTGTACATTGTCACAAAACTAATAATAATAGTTTTGTTACTTCATAGTATGCTCATATTAGGAATGTAATCATTTCGATGATCCACTTCTTCCCTCGTGGGTGGTCACTAGTGCAGTTGTGCAGGAAGCACTTCCAGTTGGTTGGACTGGATGGTCTTGTCCAGTTGAAGCCACATGGGAAACAGCTCCACTGTCGTTCGCAAGAGCTCTGACTTTTTGAACCAATCCCTCTGCCTGAGGCCTGAACATGAATAACTTTATCTTGCACCACACTCAATGCAATATATGTTCAGTATTTCCACAACTCATCTTCAGCTATGGCGGTGGACCTGTCTAGCTTTGACATTCAGTGGTGGGTGGTTATGTTCTTTTTTCTTTGAGAAAAAGGAAAGAAAAAAGTCCACCCGTTATCTTTCTCTTTGAGAAAAGAAGATAAGAGATGAGTAAAGCTGTGACTGAATGGATTGCACTGGAAGGACAAAGAAACAGGTTAACAAAAGAGGAAATGGTGCAATGAGTTGGAGCTTGCAGGAGGAAACTGGCCAACTATGGCACGGTGTAGAAAAAAATGAAAGATTTTGGAAGAAGCCTTTGCCCAGCAGTGGGACATTAATGTCTAAGAAGAAGATGGGTGGTAGTTGTGGGAGCAGAATCAGATGGCACCACTCTCTGCCTCAGCCATCCCTTCAGTCTTGGGGGAGGATATGTCCAGTGAAGCAATGTTCTCAATTTCCTTTTTTCTCTCTCCATGATTTTTTCTTTTCTTTCTTTTTTTTTTTTGCAGTTGGTTTGAAACCCAGGTCCATGATATTGATGAACCAGCATTGCAGCCACTGGGCTAATTGCCCAGTGGCTACAACGTGGTTATTACTGAATTAACACATAATTCGGTAATTAAAATGTTCAAATCATGTGATCTTTGAGGTTCTCATTTATAATTTCTTTTTTCCTTGTCATTACTACACTTACCCTGTAATATTAAAATGTTAAAATCATAATGGTCCTTTTTTTTTTATTATTATTATTTTTTTTATATCATCACTTAATTGCTGAATTGCACATACTACAATTCAGAAAATAACACTGCTGTGGATGAATCTTGCTGAGAGATTTTTCATAGTCACTAATATTATGTTATATAGAAATGAAATTGTCATGCTCACAGTTATAGTGGTTTGTTTAAAAAATAAAACAAACTTATATGGTATTTTAGTAACCTCATTGTCTTTTTGCCCGCTTCTCTCTCATTTGCCTAGAACAATTAATAGAATAAATTACCTCCATGGATACTTGAGGGTAACAGCTTGGGGAAATTCCAAGGTCACCTGGATAACTGCCTGTGTGAGGAATGAAATGCACAGGTAATATATTTTTTATTTTATTTACTTTATTAATATTATTATTCTTATTTATTTATTATTATTATTTTTTTTTTTTGGTTGATGCAGAAAAGCTTTGGGATTCCCTGCACCATATTGTAATATTAATTCAATAGCTAATAAATGAAATAAACTTCAATTTTTGTGCTAGAAGTTTTTCCATCAAATCTGGTTGCAGTCTTTATGTGAAGACAGCCCATCCTATAGAAGCAAATAGAGCTATTGGCACACACCAAGTCAAAGCACGATGATCTGAAAAAGAACAAGTGTTATTACTTGCGCACAGATTGTACATTCAGATATTGCAATCTCGTCTTTTGACTTCAGTTGCTCCGAGTTGTAGTTCTTGTACTTGCTGTTCCTCTTCCAGTTCTGGTTCTGTTGGATCCGTATTCTTTGTTGTTTGTAGTTGGTTGCTCATGTCCTGCTTGAATTTTACCAAGATAGCGGGTGTTATCAGGTTCTTCTTGACAATGGTTCATCTCTGGTGTGCTATTTGCTGTTCACTACCTGAACATTCGGAAACCATTCCAACCACTTTGTGTATAGTTTCATCCTGTACATTGTCACTAAACTAATAATAATAGTTTTGTTACTTCGTAGTATGCTCATATTAGGAATGTATTCATTTTGATGATCCACTTCTTCCTCGTGGGTGGTCACTAGTGCAGTTGTGCAGGAAGCACTTCCAGTTGGTTGGACTGGATGGTCTTGTCCTTCAGTTGTAGCCACATGGGGAAACAGCTCCACTTGCTGCACTGTCATCCGCAAGAAGACTGTCTTTGACTTTTTGAACCAATCCACTAGAATAAATTGAGGCTGACCTACGTGGAACCATGGTTCGAAATATCAATCAGCATCTGCAAAGCCTTTTCCCTCATTGGAAGAGATTAAAGGTAGATGGAAGATGGCATCTTATCTGGAGGTATTGAGTTGTATTTTACAAGAAGGCCACTCCGAGGGTGCCCCTGCTGCAGTCAAGTCCTGAGCCTATTCCTGTGGAAGTGGTGGGTGCCTCTCCTTGTGAGGCACCCTGTCCAGATCGAAGTGTCTACAGATCTCCCAAGTTTACGGTATCTGTTTTACATCCATCTACAGTGATTACATGGGAGAGTGCCAATAACATTGAAGAAGAAACCCTGTATGATCAGATCCTTGCATCTTTAGCTGATTTGCCAGCGGAGACTTTTAATCATAGGATTCTGAAGAGTTTACTTGCTGAAACTACTAATGACAGACTGGATATGGAGGAGTTAGACCATTTCATCAACATCAATATTACAGATTCAGAAGTTACGATTTGTTGTCCATGTCCAGCTCCTAGAAGAGAGCAACCAGAGGAGGGGATACGAGGAAGTAGGAGGAAGAAGAGGAAGTGGGAATGTGCTCATACCATCTTAGATCCTGTCACCACTTCAGAGAACACAGTTGGTATCCAGGATTTTTTGAAGTTCTGGATGGATATTTTCTGGGGAGATCCGATTGAATGAGTTTCCTGCAGATCATCAGAAGGAAGATGATGAGCTGCAGAAGTCCATCTGTAATGCCATCATTATACCCAAATTAAAAGCAGCTTTTCCAGCAAATATAATAAGCTGTTGGCCTGATGGTGTTCCTCCACTCTTTTTGAGGAATATTCTCTCGAAATTTCTTATAGATTTATTCCACATCTTCCAATGGATAAACTGTGCTCCTAGTTTCTTATACTATATTTGTGCCCCAGAAGGAGATGTCAGCAAATCCAACAGATTTTCGTTTGATAACAGTATCGTCAGTCTTATTACGAACATTTCATAAGATCCTTGCTAAGAGAATTATTCAAGATAGTAAAGATTGATCCTCGACAAAGAGAATTTTTACTTTTGGATAGAGTTGCTGAGAATGTCTTTCTTTTGCAGGCAGTGATTCATCATTCTCAAAGTCATCTGAGACATCTGCTTCCATCAACTTGCAAAAAGCCTTCGATAGCATCTGGTTTCATGCAATAATTGAGGTCTTAATGAAGAAGAAGAAGTTTCTGAGGTCGTTTATAGGATATATTAGACAGATGCATCTAAATTGCACTACCAGTTTGAGGGTTTTTTTTGACAAATCCAGAATTAGTTTTACAAATGGGGTTAGGCAGGGGGGGACCCTTTGTTCCCCCTTGTTATTTAATCTTTTTCTCAACCTTCTTGAAGTGTAGAGTCACCTAGACATGTAGGGTATGAAATGAATGCTAGTAAGATAAACTCTATGGCGTTTGCTGATGACCGCAGCCTGGTAACTAGTGCATCCATTGTTAGGCAACACATGTTGGATAGATCATACCAATTCTTCAGTAAGAGAGGGCTTAGAGTAAATATGCTCAAATCTTGGGCCCTCTCTCTCTTATACCAACAGGAAAGGAGAAGAAAATGAAAGTTGAGGGCTATGGCTTCTTAATGGGGACTGGCAAATCAGAGTTAGTCCTACGAATGGGGTTAGGCAGGGAGACCCTTTGTTTCCTTTTGTTATTTAATCTTGTTCTCAACCTTCTCACCTTGACGTGTAGGGTTTTTTTTTTTTTTTTTTTTTTTTGATTTGGTAGTTGTTGGCGCATCGGCTTCTGTGGCCATATTGCACCTCCCAAGGTTTTTGCAGTACTTTGATCCAAGCCCGAGGCGGGAATCGAACCCGCGACCTTTGGGTTGCCGGGCAGGTACTTTACCCACTCGGCTAGCCCGGTCGGCGACGTGTAGGGTACGGAATTGATACTAGTAAGATAAACTCTACAGCATTCGCTGATGACCACATCCTGGTGGCTAGTACATCCATTGGTAGGCAACGCATGTTGGATACAGCATACCAATGCTTCAATAAAAGAGGGCTTAGAGTAAATATGCTCAGGTCTTGGACCCTCTCTCTCTCTTATACCAATAGGAAAAAAGTTGAGGGCTGTGGCTTCTTAATGGGGACTGAAAGGTTACCAACAGGTGAAGTAGGCATGTCTTAGAAATATCTAGGGATAGAATTCACTCCTTCTGGAAAGGCTTTGGTCAGTGCCTCCCTGGATGACCTGCTGGTGAGGCTTCATAAAGCTTTATTCAATCCCAGCAGAGGCTGTTTATCATCCACACCTATTTATTGCCCAGATTCTATCATCAGCTAGTGGTAGGATAACAGCTTCCAGGCTGTAAAGCAATGGCTTTGCCTTCAGTAGGATGTAGTGACTGCTTACTTCTATGCTGACATCATAAAGGGAGGGGTATACCATTATTACGTTGGACCATCCCTTTCTGAAAAAGAAGCATATTGAGGGGCTGCAGCAGTCTCCTTCATTTCTGATAAGATCATTAGCTACTTCTTCAGCTATTCAGAGAGAGTTAAGTAGTGCAAACAAATTGCTATTAGATGGAATACAGCAAAACTTTTGCTGTATTTCCTTTGGTTTTGGCTGCCAGCCCTTGATGATGTAGTTAAAATCTTAGGATCAATAGCATTAAGTGCTATTTCTATATTTTCATTTATTTTATTTAATTTTATATAATCTGCTTTTATTTTTCAGGAACTTTTTAATAATTTTTTCCATTGTGACTACACCTGGCAGGTCAGCACCCCTACTAATACACTTACCTAATATATTTGTCTATATTTCATTATGGTTGCTGGGTATTTCTGCTGTTACTAGCAGCGTTCTGGATCCATAAACCAGCACAATATATTATTTTTTTCATTCTTCGTCAGACTTCTGATTTTTCACTACATCTTATCATTACAGCAGGCCCTCAATATAATGCGATTCACTTTACGCTGATTCGCTATAACACTGTTCTTATATTATAACCCATATCTGACTATAACGCTCTTTTACAAATTGCATTTTTGGCATATTTAACGAAATTGTTTCATTTAATGGAGACGATAGCTTCTAAATGATTGCAAAACAGCATTAAAACATTTCCCACGCAGATTTGAGAAATTTTCCCATGCTCAGTGAAATTTTCTCGCACGCTAATTTAATTTAATTGCAGTACAGTGACTTGTTACGTAGTTCCAAGATCAAATTTTAAAAAATTATCAAGGATATTGCTTGTAATATTTGCTTTATATGCATTTATCCGAAGTCTAGTCATTACTAATTACAGTATTAGACATCGTGCGTATTAGACAGTTTACTTGAACATTGTATCATAATTAATGCAACCAACGCAATTAGATTTTCAAAGAGTTAATAATGGCGGATAAGAATGAAAAAGCAACAACGTCTGGACGCAGAACGAAGACTACAAATGTAAGAAACAGACTGAATTTGAAAATTAAATTAGACGTTTTGAAGCGAATCGATTCCGATCAACAATGAGCGGATGTGTGCCATAATTCAGGACTGGCAAGTTTAACTGTAAGAACAATTATAAAAAATAAAGAATAAATTTTAGCAGCGGGAAAGACAGCTGTTCCACTGCAAGCAACTAGGGCTAGGCCAGCTATTAGGATTGAAATGGAGAGACTAACTAATTTTATTGAAGATAATAAATATCCAATGCAGAATTCAGTTAAGTTAAATATTATAAAAAATAAACGAGAGTGAGAGATTAGCCTGTATGACGATCTGAAGAAAACGCGCCAAAAAAAAAAAAAAAAAAAAAAATGTCGACCTATTTAAAACTAGTAAGGGCTGATTGAATAGTTTAAAATCCAGGGAGAAGCCGCAAGTGCAGATCAAATAGCCGAAACTTTCAAAAAAGAACTTGTTAAAATTATTGAAGAGGGGTAAAAAATTAAAGGTAAAGTGCAGCCATTATCAACCCACTGCAGGATGGAAGCCTCCTCAACAATTCGTGTTGAGGGAAATGGACCATAATCTGCCATGCTGGTCCAGTGTGGGTTGGCAGATCGACCGTATTCAGCATTCAGGGGCTTGAACCCCAATCTATTCAAAGAGCGTGTGCTACTGCACTCCTACTCCTGACCACTCAGCTACGGAGGCGACCATTGAAGAGGGGTATTATGTGTTATACTTTCTCAACAAGTTTTTAACATAGATGAAGCAGGACTTTTTTGGAAATTAATGCCCAAAAGAAGTTTCATATTGAAAGAAGTAAAAAACATGACAGGTTCCAAAGCGGCGAAGGATTGGTTGACTTTATTGTTGGGTGTTAACGCTGCGGGGGATTTAAAATTAAAACCCCTTTTAGTTTACCAGAAAGAGGGCCAAAGTACAGCCCATAATCGACACATTTTTCATGATTAAATTCATCAATTAGCATTAGCATTAGTAGAGGCATTTGATGCAAGAAAGCAAGCTTATGCAGCATCAGCCAAAAAAAAAAAAAAAAAAAAAAACCCACTTCCACTTCACCCCTCTGTTCGTTCAAAATACCTGTCCAGCTGAGCCTTAAACTTACTTAGGCTATCAACATCCACTACAAGGGATGGAAGTCTGTTCCACCAACCAACCACCCGCTGGCTAAAGGCAAATTTCCGCACGTCTATCCTACATCTGTCTTTCCTAAATTTGAATTTATGCCCTCTCAGGTGATTATTCTGAGCTAGAGGAAGAATCCCATCAGCATTGAGCATGCTCAAACCATTCAAGGCTTTATACACCTCTATCAGATCACCTCGCTGGTGCCTAGTCTCCAGACACTGTAATTTGCAAAACTTAAACCTTTCTTCGTAAGAGCACCCCTTTGTTCCATTCACTAATCTTGTTGCCCTTCTCTGTACTCGTTCCAGCAGCTCTACATCCTTCTTGAAATGAGGTCTCCAGACCTGTATACAGTACTCTAGGTGTGGCCTGACCATTGCCTTATACAAGGGAATAATCACCTCCTTATCCCTGCTGGAAAAATTTCTGTATAACATTGACAATACTCCATGAGCTACACTTGCAGCCCGTCTGCACTGCTCAGAGAACTTCATATCTACCTGCACAACCACCCCGTCCCTTTCATTCTCTACCACTGTCAGTGTAGTACCACAGAGTTTATACGTTGCTCTGGGGTTGCTGTTTCCCATTTGTCAATGTTAAACTTCATTTGCCACCTCTCAGCCCATCTGCTCAACCTTTCCAGATCCTGTTGCAGCAGCATAGTGTCAGTAGTGTCCTTGACAACCCTGCCAACCTTTGTATCGTCTGCAAACTTGGACATTAAGCTTGATATACCATCATCAATATCATTTATAAATACAGAAAACAATAATGGACCCAACACTGAGCCCTGAGGGACTCCACTAATAACATTAGTCCACGATGAGCAGTGTCCATTGATTACCACTCTCTGTCTTCTCCCCCTCAACCACCCCTTTATCCATAGCAGCAATTTGCCTCCAATGTCACACTGCTCCAATTTGTGTAGCAGTCTTCCATGTGCAACAGTATCAAAAGCCTTTCTAAGATCCAAGTATATAATATCAAAGCTATTCCCTGCATCCAGTTCTTTTGTGACTGCATCATAGTATCCAATCAAATTGGTCAGGCAAGACTTGCCCTTAACAAAACCATGCTGTGTCCGAGCTATAACTGAAGTCTTGTCTAAATGATCCTGCAGTGCTTCTTTAACCATTGTCTCCATTAATTTTCCTGGAACAGAAGTTAAGCTCACAGGTCTATAATTACTTGTGTCAGCCTTTGATCTTCCTTTGTGAATTGGGGTCACATTTGCACATCTCCAGTCTATGGGTACCTCTCCTGAGCCCAAGGAAGCTCTCATAATTATGGCTAACGGTTTGCTTACTTCCTTTGCTGCCTCCTTTAATATAACTGGATAGATCCCATCCATCCCGGGTGCCTTTCTTGTGTTTATCTTCAATAGTTTCTCCTCCACTTTACTCCCAGTTATTTCAAGATTCTGTAGCTTACTGCTAGAGTTGAATACACCTCTGGCATTCCCCTCGCTGAATAACTCCTCGTGTGTGAATGTCGATGCAAAATATTCATTTAGTTTGTTAGCTACCTGAGCAGGATCATCAACAGTTGACCCATCAATATCAAGTGGACCAATCTGATTCATCCCCTTCCTTCTAGAGTTTACATAAGTAAAGAACTCTTTGCTGTATTTCTTTGCATCCCTTGCCAAGGATTTCTCGTAATCTGCCTTCGCCTGCCTAACCTACTTTGTAACTTGGTTGCATATCAACTTGTATCTATCATAGGCTTCTGTGTCATGTGTTAATTTGTAAGTATCCCATGCATTTTTCTTCTCTGCCATATGCCTCATTAGTTCATCTGACATCTATTTTGGCCTAAACCTTGAACAATATTTCTTAGTTGGTATGTAAAGCCTAGTAGCTTCCAAGATAAGTTCTTTGAATGCTTTCCATTTTGAATTTGCTGTTGGTAACATCATCAGTTGATCCCACTGTATAGAATTTAAATACTGTCTCAGTCCATCGTAGTCGCCTTTACGGAAGCAATAACCCTTCCCTTTACCCCTAATGGTAGTTACCTCTTTGAGTAAATCCCACTTCAGCACACTGTGATCACTGCCACCTAGTGGTTCATTTATCTGCAGAAGAATCACTTAATGCATGAAGAATCACTACTGATAATCAAATCAAGAGTATTACTCCCTCTAGTTGCCTCCCAAACATGCTGATGTAGAAAACAATCATCCAATAAATCCACAAAAGCCCTGCTAGTGTGTGAGTGACCAGCCCCCAAATTCCAGTCAATATCTGGGAAATTAAAATCTCCCATTATAAGACTCTCTGATTTACTGGCCAACTCTATTTCCCTGTACAGTTTCTTATTATACTCATCAGAGTCATTAGGCCTATAGCACACTCCTACTCAATTTTGATCTCCCAATGCTTATGTCACACCAAACTGACTCAACACTGCACTGTCCAGCGATGGCGACTGGCTTCACTTCCTTGGTTTTTATGTGTTTCTTAACTAATAGCATAACCCCTCCCCCCTTCCTATCCTGTCTATCCTTTCTGTAGACGTTGTACTCCCCAAATTCCAGTTCTGCATTCCTTATATCTGTGTGACACCACGTCTCTGATATCCCAACAATATCTGCCTTTGATGTTTTGAGCAATACCTCAAATTCATGAAATTTATTTACTAAACTCCTAGCATTGGTGTAAACGCAAGTATACCTGCACCTGTTTCTATTCTTAGCTACCCTAACACAACCCATGTGTTTACTTGTACCGCAATGGCTCCCAGCAGTTGTTTACTTGTACCGCAATGGCTCCCAGCAATTAATTTACGTCAATTAAATTCATGATTTTAATTAGAATTTTAAGTTTAATTTTGATACGTAAGTAGTTACCACATAATTATATACGTATAATTCCATAATTATATACGTATAATGCAGAATATTTTATATGTACAAATATTTGAATATTAAATATTTTCACCGACATTTGTGCATCTTTTCACTCCCGTTTATTATTGAATAGGAAATATCCTATGGCACCAACCGCAACTCATAAATACATATGTTACCTTATGGGAAAGCGGCGCTCGCTTAGCGCGGATTCACTTGGTGCTCTGTTTTTCTGGAACGAATTAGCAGTGTTAAATGGGTGGGTCACCTGTATTATTAATTATATATATATATATATATATATATATATAAATTTGATATATTTATTATAATTGAGCTATTAATTAACTATGCATTTATGCATTTTACATACCTGGGATATATATATATATAAAATTTGTGAACAATGTTACCATCCCAAACAAGGTAAATGTTGGAAGTGATCACAGAATGGTAAGATGCACACTTGATACATACAGATGTAAAAAAAGAAAGTAAAAAAACTGACTCGAGTAAATAATATGAAGGTCTTTGAGATACCAGAAGGGGAGAAAAAACAGTATGTACTGCAACTTAGGAACAAATTTGAGCTTCTGCAAAACTTAGGACCAAGATATGGATGAGGAATACAACAACTTTCTGAAAGTGATAAAGCCCAAGAAACCTATAATACACTATAGTACCTATACTATATAATACACTATATAATACACTATAGGTAAAAAGAAATCCAAAGACGAAAAACGTAGTCAAGAAACACTTGTTGTGATGAACCGAAGACGACAATTGAAAGCAAAATAAACACTGACAAGGGCAAAATTGAGTATACTGAGTTATGCAAAGCCATTAGAAAGAGACTTGTTGAGAACATAAGAAGAGTTAACACAAGAAAAGTAGAACAGGCATTAAGGGAAAACAAAGGATTTAAATCAGCAGCCATGAGCAGTAATACAGAAAGACAAATGATACTGAATCTGAAGAATAAGTGATGGTGTACTTATAAATAGCAGAGAAGGCATAATTCAAATAGCAGAATACTACTATAAAGAATTATACAAGGAGTGGGGAAGATGGATCACAAATTAGCAACACATACAACATACCCGATATCCTTCCCGATAAGGTAGAACATCCATTGAAGAAAATTAAGAATCAGAAAGCCCTGGGTGAAGATGAAGTTACTGTAGAGTGATTAAAGTTGGGAGGAATGAGACGTGACAAGGAAACCTGCAAGATTCCTCACAAAAGTACATTAGGAAAGGCATGACACTTAAGGAGTGGAATAATGCAATCATAATTTTGCTGCATAAGAAAGGAGATAAATCAGAAATTGGAAATTATAGACCATTTAAGCTTGTTGTCCCACATCTACAAGTTGTTCACAAGGGTCATTACTTGACTAGAATCAACTGAAAGAGCAAGCTGGCTTTAGGACAGAATTCTCAACTGTGGATCACCTTCACGTAATATCATAGCTAATGGAGAAAGCAGATGAATATAAAACACCATTATGCCTGGCATTTGTGGATTATGAAAAGGCATTTGACTCCATACAGCATAAGGCAATGTTTCGGGCACTGAAAGACAAGGCATAGTACCCCATATATTATGATTTTGAAGAAAATATATGAGAATGTTGCCTCCTCTATTAAACTAGACAAAGACAGTAGCAAATTTAAAATTGTGGAAAGGAGTTTGACAAGGAGATAATATCTCTAAAGTTGTTTACTACTGTCCTTGAAGAAGCTTTCAGAAGATTGGACTGGGTGTAGACAGAAGTCAATGCAAATGGAGAGTACTTACGATTTGCAGATGACATTGTGATCATAAGCCATGATCACAAAGAATTAGAGGAAAATCTTAATCAGTTATGCAGAGTTATTAAGGATTTCAGACTAAAGGTGAATATGGTTAAACAAAAACAATGATGAACAAGTATGCCACAGAAAGGGATATAATGATTGAAGGAACAGTAATTGAAAAGGTGGAGTCATATACTTATCTTGGACAAGTCATTAGCTGTAATAATGATAAATGGCTGAAGTCAAGAGAAGAATAAATTTCAGATGGATGGCATTCAGGAAATATAGTCACATACTAAGGAGCAATTCCAATTTGTCTGAAACATAAAATAACAAACCAATGTATACTCCCCACCATGACTTATGGAAATGAAACTCGGACACTCACTGAAAGAATGGAAGAGAAGCCGAAACTACAAAACAAAGAATGGAACAAATTATATTGGGAATCACACTTGGATAAGAAGCGAAACATATGGATTAAGCAGCAAACTCAAGTACAGGCAACTCTCGGTTTACAAACATTCGCCAAAATGAACCTCCAGTTCATTCAAAATTTCTTAGTCACCAATAGATAGTTCCTTATAAAATGAAATGCCAAGCATATAGTGAACATAACTGTAAGATTTAAATAAGTAAACATTTTAAAAAATATATTTATTACAATAATTATCAGAAATTTATTATATGATAATTATACTGAACTGTTATTGGTTAATAAAACTAATCTAGCCAGTAAAAAAATCTTGGTGTATATGCCCTGCCGCAAAGAAAAGAGCTGGACCTGAATATGCAGATTACTGTTTTTCAGCTAGCTCTGGGTGGTTTTCACACTTTAAAATGAGGGCTGACTTGCACAATTTAAGACTTCAGAGTGAATTGGCAAGTGCAGATACTCAAGCTGCAAGTGAATTCCTGAAGGCACTAGAAAAAGTAATAGTAGAAGGTGGTTACATCAAGTATTCAATACTGATGAAACAGGACTTTTCTGGAAAAAAATCCTGGACATAAAGTTGCAAAAGAAAGATTAACTCTTTTACTTGGTGGTAATGCAACCAGTGATTATAAATTTAAACCTTTGCTTGTGTATTTATCAGAAAATGCAACGCCTTTAAAAGGAATGGTGAAGTCATCTCTTCCTATTATCTGGAAATCTAATAGGAAGGCTTGGATGACAATGGAACTGTTTGAAGACTCTAAAAACTATTTTGTGGGGAAGTGAAAAGGTATTGTGCGGCTAAAAATTTACCCTTCAAAATTGTATTACAGCTTGATAATGCCCCTGGCCATCCATCCTACATAGTTGATTTCAATGATAAAATTAAGATTGGTTTTTTTTTTTTTTTTTTTGCCTCCTAGTACAATCTCTATTATTCTAGCCGATGGACCAAGATATTATAGCCTTCTTTAAGGCACATTACCTAAGGCAGATCTTTTCTCAAGCCATTGCTTTTATAGACAGAGAGGAGAAGAACTTAAGGGATTTCTGGAAGGCATACAACATTTATTGCAAAGCATTGCTGGTGCCTGAGGAAAGTGAAGGAAACAAACTTAAGTGGTGTGTGGAAAAACTTGTGTCCACAATTTGTGAATAATTTAAGTGATTTTGAGGAGCCAGTAGAACCCGTGACTGAAGAAATTGTTGAACTGGGCAATAAAATGGACCTCTACCTTGATGTGACTGATGTGAGAGAGCTTTTGGACTTGCATTTTGAGGAATTAATAATCAATGAAATAATTGACATACAGGCACATCTAAATTCTGAAGTAACAGAAGAACCTGATATTCCACAGCCTCCCAGAACATTTACAAGGCAGAAAATGGCTGCAGCTTTTAAATAAATTTCTGAGGGGGTGGCAATCTTTGAAGAAGAAGAATGCAAATATGGAAAGAATTACAAAAGTGAAAAGAGGCATTTATGACTGTCTAGTATGCTACAGTGAGATTTTCAAAGCAAAAAGAAACTAACTGTGCAATCTTCTATAAAAACATATTTTAAAAAAAGTGGAAAACCCAGCTGTTTCTTCATTATCAGATGCCCTTCCATCTACCTCATCTGCACCTAGTGTGACTTATGGGGAAAATATTGAACTCTGATGAAGATATTGATGAGTAAAAGTTGAATACATGTGTATATACATAGATATATTATGTTATTACTCATTTTCTTTATTTCTGTAGATCTAAATAAATATTTTTAGCTTTGAAGTCTAAAAATTTTTGTTTTTAATTAAAATTAACAAGTACAATATCTTTTGTTTTTATTCTTTTCTTATTTTATTTTACGTTGCGTATTGTATACGATAAACCATAACGCATACATACATTACAACAAAATGTATTGTATAGACCATTCGATGTTAGTACATGGTTTTAATGCTTTAAAATGGTTGCTAATGTATACAATACATATTGTAAAAGCTCAGGAATGCAAGACACACATAACAAACAAAACATACAATGAACAACATCTTTGAGCAGAACTCGTTCGTAAACCGAGAGTTGCCTGTAAAGGACATTCTTATCGAAACTAAAGAACTGAAATGGATTTGGGCAGGACACATAGCTCAAAGACATTATGGTAGATGGACTAAGAAAATAACAGAATGGTACCCAAGAGGAGCTAAAAGAAAACCTGGACGAACAATGGAGATGGACAGATGAAATTCAAGAGTTTGTAGGCAGTAAATGGATGGCCATTTCACAAAACAGAAAGAACTGGAAGGGTGCTAGAGAGGCCTTCATCCTGCAATGGATTGAAAATGGCTGATGATGATGAAGAAGCTAAGAAAAAGTCCCCCTCCTCATTTAAGCCTTGCGGGGAGTCCCTTGAGTATAGAGTTAATCTCGCCTCCTATGATGTCAAAATTGGAGACACAGAAACATTTTGATCTGAATTGCAGTACTTCTGCAGCAGACCTTATATGTATTAGTCTTAGCCATATGGTACTAATTCTAGGCTTTCGCAGCTCCAGCCAAAAAAGTAATAATAGATAAATAATAAAATAAACTACCAGTTTTATTCCCTCCTCATGTAGTGTCTATTTAGGTGACTTCTGAATTTCTTCAAGCTGTCATCCTCAACCATCCTGGAATTAGTTACCTATAGAGGTAACTAATTCCAGTAATTAATAACCAATTTCTTTCATTGTCAAGATTATAATTTTCTACAATCCATCTTTGCTTTACCATTTGTGATTCCATCAAATTTAGATTTTGTATCAGGAAGTAGGGGGGTTCCATAGAATTGAATTATGGTCTTTTAGGTTAAACTGTGTGTGTGTGTGTGTGTGTGTGTGTGTGTGTGTGTGTGTGTGTGTGTGTGTGTGTGTGTGTGTGTGTGTGTGTGTGTGTGTGTGTGTGTGTGTTTACAGTGCAAACCACAGGGAAGTTATGTCATTTTACACTGAGAAATAGTAATCTGCCAACACAGATTTTTTTATTATCCTTGGCATAGTGATAGCTTCTTTTAGGTCTTTTTTTTTTGTTTAATTTTTTTTATTATTATTTTTTTTTATACTTTTAGAAACAGTTGTATGTTTACAGTTTGTTAATGATTATAAATATTTTATTCTAGGTTCATACCATTATTCTTGCTGTGGGGATAAATCACACTAAAATGCAGATACAGATACTACTTGCTGCCATTTAGAAAACTAATTTGTTTATTGTTTGAATGTTTCTGCATTAGTTTGCATATGTGATTAAGATGTCAGATGCACTTCTGTTTAGAATTACTAAAAAAAATTAATAGCATATCTTTTTTTTTTTTTTTATCTTGGCTCACTGATTAGATTAAGCCAGATAATTTTAGGAATTCATGCTGTTCCTTCTGTTTAACCTCTTATGATTGAGTTAGCTAATAATAATAATTCGTGTAAGAGTAACATTGTTCTGTAGCATAATATAATCATTTAATAAAAAAAATTAACAAATAACTACATGTCAAAAAAATTCATATAGATGACATTTAAAATAAATATGCAAAATCGTAATTTATGATATAAGTAGTAATCTGCTCTTCGTGGAATGTTTTTGAGTACATCTTTTATTTGTTGTTTTTACTGAACTGATTAATAAAAAGACAGCTAAAATCTCCTTGATCTGCCCCTTATTACAAAGAATTATTATGCATTTGATTAAAAATATGGTGCTCCTAGCAGAGAGCAATTCAAAATTATTACATTAAAAGGCACTAGTTTGTTTGTTTGTTTTTTTTAATGAAACCCCAAACAAGAAAGGTATTAGAACCTATAGCACATAGTAACATGTGTAGTTTGAAAGTGGAGAAGGCAGAAGAAGTTTGTTCAAGAAAACAGAACGTGAAGGAATAAATGGGGGAGAAGAAAAGTTGGTTCTGTAATTTTGAAGTTGGACAGTAAATGGATGCTGGCTGGTTGCAGCTTGTGGCCATACTGGTTGGGGGGGGAGAGAGAGAGAGAGAGAGAGAGAGAGAGAGAGAGAGAGAGGAGGTGGGGGAACTGCCTGCTTGCACCTATTATATATAACACTGTTATAAGTAATAATGCTAAATCTCTGTCTCAGACAGATACTGTAAATTCAATTCTGGATGCTCTGTTCTTACATGACATTAAGATCTTATCATAAAGATATTCGATCACTTAATCTTAATTAATTTACTTCCTCGGTTGGTTTCTGCTCCTTTTATCCCTGTTGAATTGTCTTCTGCCATCGCCAGGATTAAACTTGATTGGTGTCCTGGTGAAGATCAATTGAAGGGGAGTTTTTTGATAAAACTTCACTCCTGCTGTCCAAATGCTCTTCTAAATTTATATAATAAATGTCTACAATGGTCTGTTTTCCCAAATTCCTGGAAATCTGCCATCTTAAGAATTCTGTTGAAACCTGGCATGTCTCCTAATCATCCCTGGTCTTACAGATCTATCGCTTTGTTATCTAATTTTGGTAAGCTTGGGGCTTTTGCTGCACCAGCCAAAAAAAAAAAAAAAAAATTGAGTTACCATGAGAGAGAGAGCGAGAGCAAGAGCAAGGTTCAGGAGTAGAAGGCAATCACTAAGAAAGAAAGAGAAGAATGATGATATCCAGCTCAGGATATCATCATTCTTCTCTTTCTTTCTTAGTGATTGCCTTCTACTTCTGAACCTTGTTCTCTCTCTCTCTCTCTCTCTCTCTCAGGCTGACTCAATTTTTATTATTATTTTTTTTTTTGGTTGGTGCAGCAAAAGCCTTAGAATTCTTTGCACCATATGACTAATAATAATTTGGGAATTGTGAATTTAAGAGGTATTGATTGATAAATGCAAAATAGCTTTATAATTCAGACAATAACTGTTGTCTTTTAAGAAAGACAGTGGGAGAAATTCTGAAAGGACTGAAAGAAAGCAGGAGAGGAAATGAAGACTGATTTCTGACTGAGAGTAACAGGACCAGTGACCGACAGTAATTGTGAACAAAATTCATTGCAAATAGGGCAAAAGAAAAGAACGTAGGTAGGATCCTTGAAAGAACTGAAAAGACAAAATTTGGATTTTAAAAGATGGAAAATGCCAATTCTTTCAAAACTTCACCAAGCTTCTACTCTAAATTTGTTCAGTTCTTAATTTTAAGTATCCAAAAACTTACTAGTTGCTATCAGCCTGGTAGCACAAATTGTATAAGCTGTAACATTAATCCCAACTGTTTGCTCCATATTTTTCTTCTTCTTAGGATTTATTTCGTTATTACAATGGTTCTCCTCAACCTAACATCGAAGAGTCATTCCTTTAGTCTTTTTTTTCCATTTTTTTCTACCTTCCCAATCTCCATCCACCAGTCCTCTTCTATTCATGGCTGCTCTCACACCTTCTATCCACATCCTTCATGGCCTTCCTCTCTTTTTCCTTCTCCATGGCTCCTCTGGGCATTGTGTTGTCCTCCATTCTCTTCACATGGCCAAACCACTCCAATATTTTCTCTATTTTATTAATGATGGTTTTTTGGACATTCATTATATTCCTTATCACGTTATTTCTAACTTTTTCAGTCCTAAACTTTCTTTCCGATCTTCACCAAAAATTCATCTCAACAGCCAGTAGTTTATTTTTTTGTCTTTCAGTTAAGGTCCAAGTCTCACATCCATATAATAAAACACTTTGTAGTATTGGATTATTAACTTGATGTTTAGTTTTTGTTAATAATATTTTTATTCCATAGCACAGAATTAAACATTCCTATGAATGCTTAATTCATAGTATTCTAAGTGTTCTACCTTTACCCAGTCTTCTCTCAATTTCCTGTGCAGATGATCCATCAGCCTGAATAATTGCACCCAGATATTTAAATTGCTGTACAGTTTTCACTTGTATTCAATCTAAATCCAGAACCTCCTCACTTTGATTCATGTACTCTGTCTTATTAAAATTAACTGTCAGTTCCCATGTTTTATATTCTTCTAGTAACTTTCTGCCCATCATCATCGTCCTGTGCTACCACAACTTGGTCTTCTGCAAACAGTAGATTGTGACCAAGGGAAAGACCCATAGAACTGCACTTCTGTGACCATGGTCTTAGAACAACTTCCAGGTACAGCTTAAACAAAGTAGGTGACAAACAGCATCCTTGAAGTAGTCCTTTGGAAGTTGTAAATTTTCTTGATATTTTTGAACAAATTTTTATACAGCATGTATTGTCCTTGTAGATTCTTATTATTATTTCTATTAATGGGTGGCTTATTGACACTTTTTTCATAGCCTTCCACAGAAGATTTCTTGGTGCATTATCATATGCTTTCTCTAAGTCTATGAACAGCATACCTACATCATGGTTTGTAGCCTAAAATTTTTGCAGAATTTGCTTAACAGTGAATAAATGGTCTATACATGAGCATCCAATCGAAAAGCCACACTGTTCCTCAGAAATGACAATCTTTTGTTCCAGTTTTAATTTTATCACTTTTCCAAATAGTTTAGCAATAGAGCTGATAACACAGATTCCTCTATAGTTGGAGCACCTTCTTCTCTCGCCTTTCTTAAAAATTGATGTAATGTATTCGATTATCATCTCATCTGGTATTTCTTCGCCATCACATAATTTGTTGAACAATCGAGTTAGTAGATTTATAACTTTTCAATCTCCATATTTAAGCAGCTCAATGTTAATTCCACCCCTGGTGCTTTTCCATTTTTTGCCATTTTTATTTCCACTTCCTTAATTTGGATGTTCAATCCTTTTTCCATGACAACTGTCTCTGTTTCAATTACTCTAAATTCCTCTCTTCATTCAATAGCTGTTCATAATAATTGACCCATTCCTCCAGATCTATCATTTCCAGTCTTGCATTTTGCTTATGAGGTTTCCTTAAACTCTTCAATACTGTCCACGCCTCTGCAGATCTTGTACATCCTGGTTCGCTGTTCACCTTGGCACATACTATCCCAGGACTCATTCTTTGCATTGATGACTTCCACTTTCACTTCCTTATTTTTTTCTTTATATATTTTTCTTTTTTGAGCTTATCCATCTTTGGTATGGTTCCTTTTTCTCCTTTATTAATTCCTTAATTTCTATGTTCAGCCAATCATTTTGTTTGATCTTTTGAGATTTTCCTATTGCCTCTCCAGCAATTTTCTTCACTGTTTCCTTTAGGTATTCATATATATCTTATGCACTCTCCCCATAGGTTTCATCTAATTCTTGGTCTAATCTTCATTGATACAAGCCCCTAGTGCTCTCATCTTTCAGTGAGTTCACATTGAATCTTTCGGTGTCAAGTTGTTCACTCCTCCCAAAGTCTTTCTTCCTTTTCTCTTTACTTTTTTGGCACATCCATGGGAAACGTAGCCTTCACCAAAAAGTGATCAGAGCCACAATATGCTCCTCTCTGGGCCCTAATATCACAGACAAAAAATTGTGCTCTGCTGTTTAGTGATCACATAATCAATTATTGATTTTAGTCCTTTTGTTTCTTGGAACCATGTGAACTTATTAATGTCTGTGTTGGAAGAAGGTGTTACTAATCCTCAGCTTATATTGGGAACAAAGTTCTACCAGTCTCTCTCCGTTATCATTATTTACGTTTTCTCCATGTCTTCCCCACTTCATTGTCCACAGCTTGTCCCACTCTGGAGTTCAAATCCCCCATTATGACAATCTCTGTGCAACATGGAATTACTTTTATTACTTCTCTCGGGTTTTCCTAGAAATCTTCTTTAATATCTGTAGGAGGCTCATTATTAGGAGCATATACCCCAATAATAGTAATTTCTCTTCTATATATTTTAATTTCAAGGGTCATGATTTGTTCGTCAACAAAACTCCATTTTTCAATAAACTTTCTGAGATTCTTGTAGATAAGTACAGCCACCCCTGCCTTAACTCTTACATGTCAGTCAACACCAGACCAAAGGAAAATATATTCTTCAGTCATTTCTTCACTTCTCGCTTTTCTTCTTTGTTTCAGTTAAGACTGTCAATCCAATTTATATTTTTCCAATAAAACGTCATCTTGTTTTTTGTAATCCTTGTACATTCCAGCAGCTAAAATTCATAATCCTTTTCTATTTGCCAGTTCGATTCCTATTTGTCTTTCCGATTTTTTTCTCCGTTAAGTCTTTTAGCATTGAAAGAATGTTTTATGATGAATGGGGAGCTGGCCCATTGCATCAACCCCCAACCTGGAGGACCAGGGTATCTTTTTTTGTCTGGTCTCTAGCTACAAACCTTTCTGGCTTGGGAGGCCCTACCAGTAGCAAGCTACCAGCTAGCTCTGTAGATCATTGAGACACGCAAGCCCCACCACCATGACAAGGTAACAATACCATCGGTGGGGTGCTCCATATTTTTTAACATGAAATTTGTCATTGCTTATTTGATGCTAATCACAACTTGAATGTTATGAAATCCCATGGACAATAACATAATTTATGTCATCATCTTGTAAAAAATTTATTGTGTGAACAATTGAATGAATCTATTCATGTCCTTGAACAGATTGGACATTTATTGTTGGACTGGACATTTATTAACTTTAATGGTTGATCTCCCATTTTTCTGAACCTGTAATAATTTCTTTGTATAATTATTTGCATGTTTGTATAATTCTGTACATTTTTGTATATATTTTTTTTTATCTGTATAATCTTGCATATTTTGTATTTGTATAATTTTGTTAATTTTTTGTATAATTTCTTTTGATGCAAACAGTTTCTAAAACTGTTTAAGATTGTAATTTTCTGTGTAATTCCTTTTCCTGCAAATAGTTGAGTGGTTAACTATTTCAGGTTATCTATCTCTAAATGGTTCCCACATTTTTATAGAAAATCTAACTCAAAACAAAGTTTCCTTCAATTTGAATCCCTAATTTAACCTGAAATGGTTTAGTTCATGTTTAGTTCTATTTTTCTACTTACAGGCATATCCTCTATTACCACAGCAAAACACGATGGAGTTGAACTGACGTTCCAGGTGCCGCCACTCATCAATACTTTATACTTCCTATGGAAGTGTCTATAGAAACAGCATATGCAGCAAGAACACAACATTTATGAGAAAGAGTGGAGAGACTTTGTAAGAAATCAACCATTAATTAATCTGACTGTCCTTTTCTGGACAGAGTCTAGAAACCTGAGCGAGGTTTTGGGACATCACCCCAGATGTGGGAACAATATTTTATGGTAGGGCAGATTTGAGATTTGTACAGAGTGAGTAGTTGTTTAGCAGAAAAGTAATACCCAGAGTGAAAGAACACCCAGTTTTTAGAGGCAGAGGAAGAAATCTTTGTGATATGCTTATGTCGAGAGAGAGAGAGAGAGAGAGAGAGAGAGAGAGAGAGAGAGAGAGAGAGAGAGAGAGAGAGAGAGAGAGAGAGAGAGAGATTAGATCTCAGCATAATTCTTAGAGATATGTGATCTTGTCTACAGATCTGAGTTGTATCTATGAACAGTAGACTCCGCTTGCAAGATATGACAGGATTGAGGTTTAGAAGGGCTGAAATTAACTAAGTTATGCTTGCCCCATTGGAGAATTACCCGGAGATCAGCATTTAGGAACCTAGTGGTGAATATTAGAGAAGTTGAAGCTCTTTGTGCAAGGCAAGGTTTCTCAAACTGAAAGGTAGAATGCAATGTGCTGTCATCGGCAAAAATATGGGTAGGATTTCCACTCAGTGGAAGAAGGTAATTAATATACAAGTAGAAAAGGGTGGGGAAAAAGAACTAAACTGTGTAGAACACCAGCATTAGTGGAAACGTTTGAACAGAGAGAGAGCTATCACCGCAGCAGCCAGGAAAACAGAGAGAGAGAGAGAGAGAGAGAACTGGATTGCAAAAAAACAGTTGTCAATCCATTAGTTGGGAACCTGTTTAGAAAACCTTTATGCCAAACACAATCAAAAGCCTTAGAAAAGTCAAGAGCAACTGCTCAAGTTTCACCAAACTTTTCAATTGAATTTTTACATTGATGTGTAACTTTTTTGTAAAATATAGAGATCAACTCATACCTTTTTATAGGAAGTTCTTCGACCCGATGCTCACATCAAATTAATCCAATTAATACATTATATAAAACTAAATTTATGACATGATATTATGGTTTAAAATTGCTGAAATATATAGGGCTTTCTTAAAAATAATCCTGTATTCAATTTCCATTATCTGCTCACTCTTTTTGAAATCTAAATTGATGGGTAACATAAGCTGATATATCACCAGTGGATTAACCCTGATGGAATTCATACTGACAGTCATTGTTCAGATTTGAGATAGCTTAGGAGTTGGCTGTTAATAGATTATTGCATTACTTTGGAAAGAGTAGAAGTACGTGCAATAAGATGATAATTGGATGGGAGGGATTTGTCACCCTTTTTTAGAAACTGGTTGGATTTGGGCAAATTTCCAAGCAGATAACTCAGAGACCATTTTCCAGATTTTTATGTCATGCATAATTATTTTCCTTTCTTTGGAATTTGTTTCCACACTAGGAGTTACTTTATTAGGAACTCCACCTAATAAGAAGTAGGCTTTTTTTTTTCAGCTGGCAGAACAGTTTTGGATTTGTTATGGCATGTCATGGATCAATGTGATGTAAGAAGCATGCCACAGGAATACTGGTCCATGCTGACTCAAATGCTTTCTGCAATCATTGTATGGTTGTAGATCTCTGCTGCTCTGAAGAGCTTTCCTCCCGACCTCACCCCAGTGCCCAATTGGATTAATATATTGTGAAGGCCACTCCAATAGGCCCAATTCAAATTCACTCATGTTTCTGGAACCAGTTCTGTACAGTTTTTTCCTTTTCACCCAGCACATTATTTTGTTGGAAGAAATTATTTGTAGATAGTTGCACTGCAGCCATACAGGGATGTGACTGGTTGGAAACAATTACCAGTGGAACAACATTTGTCATCAAAATATTGTCTCCAGAAGTGCACTCTGGGTATCAAGAAGCCCAGAGTGCACACAAAAACACTCTTTGTAAAGTGGAATTGTAATCTTACTCTCTCTATAAACAGTTATTCTGAAACAGTTGAGTTATTTCTCCAGTATTTGATGCTATGTTTTATGGTATTAAAACATAGCATCAATCCATAAATTGTCAGTCTTCAGATGAAGTACATTAGTCATTAGTAGTATTATCATTAGTCATCTGGTATATTTTGTCATGTCTAATTATTTTCTCTTTTGTGGAATGTGTGTTTCCTCACTGAGTTACACACCATTGCATTGCCACATCAGCCTGCATTGGCATGGTTCCATGAACTCATGGCAATTTTGTCATATTTAGTTCTCCCATCAACAAAAAATTGCAGAATCCAGAAATTGTTTTTTAGCTTAAATTTAGTTTGTTTTCCAAGCTAAATTTAATCCTTCACTGTTCATGGTTGGTATTCCTGAACCGACTGTAACCATAGCTTTTTTGCTGATAGGACTGGTACCCAGTTTAGTTGTCCTCTACAACCCCATGCATGACAAGGTACAAGGGGTTGTGTGTTCTGAATTGCCTCCTTGGTTACTTTTTTTTTTTTTAATATGAAAACCCCAAACACGAGAGGTAATAGAACCTATAGTACTTAGTATCGTGCTTGGGTTGGAGGTTGAGAAGATGAAAGAAGATATTTGTTGACGTTAGACTTGAACTTCTGTAGACTGTAAGTTTCAGGAAATACGTATCAAGGAAGGTTGTTCCAGAAAACGGCAATTGAATGAATAAACAAGAAAGATGAAAAGTTGGTTCTGTGAGTTGGAAGTTGGACAGTAAATGGGTGTTGGCTAGTGGCGGCACGTGTTCGGACTGTTTTGAAAGAGAGCAGGAATTATAGAAGGCAACTCAGAAGAACAGTGCCCGTGGAAGTATCTGTAGAAAAGGCATGCAGCAGAAACAGTACCTCTATGAGACTCTGTTAGAGAGGAGTCATTAATTAACCTAACTGCCCTCTTCTGAATGGAATCTAGAAGCCTGAAAGAGGTTTTTTTTTAATGGGGAGGGGACCGCCCCAGATGTGGGAACAATATTCCATGGTAGGGCGGATTTGCGATTTGTACAGAGTGAACAGCTGTTTGGAAGAAAAGTAACACCGAGAACAAAAGAGAAAACCAAGTTTTTTAGATGTAGAGGAAGCAATATTTATAATGTGCTTGTGCCAAGAGAGAGAGATTAGAAGTCAGGGTAATCCCCAAAAGAGATATATATCATTTTGCCTAGAAATCGGAGTGTCATCAAAGATAAGCATAGGAGCAGAAGAATCCTTTTTTGCATGATATAAGACAAGACTGAGTTTTAGGAGGATTGAAATCAACTAAGTTGTTTTTGCCCCACTGGAGAATTACCTGGAGATTGGCATTTAAGGAATTGGTAGTGGATATTCAAGAAGTTGAAGCTGATTGAGCAGGGCAAGGTTTCTCAAAGTGGAAAGTGGAATGCAATGTGCTCTCATCGGCAAAACTATGGATAGGATTTCCAGTCAATGGAAGAAGGTCATTAATATACAAGAGGAAAAGAGTGGGGGGAAGAACTGAACTTTGGAGGACACCAGCATTAGTGGAGAAGTTAGAAGACAGAGAGCCATCTACCATCACCTTCAGAGAGAAAACTGGATAGCCAAATACAAAAACCATAAGATGGAAGCTTGTTTAGAAGGCCTTTATGCCAAACACGATCGAAAGCCTTTGAGATGTCAAGAGCGACTGCTTGTGTTTCACCAAACTTTTCCATTGAATTTGTCCATAAATGAGTAACATAAGCCAGAATATTACCAGTGGATCGACACTGATGGAATCCAACCTGTGATCGTTGATCAGACGGAACGTTGATCAGACAGGCAGTTTAAGAGTTGGCGGTTAATTAATTTCTCCATTATTTTAGAAACATAGAAGTAATTGCAATGGGAGATAATTGGATGGGAGTGACTTGTCACCCTTTTTAGAAGACAGAGAGAGGACTGGCTGGATATGAGCAAATTTCCAAGCAGAAGGAAAAACAGCTTTGGAATAAGAAAGTGAAAAAAGGCAGCAAAGAACAGGAGTAAGTTCAGGAGCACAGGTGAAATACCATCAGGACCTGGAGCTTTCTTTGCATCAAGATTCGTCAAAAGCCTTTTGACGGAAGACCACAGGAGGCATTGAATGGAGCATGTTGGGAATGGTGGGAGGTGTTTTACCAAGATCATTAATACATGAGTTGCCAACCGGGCTAGCCGGGTGGGTAAAGTGCCTCCCTGGCAACCCAAAGATCGCAGGTTCGAATCCCGCATTGGGCTTGGATCAGAGTAAAATGCAAAAACTTTGGGAGGTGCATTATGGCCACAGAAGCAGATGCGCCAACAACTAACAAAAAAAAAAAAAAAAAAAAGAGTTGGAAGAAAAATGGAATGCTAGCTGGTCAGCTTTATCCTTGGCTGAAGTTACAACAGAACCATCTGGTTTTGACAGAGGTGGGAGCAGAGATGGTCAAAAGTTGTGGCCAATAGCTTTGGGAAGAGACCAGAATGCTCAGCTACCATTAGGGCAAGAAGCAAGTTTTCTACTCTTAGTGGGGTAAAAATCTAGTTTGGACTGATTAATAACTGCTTTACAATTGTTGCGAGCTTTGGTGTAGACAGAAAATGCAGCTGTAAAATTGGAAACAAGCGAATTACGAAATGCAACATTCTTCTCTTGAACAGCCTTAGCACATTTATTGGAAAACCAAAGTTTAGATAAAGGATTTTAAAATGGATTCTGGAATAAAGGATTCCATTCCTACAAGAATAATTTCACTGACACGATCTAAGCAAACGTTGACATCAGAAGTTTTAAAACAGTAATCTGTCCAGGGTAAAGAAGAAAAGAAATCTTGCTGGTCATCCTATTTTGCATTCTTGTAATGCCAAACAATACGAGGTTGGGAATAGCCATGAGATAAAGGGTTCCACTGGACAAGAGACAATCACCAAGTTAAGCAGAAAATTGATTGGCTAGAAGTTATGGTTAATGGACCATGTGGATCTGTGTTGTAGAGTGTTTTCTGAATGTTTGTTCACCTCTGCCATGGTGCTTTCTGATGATGCATTAATTCTGTAAAATGGGCAGAAGTGTGGTTGTTGGATGTTTGACTAATCTCAGTATGTCTGGAACTCAGATGGAAGTAAAAACTCCCAGTGGGGAGGGAGGGGTTGCACTTTCGTCTTTTCAGTTTCAGTTTTCAGTTTTGTTCAGTGTCGTGTGAAGTGCACAATGTCTTCTCGTAAACATTTAACTTTAAAAGATAAAGTCGAACTCATTAATGTGTATGATCGGAAAAAAAATAGTGTTCGTACTCTCGTTGCAAAATTCAAAATCAGGAAGACGCAGGTAAGCGATATCCCAAAGAAAAAAAAATGAACCGCTCAAACAATTTTGGTAACACGGAAATGATCAGGTTCAAAAATCATTTCCGAAAACTGTTGGACTTCAAATTGACAATGTTACGTATGAGTGGTTTTGTCGCGAACGTGCTAAAAAAATTCCAATTATTGGGCCTATTATTAGGGAAAAGGCTTTGGAGGTTGCGAAATCTATGGGAGTAAATGAGTTCAAAGCTTCTGTGGGATGGCTAGACAAGTTCAAAACTCGGCATAAAATTTCTTGGAAAACCGTAAGTGGTGAAGGCGAATCTGTTGATACTGGGGTTGTAACAGAGTGGACCGTCAAATTGGAAGATTTATGTCGTGATTTTGAAGCTAATTATATTTACAACTGTGACGAAACAGGGTTGTTTTTTAAAGTTCTTCCTGAAAAAACAATGAGTCTAAAAAACGAAAAGTGCCAGGGCGGAAAAATTTCTAAGAAACGCTTGACTGTACTATTGTGTACAAATATGCTTGGAGACTTTGAACAACCTCTTGTTATAAGAAAACCACAAAATCCTCATTGTTTCAAGGGCATAAAGTTGAATCTTTTGAATGTTGATTGGAAGTCTAATAAAAAAGCGTGGATGACACGAGATATCATGAGCGAATGGATAAGTCACTTTAACCAAAACATGATTCATCAAAACAGAAAAATTATTCTTTTCATGGATAATGCTGCATCTCACATGCACATTGAATTGTCCAACATTCAAATCGTTTTTCTGCCACCAAACACACCTGCAGAGTGTCAGCCTTTGGATCAAGGGATAATAAAAAATTTTAAACTTCACTACAGAAAACGTGTTTTAAGACATCTCATTGCAAACATGAACGATGTAACATGTGCGAGTGACCTTGCAAAGAAAATCAGCATCCTAGATGCGATTCAATGGATTTCCTCTTCAGTAAACGCAATTAGAAAACAAACTGTCGTGAACTGTTTTGTAAAGTCTGGCTTCTGAAACGCAAAATTGAAGTTGTGAACAGCAATGTGGAGCACCAAGAAGAACAAGAACTTCATCTATTGAGAATGTATGATACTTCAGCTACAAGTAACCCTGGCTACAAAAATATAGACTCGAACCTCACCACAGAAGATGGTGCTATAGATATCAACGACATTATCATCGATATTTTTCAAGAAGTTCCTCATGAGGATGAAGAAATGGAAGGAAGTCATTATGTCGAAGAACATATTAACGACGAACCACCGATGAAAATAGAAGAAGCGCTCATACAAATCAATCGTTTAAAAATGTTTTTCGGAATGACTTTCGATGGTTTCTTCACTCCAAACAAATGTTGAAAACAAAATTATCAGCCGGAAGAAGGTGCAGAAGAAAATAAGTGATTACTGTATGTATTTTTAATAAGATAAAGTCATAATATGCATAGCACAATTGTATGTATATTATTTACAAAAATATTGTGCAAAATCTGTATATATTTTAATTTAATTTTACATTAAACGTTTAACGATTTTTCTTTCTTTTTTTTTTTTCTCCCTCAGACTTCTTGTTAGTGGACACTTCCCTCTAACGGACACATTTTCGTTCCCCATGGCTGTCTGTTAAAGGGAAGTTTCACTGTAGTTGTTAATGTTATTTCTAAATAGCATCATAGTAGTAGATTAATATTTAAGATATTTAATATCTTAAATGTTAATATGTTTAATATTTAATATTTAAATATATTTAATGTCTCAGTGATGAAAAATGTATTTTTTTCTCACTATTGCTGTTACCTATCTACAACATGTACCTTTTAATGGAGCTCAATTTATTTCTTTCAAAGAACATGTGTAACCATGACACAGTGTAAGCAGTGTGAATCACATTTACCATTGTAGCACACAAGAACTTCTGTGATTAGATAAGAATTTTTAATGTACTCAAAACTGCAGCCTGATTGCTTTGGCAACCTATGAACCTGACTTGTAAAAACATTGTGCACTAATTTTAATAACAAAAAGCATGTATCAGGAGCTGTAGCACTCAAGAATATATGTGCCAGTTTTGTGCAGGCATTCAAGGTTTTGCCAGTATGAAATTGTAAAACGCCCACAATACAGTAACTTTGTGTATGTTCATATACAATGAGTAGGGCTGGGTGTACATCACAACCATGATATTCTTGTACTAGTTTTGGAGAAATCAGATACAGTCAATATTTCAGTGATTTTCCTACTTTTATTATTTTGAATAACTAAACCAGTCTGAAATTATTTGAATTTGTTTTCCCTGTCCCTTTTCTGCAGAGATAAAAGTGAGATGAATAATGTCATAAAATATTGCCTTTTAAACTGTCTAAAAACATTCTAGAGCAGAGAATAAAGATACTCAATTTTCACATCACAATTATTCATATAGTTAAATACTACATACCATGGTTATATGACATGAAAATATTTTCTCATGTTATGCATTAAAATATATACATTATAACTTATATACTGAACACTCTAAAATGCATAAAAAACTGACTACATTTACTTTTTTTGATAAATGTATACTGCATACAGTTTAAATAACTTTGGTATCAAACATATGACAGTTCTTTCACACAGATAACATAAAAGAAAATTATACCAAATCTTCTTTTACACTAGGTGCATTTTGTTTGCTTCTGATGTAACTGGACTGTCTTGGCAGAACACCATCTTGTTTTAATACTGATTATTCTTCTGGAATACACTGTAGTCCTTTTGCTCTTTGTAGTTCTTGAATAATTATCATTTCATTTGTGATGAACTCATGCTGAATTTGTTCCATAAGCTTCTTAGGAACATCTGGGATAACCCACCTAATAAGAGTAGCTATCATAGCCACAATGTTCTCAAAAATCAAAACAAATGCAAAGCGAATAGCAGCAAATGCCAGTATTGCTCTGAATGGTCATATTTATTAGGAGCCCAAGGTGGTTCTCTGTAATCTGGATATTTGGAGTTAGGTGTTCATGATTCACATGCACACCATGCAGTCTCATTTGTGTTGATTTTGTGTTTCCATTCACTCTAGTGATGGCCCGACATAAATCAACATGCATAGACACATTCCGATCTACAATAAGTGGCTTAGTTTCAATATAGGGAGGAAAATCACTTGTATTAAAGTAGGAAAGACTGCTATTAACAAATCCTTTCAGCGAACGATCTGGAGAAGTTGTTAGGTGGTAAACCAAACGAGGAATGGTATCAGAGGTGAAGGCAGTTATAACGGCATTTGTTAGTACAGATAATTTCCCAATAGAATCCAATATACGATACCAAATACCAATACTTTTTATTCTTACTCCAACTGTTCTACGGTAATTATTTACAAGTTTTTGAGCATCAAGTCTAATTTCTATGCCATTGTTTATTAAATCAAACAGTAGAGCCAGAAGAAAGGCAGCAACAAATATTGTCACAAATCCAAACTGCAAAATCATTTCAAGGTATTCAAAGAAAAGATCTGTTGCTCCCCACTGAGACAAAAAAAGATCTTCCTCCCATTGTGTTTGAACTCCATCTGTATCACCAAATCGATGCTTTACAGTCCACCATTTATAGAATCTAGTTCCCCATGGAATTGCCATTTCAATCAGGCTGTTTAAAGTCTGCTTGCCAACCATGATGATTCCTAGCTGGATAGCTAATTCCATAAGACATCCATATGCACCACACTCCTCTTGTCGATGTCCAAAAAGCAACTTATATTTTCCTGGATGTCCAACTAATTTGCCTTTGAAAAATGCAATATAAAATGTAAAAGAATAAAAGTTTACAAACTGAAGAAGAAACATCTTAAGAGTGAGGCTGTCATCAAATTCAGTTTATGTTCTGTACATTTCTTGCTCAGTTAAGATGGTTGCAATCCTGGTGTAGATTTGGTTAAATATTAGCATACAAATAAGGTTCAAAATTGCAGCAGTTGTAGACGTAATTATAATGGCAAATGTAGAAACTCTTTTGTCTTTTTTAAGAAGAAAAGCTGCAGAGACTGAAATTCTGTACAAGATAACTCCAACAACTGCTGCTACTGCAATACTAATCAATAATAATACAACAGATACAGACATTAATGTACATGGCAGTTTTTTTTCCTCCAGAACGGCACATATGGTTCATACATTCTTGTAATAAAGTTAAGTTCTATCAATAGTTAATGTGGCAAGGGATAAGCACAGGTAAATGGACAACTCATCAATAACATCATAGCCAACTCCATTGGGAGTTGATTACAGAGGCTGCATAATCAGTCATCTGTCAATCCCCAACCATTTTACTTTCATGTGACCTTCTACTGTTATGACCTAACTTTGGTCATTAGTTCTCAGAAACACGCACGCACACACACACATGGAATGCATAATTCCTTGAATACTTCCCATTTAGAATTTGCTGATGGTAACATCATCAGTTGGTCCCACTGTACAGAATTTAAAAATTGTCTGAGACCACTTTAGTCACCTTTATGTAAGCAAAATCACCTCCCTTTACCCTTCTTGATGGTAGTTACACCTTTCAGTACATCCCCCAATCAATACACTGTGATCACTGCCACCTAGTGGTTCTTTTATTGCAGATTCTTAATAGTATGAACCAGAGCTATAATGTTCAATATGTTCTATGTTGATATCAATATTTATAAAAGAATAAGAGAAGTTTACCTCAATATGATACATAGAACACTTCCATATGATACTCTCCAGAAATTAAAACGAAAAACAATTAAAAAATCAAAAATCTTACATTACAGTAAGAAATAATTGACAATAATTAAAAATCAAATGAATAAAATTAAAAATCAATTTCATGCAATTAAAAATTAAGTAAAAAATTAATCTAATGAAAAAAATTGATTTTCCTTCCTGAAGCTGACAATGCTTTTCCACCCTATGTCGTGATCGCAGGAATGAAAATTACCGAATAGGGGTGAGCATGGAACTTCAATAGGGATTATTTGTCTTCGAGCATGTCTGTAAAGGACCACGAGTCGGAGATTAAATATGGCCAATGAACATTAACAGAATTCTCATAATTTAATTTCGACGGTTTCTGCAATTAATAGTCTTGTATAATTACGTTGGACACTAAGTATTTTGGCCTCGTTAAATAAAAATGTTTTTCATTAATGGCATGAAAGGCTAATTCTGATGCTGTTTAATGAGAAGCACAGCTGAGGCTGCACGTTGATTAACACGAACATTCAGAGGAAACCGCGTAGAACTCGGATAAGATGAGTCACAATCACTGCAAGAAATGTATACTAGGCCATTTATTTGTGTTGTGAACAAGGAAAGGACTGAGCGATTGTTCAGTATAGTGTGTAATTTCTGTATTGGCCTGGTTACAATTTTAAATTTGGTATCTTTAAAGAATCTGTTGAGTTGTTTGTGTCACTGTTCAACATACGGAACAGAAATAAAGTATTTTTTCATATTACTATTGTTGGTTGGTGTATTTTTTTGTATTCTATCCTTAGCTTGTACCTTAATTCTGGCTATTGTAGCAAGTGGGTAACCCCTGTTTAAGAATTTGCTGGTTAATATTTGTATTTCTGAGTCCAAAGCAGATTCCGTTGTTGAATATTTATAAGCATTGAAAAATTGATTAAAGATAATTGATCCTTTGTAGGTGAATGGGTGATAGTTGTTATGATGCAGAAGCATACCGGTGTTTGTAGGTTTATGATAGATGTTAAATTGGATTTTATTCACATCCCAAGTAAGCGTCAAATTTAGAAAATTTAATGACTTAGTGTCCATATAACCTAACGTTGATACACATTAGATATTCTTTGGGATATGTTAAATAATAACTCGATACCGATTAATTATATGAAGCTTCCTATCTGTGGATAGAAGACCGAACTCAAAATAAAATTCCGTTAAGTTCACTCATCATTCGTAAAAAGGCAAAACTCCTTTATCAAGGAAAATTTATTAAGGAAAATTTTCACATAATTAAACTCTTAGTTGAAGCCAACTATATCACCTTTTGAGACAAAGTACAGTAAACCCCCCGCTATTTGCGGGGGTTATGTTCCTGAGAAATGTTGCGAATACTGAGTTATGGCTCCCATAGTAATAAATGGGTTCCGTTCCAAAGTATGAAATATATAAGAAAAACTAGTCTAAAATTTTGTCTATGTATGTATTATATATACCTTCATAATATGACCATGTACATAGACAGTACATAGTGAAATGCAAGCATATGGCATCGAAATGAAAATAAGAAGCAATTTAATATTAAATGTAATATTTATTAGAAATTTCAAACCAGCGCCTTTGCTAGCAAAAAAACTTATCCCACCAGTGCTATCACCAGTTCCGCTAAAGTGTTGATAAAGGAGTTTTGCCTTTTTACGAATGATGAGTGAACTTAACGGAATTTTATTTTGAGTTCGGTCTTATATCCACAGATTTAAAGCTTCATCCATTTTTTTCTAATTTTACATCACGAGTTACAGCGCAAATTTTTGAAGCAATTAGCCCGTTTTCACTGACACTATGGCAGATTTTTTTCTTCCGATTTTTCGATTGATCGTACCGTTGACTTATTGATTTTATAATGTTTTGTCACTGAGAAGACACTTTCACCATTAGAAATTTTGTCTAATAACTCAATTTTATTCGCTAACGTCATCACCTTCTTTCATATTTTCACATTTCTCTTGTTATTCGTAGGGTTAGAAAGAACTTGTCCACAATAAAGTCACTTTCTTCCGTTAACACACTCGAAAAAGTCTGTTTACACTAACACACTGCAAAACGGTAGATTTATCACTTTTGTAAGCATATCAATTTTAATATAAATTTATTTAATAATATTCATTCTAGACTGAAATTTACATTGGAGAGGGAGAATATGAATACTAAGTCATTAAATTTTTTAAATTTCACTTACTAGGGACGCAAATAAAATCCAATTGAACATCTATCGTAAACCTACAAACACCAGTATGCTTCTGTATTATAACAGCTATTACCCACACTATACTGAACAATCGCTCAGTCCTTTCCTTGTTCGCAACAAATAAATGGCCTATCATACAACATTCCTTCCGGTGATTGCAACTTGTCTTATCAGGATTCTACTCAGTTCCCTCTGAATTTTCGTTTTAATCAACATGTGGCCTCAGTTCATGCTTCTCATTCAGCAGCATCAGAATTAGCATTTCATGCCTTTAATGAAAAACATACTTTTTTATTTAACGAGGCCAAAATACTTAAGTGTCCAACGTAATTATATGAGACTTATAATTATGAGACTTTCTGCAATTAAGTTTCTGCAATTAAATATATTAATTGCAGAAACCGTTGAAATTAAATTACATGAGAATTCTGTTAATGTTCGTTGGCCATATCTAATCTCTGACTTGTGGTCCTTTATGCTCATGTTTGAAGACAAATAATCCCTATTTAAGTTACATGCTCACCATTCAGTTAATTTTCATTCCTGTGTGATCACAACATATGGTCGAAAAGAATTGTCAGCTTCAGGAAGGAAAATCGTTTTGTAATTTTTTTCGTTAAATTAATTTTTTACTTAATTTTTAATTGTGTTCATTTGGTTTTTAATTATTGTTAATTATTTCTTACTGTAATGTAAGATTTCGATTTTTTAATTAATTTTAATTTCTGGAGAGTATCATATGGAAGTGTTCTACGTATCATATTGAGGTAAACTCTTATTCTTTTACAAAAGCAGATTCTTAATGCATGAATGATCACTGCTGTAAGTCAGATCAAGAGTATTACTCCCTCTTGTTTTCTGTAACATGCTGCTATAGAAAAGTCATCCAATAAATCCACAAAAGTCTTGCTAGTCTGAGTGACCAACCCAAAAGTTCCAGTCAAAATCTGGAAAATTAAAATCCACCATTATAAGACATAATGGTGGATTTTATGTCTGATTTACTGACCCATTCTATTTCGCTGAACAGCTGTTCATTGCACTCAACAGTCTTTAGGCCCCCTAATGCACTCCTACCCTCATTTTTGCTTTCCCAGTGCTTATGTCACATCATTGCACTGGCCACCCATGGCAATTAGATGCACTGCCTTAGATTTTATGTGCTTCTTAACTAGGAGCATAACTGCCTAAAGGAGAGACAGGGTAAGAAAGGGGTATAACTGCCCCCTTCTTACCCTGTCTCTCCGTTCTATATATGGGGAGTTGTGGGGGGAACTTCCAGTGCCTCTTGACAAAAAACTGTTATTTCGGTGTACATTGTACTCCCCATTTTGACAGCACATCTCTGAAATACCAACAGTATATGCATTTGATGTCTTGACCACCAATTAAAATTCATTAAATTTATTTACTATTCTCCTAGCATTGGTGTTCGTGCAAATATACAATGCACCTTTTATTACTCTTAGTTACCATAACTCAGCCCATGTATTTACTTCTTTCTTGATAACTCCCAGCAGTCCTTGAAATGCACAGCACTTGCTTTCGATGCTGCTGCTCGTTCCAATCAAAGCAGTGCAAGAATCACTTTCATCTCTGCCTGTGATTATTGTTAATTTATTTGTCTGTATATTTCCCCCACCCAAACTAGCTGTTTTCCAACCAGCCTAACACTGCGTCAATAGCAACAGCAAATATTCTTGCACCTGTTCTATTTAATATTATCCCATCACTATTGAAGCAGTCTCTCCTGTTAGCAAGCACAGACCATGCAGAGAAAAATTCTACCCCACGATTCTTGCACAATCTCTCTGTGGCCAAACTGATTTGACATGTTATAATCCATCTTATTGTGTCTGAGCAGAATTTCAGACACTTTAAAATTTAACTCTAAATTGCAACTGTTTTTCATTGCTTGTATTTTTGTTAAATATGTCTGCAGATCTACTCTTAATATCATTAGTGCCAACGGGTACAACAGTATCACCTTTTGGGCCCTTAAAAGATGATATCTGCTCTACCGTCATCAGCCTTTGCTCCTGGCAGACATACCCTGGTCCTATTCCACCTTATTCTTTTTTTCACAATATGTTTGTTGTTTCCCTGATAGTTGTCACGGATTAGCGCATTCTGGGAGTTCTTTATATTAATTGTTCCCCACAAAACAAGGTCTCTTCCAATGTGGGACTAGCGCATT
This sequence comes from Mastigoproctus giganteus, assembly GCF_048544385.1. Classification (NCBI taxonomy): domain Eukaryota; kingdom Metazoa; phylum Arthropoda; class Arachnida; order Uropygi; family Thelyphonidae; genus Mastigoproctus; species Mastigoproctus giganteus. Next base: position 36,490,494 of record NC_143588.1, read on the forward strand.
CTGCCCTGAAGATTGCTGCTACATTGCCTGATTCGCAAGAGTGAGCTCTGGTATTGAGTTGGGAAGCTGAGAGCTTTCCAACTCAATGCCAGAGGGCATCTACCCTGTTCTTCAAGCTCTTATAAAGGCTCATAACAAATGCTGTGTTTGCACTTAATATCCTCACAGTATTTACATTGAGTGCACACACACACACACAATGAGATCCTGATTGGCAATATCATGTCCGATCATCAAGCAAGCCGTACATTTCATAAGACTGTGATTCAAAGGACAACTGTCCCCTCAGTTCTCTCCAGAGCACTCCCACTACCTTGAGTCCTTTGCTTTGCTGCTCTGGTCTGAGGCATGATTTTCATTTAAATTCGTTTAATTACCATTATTACATAATGGTAATTAAAAATACTACACTAAATAAATATATCTAATGCAGTAATAACATGCACCAATTATGCTATGAAGTTTACATTATTAATTATATAATTAAAATTCAATTGTTCTTTTCAATACACCAATTATGCATTAATAATACCACCACGCTACCAGGTTTGCATTATATGTGTTAGGCAATACCATTATGTTTGAAAGTTATAAGTCAATTATAATATATAACAAAATTATCCAACTAATGCCAAATTAAGTGATTCGACTTTAGAGATACCTATTTACTATAATTAGAAGCATTGAATGTATATATATCATTTAAAAAACACTCCATGAGGAGGAGGATTCCAAATTGGATGAATAATGAAGTTGTCAGATTACTCGAGCAGAAAAAAGACATGGAAAATTTACAGAGCAATAAAAAGTACTGAAGCCTATAACAGCTACAAATTGATTTTAATAGTGCCACAGAAAATGTTAGACTAACAAAAGCAAATTATGAGATATCACTAGCAAAGAGATCAAAGTGTGGTAGTGGTAAGAAATTCTTCACATATATAAATGCAAAGAAGAGAAGGACAAACCAGATTAAACTCTTTATCTAATGGATGTGGGATAATATTAGATACTCCAGCCAACGTTGCAGATGAACTTAACAGTTAATTTACATTGATATTTGCAGAAGAAAAACCCTTTATGTCAATGAGAAATTATGGGAGTGAAGTTGAAAAATATGTAATTAATGATATTGAAATTTCACATGATTATTTAATGAAAAAACTTTCGAGCCTAAAGGCCAGTGAGGCTTCTGAGGTTGATGGCATATACCCTGTAATCTTAAGGTAAGTGGCAAGTGAGTGAACTGAACCACTGAGGCTAATTATGAGAGCATCACTGGACTTGAGGGTGATTCCGTTGAATTGTAAAAGTGCCAGTGTATCACCAGTACATAAAGACGGTTCTAAAAGTGTAGTGGGAAATCACCGAGCGGTCAGTCTAACTTCAGTAGGGAAAATCATGGAGGCAATGATCAAGGGCAGAATTCAGGATCATTTAGATAGAAATGGAATTCTGAAGGATACACAGCATGGTTTTCTAAAGGGAAAATCATGTTTTAAAAATATAGTTAGCTATTTTGACAGGGTCACTCATGAGCTGGATTTATGGAATAATTTCATCATTGTTTATTTAGATTTCAGCAAAGCATTTGACTCTCCCACAATAATAATTAATTTACTTTATAAGCTGGAACAGGTTGGGATCACGGAAATCCTTAGATGGATAGCATGATCACTTCAGGACAGGAGGAAGAGGATTGTGATAAATGGTGATTCTTCAGATTGGGTTAATATAAGAAGTGGGTTTCCCCAACAATCACTGATTTTCTTAAATAGCATTGACAAAGGGATAGAGGACATGATGTCTAAAATTGCAGATGATATAAAGATGGGTAGAATGGTTAATGATCACCACCAAGCAGAGCTTCTGAGTGACCTAAATAGACTTCATGGATGGTCAGAAAAGTGGCAGCAGTGTTTTAATTTCAGCAAAATGCAAGGTCTTACACCTGGGGAACAGCAACCCCAAAATAACTTATACACTTGGTGGAGTTGAACTAAAATCAGTAGTAGAAGAACGGCATTTGGGAGTTATGATATGGTCAGACGTGAAGTTCTCTGAACATTATAGACAGGTTGCAAGGAAGGCCCATGGTGTCCTATCGATGATTTATCAAACATTTTTCTAGTAGAGATAGATGCCATAATCCCATTATTATATAAGGTTAATATTAGACCACACTTGGTATAGTGTTCAAGTGTGGAGACCACACCTAAAAAAGGAAATCGAGCTTCTTGAAAGTGTCCAAAGACGGGTAACTTGCCTGGTGAGATTTGCAAAAGGGCATCCAAAAGAGGGAAGACTTCAAATATGTGGGTTGCACAGCTTGGAAACCAGGCACCTTAGAGATTGGTTGAGGTTTTTTTTTTTTTTTTAAGGAGCATTAGCAACTAAGGCCATATTGCTCCAGGTTATGCGGTGGTTATTCCCTGACCTTTCCACATCCTCCGTATTTGGTGGTGACGGGCTCGAACCCGGTCTAATCAAGAAGCGTGTGCTATGCACTGCTGCTCCTTCCCACCTGGCTACAGAGGTGCCTGCACCATAGAGGAGACTTAATTGAGGTCTTTAAGGCTCTGAGAAAAGGCAAAATAAAAGTTAATGAGGATGAAATTTTCACAGTTATAAATAATTCTAGAACTAGGGGCCATAAATTAAAGTTACATGGGGGTGGGGGGGATGTTTATACTGGATTGCAGGAAGCTTTATTTTAGCCAGCGAATTAGAAATTACTGGAATAAGTTACCTACATGGGTGGTTGATTCTGACAGCTTGGGGAAATTCAAAGGTCAGGTGGATAGTTGCCTACGGGAGGAGGGATATGCATAGGCTCTCTATTTCCTTTTCTTTTATTTATTAATTATTTTCTTTAATTTTATTATTATTTTACTTTTTCTTTTGGCTGGTGCAGCATAAGTCTTAGGCTCTTTTGCACCATATGGCCATTACAAATACTAATTAAAAAATTTGAATTCCCATACCACTCACTCTATAACAATAACATATATATATATATATATATATATATATATAGTAACCATCAAAATCTCTAGGTAAATTAAAAAATAAAATAACAAGCATTACTAGGACTCTAAAGCTACTTATTTGAGTTATTTGAATTTGATTTAATATAATAGTTAGGTCCATAAAATGGCAAAATTCTTCAAGATCTTATCCATTTCTTAGATGTGAAAATTCTTTGACCAGTGCATGGTTACTCTGGTCTCAGAGTTCTTTATATTAATTGTTCCCCACAAAACAAGGTCTCTTCCAATCCAGTCCAATAACCCTAGCCAACACGAATTTTACCTCCAAGAACTTGCTGCTCTTAACCAATTTTTATGTGCAGATTTCGAAAAATCACCATAATAGTTTTACATCACATCACAGTTATTGAATATAGAGGGAGTTATTTTTACCAAAATATGTCAGTTTTGTATAATATAGCCGGTAATGTGTGACATACTGATTTATTTTAACAGATATAAGCTAATTCTCTTAATTTTTGCAATCGATTCTGGCCTTATTTTCTTGTGATAAACATAATCAGACTTCTGCCTATGGTTCTTACATTCGAATTCTAATGCAACAATTTACAATTTGAAGAGAGCACACTTAGCATTTTTGGTGAGAATTTTTGTGGCTGTGCCAAGGTTTTCCAAGTATTAACTGATCATGACATGTTCTCAGAGTTGTAAATTTGCGCTCCAAACATGAACTGCCCCTCGAGATTAGGAGGGTTCAGCCCTCCTACCACTTCACAAGATGTCGATTATCAGCCAGTAAGTTCAGGTAGTGAGGTACATTTACTGAAACAAGATGAGTTGAATGATTTGCTTCGAGACTTAAATTTGCTGAAAGAACAAGTTGAACTGTTAGGTTCTAGGTTACAGCAGTGGAATATACTCGCAGCAGGGGCGCCTCCATAGCCAGGTGGGCAGGAGCAGCAGTAGTGCGTAGCACATGCTTTTCGATCAGACCCGGGTTTGAGCCTGTGACCACCAAATACGGAGGATGCGGAAAGGTCAGGAAATGACCACCGCATATCCCTGGAGCAATATGGCCTTAGTTGCTAATGCTCCTAAAAACCAAAATAATAATAATAATAATAACTCGCAGCAGGAACAAAGATTTCAGTGTTTCAATAAAGACATGAAAAGTTTTCAAAATATTTTGCTATGGAGGACAGGATGTGTTTTTGCAATGACATTATTGAATTTCTGAAAGAACTAGGCATTGTGCCGAAGTCAGATGAATGGCATTTATTCATCGATGCTTCAAAATTAAATTTAAAAGCCATTTTGCTTCATAATGGTAATGAATTTCCATCAGTTCTTGTGTTTCGTTTATTCAGTTGGACTTGAAAGAAAGTCATGAAAGCATGTCTAAGGTTCTACATGCTATAAAATACCAGGATTATGGTTAAATCTTAAGGTTATTGGATTTCTTGTTGGTTTGCAGGAGGGGGGTGTCACAAAATATTGTTTTTTGTGTTTGTGGGACAGCCATGCGACAGAAGAACATTGTTGTGCAACATTGGGACAAGTGGGGCGAGTTCATCCAGGGCAATGTAATGTAAAATATATTCCTTTAGTGCAATCAAACAAGGTTCTTCTTCTTCTACCGCCGACCGGGCTAGCGGAGTGGGTAAAGAACCTGCCCGGCAACCCAAAGGTCGCGGGTTCGATTCCCGCCTCGGGCTTGGATCAAAGTACTGCAAAAACCTTGGGAGGTGCAATATGGCCACAGAAGCCGATGCGCCAACAACTACTAAATCAAAAAAAATCTTCTTCTACCCCTGCGCATGAAACTTGGATTGATGAAAAATTTCATGAAGGGACTAGATAAAGAAGGTAACGGATTTGCATACTAGAGAAGTGTGTTTCCTAATTTAACATATTCCAAGCTTAAGGAAGGAATTTTTGTAGGGCCCCAAATTAGGAAACTCCTGAAAGACGATGTGTTTGAAACCCAGTTAAAAGAGGTTGAATTGGCAGCTTGGCGATCATTTAAGACAGTAGTACATGGATTTTTGGGTAATATGAAAGAAGAAAACTATGAAATGTCTAATTTACTTGGGTGCTACAAAAACATGAGCTATTGAATGTTGTTGTAAATTCATTTTCTTCATTATCATAGAATTTTTCATCAAAAATCTGGGAGATGCAAGTGATGAACAAGGGGGAGCGGTTTCATCAAGAGAAACCCCAAGGACTCATATCTGGTGAGTATGGGCTTGGCACACCCAGGATCCTGAGTTGGATATCATCATTCTCCTCTTTTTTGGTAATTCCCTCCTACTTCTCTCTCTCTCTCTCTTGGGGTACACAAATTTTTTTTGGCTGGTGCAGAATATGCTTCAGGCTTCCTTGTACATCATCATCAGCCATTTTCAATCCACTGAAGGATGAAAGCCTCTCCAGCAACTTTCCAGTTCCTTCTGTTTTGTCCAATACCCATCCATTTACTACCCACAAACTCATGTTTTCATCTGTCCATCTCCATTGTTGTCTTCCAGGTTTTCTTCTAGCTCCTCTTAGGTACCATTCTGTTATTTTCTTAGTCCATCTGTCATCATGTCTTTGAGCTATGTGTCCTGCCCAAGACTGTTTTAGTTCTTTAGTTTTGATAAGAATGTTGTTTACTTGAGTTTGCTGGCTAATCAGTGTGTTTCTCTTATCTAACAGTCTGATTCCCAATATAATTCATTCCATTCTTTGCTGTGTAGTTCTCAGCTTCTCTTCCATTCTTTTGGTGAGTGCCCAAGTTTCACTTCCAAAAGTCACGGTGGTATACATTGGTTCATTATTTTACGTTTCAGACAAATTGGGATATTGCTCCTCAGTATATAGAGCGATATCCCATTCTACTACTACTACTACTACTTCCAGCCATTTATCATTATTACAGCTAATGACTTGTCCCAGATAAGTATATGACTCCACCTTTTCAATTACTGCTCCTTCAATCATTATATCCCTTTCTGTGGCATACTCTTTCATCATTACTTTTGTTTTAGCTATATTCATCTTTAGTCCAAAATCCTTGCCAATTTGCATAACTGATTAAGATTTTCCTCTAATTCTTTGGGATTGTGGCTTATGACCACAATGTCATCTGAAAATCGCAAATGGTTTAGGTATTCTCAATTCACATTGACTCCTTTCTGCTACTAGTCTAATCTTCTGAAAGCTTCCTCAAGGGTGACCAGGTTTTGGTGCATTATAGCCTTAGTCGCTAATGCGCCAATAAAACCCAAGCAACAACAACCTCAAGAGTAGCAGTAAACAACTTTGGAGATATTGTCTCCTTGTTGAACTCCTTTCTCAATTTTAAATTTACTACTGTCTTTGACTAGTCTAATAAAGGAGGTAGCATTTTCATATATTTTCTTCAAAATCATAATATGTGGGGTATCTAAGAGTGGGAGAAACAACTGAACCTTTGGGAACACCAGCAGAAGTTAGAAGACAGAGAGCCGTCTACCATCACCTGCAGTATGCGGTCAGAGAGAAAACTGTATACCCAATTCCAAAAAAAGCTGGCAAATCATAGGATGGAAGCTTATTTAGAAGACTTTTATGCCAAACACGATCAAAAGCCTTTGAAATATCAAGAGCAATGGCTTGAGTTTCAGCAAAATTTTCCATTGAATTTGTCCACAGATGGGTAACATAAGCCAGAATATCATCAGTGGAATGACATTGACGGAATCCATACTGGTAGTCATTGATCAGATGAAAGATTTCCAGATAGTTTAAGAGTTGGCAGTTAATTTATTTTAATATTACTTTAGAAAGAGTAATGGTAAGTGCAATGAGACGATTATTCGATGGAAGTCACCCTTTGTCAACCTTTTCAGGATTTGTCACCCTTTTCAGGAACTGGCTGGATATGAGCAAATTTCCAAAGCAGAAGGGATTTGAAATAAAAAGTGGAAAAAGCCGAAACAAAACAAGAGTAAGTTCAAGGGCACAGGTTTTGAGAACAAGTGGAGAAATATCATCAGGACCTGGAGCTTTCTTACATCAGATTCATTAAAATCCTTCTGACATCCCTTTGACGGAAGACCACAGGAGGAACTGAGTGTACCAGAAACAGTTTGAGATGAATTTTTTTACCATGATCATCAATACATGGGTTAGAAGAAAAATAGCATGCTAGAAGGTCAGTTTTATCTTTGGCTGATGTGGCAACAGAACCATCTGGTTTTGACAGAGATGGGCAAAAATTATGACCAATAGCTTTGGAAAGAGATCAGAATGCCCCGCTACCATTTGGACAAGAAGCAAGTTCTACTCTTAGCCTGTTCAAAATGTAGTTTGGACTGATTAATATGACTGCTTTACAAAGTATAAAAAATATATTTTAATTTTATTCCATTTTAATTTAATTTAATATCATGGTTTAATTCTCATCTATTTGTCATTCATGTTTTTATATTACCCCATAACCTTGTCAAGCCCCTGGCTGTGGCCGACATGTATTGTATCTTTATTGTACAATAAAGATTTCTTCTTCTTAATACTTAATAATAATTTTTATTATTATGCAATGTCACCTATAAGAACTTAGTACTGGAAATATGTATAATAAAATTCAGTAATATTATATGACAACCCCAGGGGCTTACATCTGGTGAGTATGGGCTTGGCACACCCAGGGTCCTGAGCTGGATATCATCATTCTTCTCTTTCTTGATGATTCCCTTCGACTTTTGACTCTCTCTCTCTCTCTCAGGGTAACTCAGGAATTTTTTTTTGGCTGGTGCAGCATAAGCCTCGGGTTTCCTTGCACCATATAGTAATAACACAAATAATAATAAAGGAAAAGCGGTACCAAGGTTGCTAGTATCCTGTAATGAAGGGAGAGTAAGCAGGAATATAAGAGAAAATCCCTTAGTAGCAAACATTTTTAAGGACAACTACAGGTATGCCGATTATATATTATTGAAATACAGGGTGTCTCAAAAATATTTGTTTAGGGGAAGTAGGTAACATCTAAGGGAATGTGAATCGCATAGGAACCCATAACCGGAAACAGCACGGGAAAGTAGTAGCAGAGGCACAAGAAGCAGAAATGACACAAGACAGTAATTAGTGGCAAACATTGACATAATATTAACAATGGAGTATGAGATGGATGCATTTCATGATGTTACAAGAGATGCTCGAAGGTTCCACCATGAGACGCGATGCATGTGTGACACTGATGCAGCATGGATGGGTGGACACGGTCGAACAACACCTGGAGTTTCTTTGACAGTAGCAGCAGCGCAGACGAGTCTTGCCAAGAGATCCATTTCCATCTCCACAGGCGATTCATACATGATAGATTTGAGGGGCCCCCCACAGAAAGAAATCAAGGCTCGATAAATCAGGTGAGCATGGGGGCCAGGCAACGGGTCCACCACAGCCAGTCCATCGACACCCAATATGCCTGTTCAAATGGTCACGAACACACCTTCCATAATGGGCAGCCGACTCCTCATGTTGAAACCAAATGTTGCATCTCACATTTTGCTGTAACATGTCAGGTAACCCTGGTAGAACTTGTTCAAGAAAGATCCGATATTTAGCGGAGTTCATGTGGGATGGTAACAGGTATGGGCCGACTAAGCAGTCACCGACCATACTTGCTCACACATTTATTGTGAAGCAATGTTGTGCCGCATGGGGGCACACACCGTGTGGGTTGTCATGAGCCCACACATGAGCATTGTGCTTATTGAATAAGCCTTCCCGAGTGAAATAAGCCTCATCTGTGAACAAAACAGGAAAATTCAAGTCTTGAACACTTTCTTGGAGAAACCACTGCGCAAAAGCCACACGTGCAGGATGATCTTGGGGGAGCAGTAACTAAACCCTTTGGAGATGAAAGGAGTGTAAGGAATGATCGTGCCAGACACGCTGTACAGTGCAACAAGACACTCCTAAAGCAGAGGCAATGGCACGAGTGCTGGTAGTAGGATTATTCTGGACGGCATTCAACACACTTTCTTCTATGGTGGGAGTTTGCGTCAAATGTGGTCTGCCCGCACTACTCCTGTTACCTCTAAATGACTCATAATCACACAAATTTTGATGCATGCGCAAACAAACGGTGGTCCGGTACCTGTCTGTCTGGGAAGCGTTCTCCATAAATTCATTGAGTGGCTCGTCCATTGCCCTCTGCTAATCAGTACACTAGGTGCATGTCTGCCAGCTCACAGTTCGTATATCGATGCATGCTCTTCGTGTGGCGACTACTGCTTGAATGAGTAAACCAGAAATTTTCCCTCTCGCGAACTGATGAACAGCGCAGTGTGCCGACTTATGGTGACGTTTTCGGTTATGGGTTCCTATGCGATTCACATTCCTTTAGATGTTACCTACCTCCCCTAAACGTTTGTACCAATATTTTTGAGATACCCTGTATAACTATTTAACAATGATTTATGATATGTTTTCCGATGTTAAATGAGTTATAGAGAATGTATAATATTTTTTTACGATATTAAAAACTTGAATTTTACGTATATATATCCCTTTATTTTAACATTAAACATTGATACATCTCTTGATCTAGATGTGATAGAGACTTTTTATGGTGATTCTCGGAATCAGTGCCTTTATTACCTTCCAGAATTACATATTTTCATATAACAAAAAAATATTTTTTATTTTCTAGTGTAATCAGCAGTCATTAGAAGTCAAAAACCAGTTCATCTATGAAAGATGTAGTGGGAAATCACCAAAAATTTTTAGAATAAAGCTTGTGATAGCACTTTATCTTGTCACAAGGTCTGGGAAATTAACTGTGTGATCTTGAGAAACATTTTCTCCAACTTTGTTTTATAATATAAAACTGAAGTTGTGGAAAAACATATCTCTAATATAGTGAATAATTAAATTTTTTTTTTCAATAAAAAAAATAATAAATTAAAGTTTAGACCTCTGATACTCCACCTACAAAGATATCTCTTAAAGCATAATCTGGTTATGCTTTAATAACTGGATGTATTTTTAAAACAAATAGAAAATTGATAAACAGTTAGTTCTGTTTATCAATTTTTCCTTACTCATCCTAATTTCATATCTCATTCTCCAATGTTGCCTGATTGGTACATGCAATATGTATTTCTAAAGTTACAGTGTCTGATTGGGATCATCTAAGATTTATCATTTAAAGATTGTAATCAGCGTGAATTTTGGGGTTGCAAATGTAAATGTTCCAACATATGCATTGCTTGATTTAGCCATATCTAATTTTCTTGAAGTTCTTTGGGTAAATTTGTGAACAGTATTCTCAAGTGATTTAGACACTGTAGATTTTATATTGTTTACACAGGATGGTAAGAAATAATTCATAACTGATTGTGAATGTTTTCTGTTAATAGATTGATAATTGCATATTGGTCTGAGTGCGTGTTTAAACATTGCATGCAATTGCATGGTTTACTCTCTGATAATATGTGAAATACTGTATTTTCTGCAATAATTTTCTGATAATAATTTGTTCCTATGTATTAACAATCTTTCTTGCTATACTGAACACAAATTTAGGTACTTGAATCAAAATTACAGTCTTGCCGCAACTGCATTAAAGACCCTGAAAGGATAATGAAGGACAAGGCATCTAGCCCACTTACATCACCCCAGTAAGACTTTAAACGTTATAGTATTTTATTTTAAGATTAAATATTCAGTGCAATATACAATACCCTACCAGAAGTATTTGGGAATATCTCTCAGTGTAATCAGTGGTGTGAATGAGATATTTGCAAAGAAGGAATAGGCTTAAAATTATGCAGACAATAAGATGTCACCAACAAGTAAAATGTGTTGTGGCAAGGTACTCATGGAGTTGCATAGTGTGCATAGTATTAGGGTCAGGTGCCACCTGTGGTTTCCCACATCTGCGCCATATGTTCGCTGTGAAGGAATACAGTACTACTGTAAATGCCAGAAAAGTGTTGTGTGTTGTATATGACATATTGCGTTAAGTTCTGTTGTGTATGAGCTTTAAGATTAAATACTGTATCAGCTATTTTGTCATTGCTTGCAACAGTTACACATTTGAACCTGGCAAAGTCAGTTATAGCCATTGTAATGGTGATGAAAACGAAGATGATGTAGGCTTGTGTAGATATGTTGGTCACTATATCACATCATGAAATGCCATTTCAGAAGTGCTTTGCGCATCGTTCTTGAACCATGGAACAAACAAATTCCATGGCACAGTGAATCAGATGTCTTTCCCATGTGTATAATATGGGAAGACATCTACTGCTGTATATGGTGCCCACAGTTAAGTTTATGAACTATGTCTGTTTCCTCTCATTTGGACTCAGAGCATGGATTATGGTGCCAAAGTAGTGGTGTGCTGGCTCACACAAGCCAGTTGATAAACCAACAATGGCTGTAAACTGTAGAGCAGCACACACTTCAATCCACACTGGCTAGTGTCATTTGGGTGATAATCGTGTATGTGGTGACACAGAAAATTCAGCTGAGGCATGCTTATTTTGGCAACCTTTGTGCTTCCTTCCCCCCCCCCCTTACCTACATGGCAGCCTGTGTAGGGATTATCCCTGCTAGCAATTTTACAGGAATATTATTTCTAACAAACAGCTGCTTAATTTTGCCTGGGCCGCTTCTTTGTAAGGTAATGACATTCTCATGCTTGTTGTGCGTCAAATATTTCAGGTTTATAAAATTTTCATGAACCTGATAAGATCATTACCCTAAGAGGAAGTGGCCCAGGCAAAATTAAGTAGATTGGGATGCAACTCCATTTGTCAAATCATTGTTGAAATGCAACCATAGATTGGTTATGGATACAAGAGCTCGGAAAAAGTCAGCAAAAACATTTTGTGAAAATCAATTGGCTATATGGAAATTACAATAAAAAAATTAATATTTTATTATTGTTTGAAAATTTTATATTCCAAATTGTAAATAGTAAAACTTACAATAAATATATACACACACACACATATTCTTGGCCTTGTTTTAATTTTAGCGAGCCAGTTTTTAAAATTTACCAGCACACCACTGTGCCAAAGCCACCAATGCTGTGTGCATTTTTCACAATTATGTGATGCCCACACACTGGGCTATATAGCAATAAGTTTGCAAAATTCCATTAAAATAATGCTACATCCCATTTAGTGAGCAGTTTAAAAGCATGGTTTGAGAAAAAAGCTGTTTTAAGAATTCAAGTCTGGAGTCCAGATTTGAATCCTTAAAACACAGTTCTGAATGAACTGCAGTGTCAGGTCATGGCATGGATAATATGTCCCTCTTCTATATCTGAATTGGCAACTGCACGAAAGGAGGAATGGGCAAAAATTCCATCTGTCTGTCATAAGGAACTAGTTGAGAGTGTTTCTCATTTATTCAACTTTAGGTCCACTTCAGGGTTTAGTGCCTTGATTATCGGAGACCATTGGATTCAGGCGTCTTCCACGGGATGATTTCCTTCGAGGTTTGTTCATTTCCTTATTGTGTCAGTTGTTGATTGCGATTTGCTGCGATAAGAGCTCTCCGTCTTGTGAACAGGGCCAGTGCATAGCTGGAGAAAGCCTGATATTCTTCCTTGGTGTCCAAGATGTGGTACTCCTGGCCGTATGGTAGATACTGTATTTTGGTGATGAATGCGCTGCGGAGGTCGTCATACAGCTATCATGCATGAGGTGCTGCCAGCTCTCCAGCCCCCCGCAGGTCCAGGTGGGATCTTCCTGTATTCCGAGTAGGGATAGCTTTGCATTCAGAGCTCCATGTCCTGTCAATAGGTATGTGACTTGTAGGCCCGGGGAAAACCAGGGTGGGAAGTTCGGAAAAACCCGGCCAATGTTGGGCAGAAACTTTCTGGTGATTTCGCCTTTTTGCGAGGTGGCCCATCTATCCTGCCACATCTGCAGCAGGTGAGCATGCAGCTTTTTCTTTTCCATAGTCTTGCTATTGATGATGTCGGTGGTGAATCCCAAACATGTCTGTGGGATACCCTTGTCCAGGTGGTGCGTGAGGCCCCGTCGAATGATCTCTAAGTCCAGTGGCAGGACACCAGCAAGGACTTGCAGGGCATGCGTGCTCACTGTGCTGCAAGCTCGAGTAATGGTCAGAAGGATTGATTGGTGAATCGAGTCAATGATTCGTTTATTGACAACAGTTGTGGCTTTTTGATACCATGCGCCAGATGCATACGTGACTATTGGGGTGAAGATGGTTTTATAGAAAAGACATAGCACCCGTCTGTCTAGGCCCCAGTCTCTGCAAGTGACTCTGGCAACCAATGCAGTGTATCGTCTGACTTTTGTACGCAAATATTTCAGGTGGTCCTGAAATGATAGATTTGGATCTAGAATCATGCCTAGGTACTTCAGCTGCTTTGAGAATTTAATTGTTTTCTGGTCAATCTTGATTTGTGGAGGCTGCCTGAGGTTGAGGCACCCCTTGAGCAGAATGGAGTTTGTCTTTGCAGGGGATATTCTAAGTTGATTTTTCTTTGCCCATTCCTGAAGGGTGGACAGAGCCCGGTTTGCCAGTGTCTCCAGTTGTGTCCTTGAGTCCGCTGACACTGTCAGTAAGAGGTCATCAGCAAAGGCCTGCGATTTTACCTCGTCAAGGTCTATAGCTAGGAAGGAGTCCATTACTATGTTCCACAGTAGTGGTCCAAGGACCGAACCCTGTGGACAGCCGCGAAATGTATTCTTGGAGAGGGTCCCATAGGGAGCAACAATCCTGATGGATCTGTTTGTGAGGTAGCTCTTGATGACCCTGTAGAGGTTGCCTGGGATCCCTGACTTAGTGACCTAATTCATTAGGTCACTGAATGTTTTACAAATTTTTTTTGACAAGGTTTTGGCGCATTATAGCCTAAGTTGCTGATGCGCCAATAAAACTCAACCAATCAATCAATCAATCAATCAATCAACCAACCATCTATCCCAGAAAATCGAGAGTCTACTGTACTGTGATAAGAGCTGGATATCATAATTCTTCTCTTTCTTGGCGATTCCCTTCTATTTCTGACTCTCTCTCTCTCTCTCTCACTCAGGGTTAACTTAGGAAATTTTTTTTTTTTTTTTTTGACTGGTGCAACAAAAGCCTCAGGCTTCCTTGCACCATATGACTTAATTATAATAATAATAAGACCGACTGTAAAGAATCTTCTGTAAGCAAGTCCGTAAGAGTAGAGTGATTCTTCGTCTTTGTTTATTTCCAAAACGAAAAGGCTGATTCACATAGATATGTGGAATCAAAACAGGAATTTAAAAGTTCACTGCATTTTTTTACATTTGGGTACTTTTCTCAGCAAACATATTTCTAAGAATCTTTTCCTGATGAACTGGCTTTTAGAAAGATATCGTTTCGAAATGTAATAATTTCGTTTTCAAGTAATATTTTCTCCATGTGAAAAATCTCAGCAATTTTTTCTGCAATTTACATTAAATAGACATTAACCAGACATTAAATGGATAAGAAATATCTTCAATTGTTTTAAAATCACTGAATCTGGTTTCAAAATCATCCACAACTTTCTCAATTTCAGAAACATTTCTCACTATTAAATTCAAAAACAGGATATTTTTGCAAATGATCGAATTTTTTTTCTTTTTGAGATCCTTAGCCATTGCCAAAAATTGATGTTTATATGCAGAAATACTGCGACTCATGTCACCCACATTTTTATTTTTTCCTTGTAATTCCAAATTCAGATAACTTAATTTAGTAGTAAAATCTGCCAAAAAAGCCAGATCACACAACCACTCCTTATCTTATAGCTGATGATAATCATCTCTGTAGAAACTGATCCGACTCAGCCACCTCACATCTGTGTGTAATATCATATCTGCATTTTGAAAAATCTCCTTTGAAGACATTATTCTCTGATGGAATTCACGATTTTGAAAGCTATGTGCATAATACTTTTAGTATTTAATTTTTTGCTAGCTAACGCTTGTTGGTGGATGATACAGTGGTAACTCAAAAAATCTGGAAATTCATCATCCTTTTGCCACAATTGCAATGAATCTGTTAAGATAGGGTTACCATCTTCTGCACTCATAAAAAGAGGACATTTACATGTTTTGGGGCGAATAAAAGAGGACAAATATATTATGCAAATAATAAAATAAAAACAATGTAAACCACATTTACTGATGTTTAGGATTAGTACATTCATATTTGTCTTGAGAAATTTTATTTATTTCAGTAGCTCTGGATTGCCTCTCAAATATGTGTAAAAATCAACGCATGACATGTTTGAAATTGTACTGCAAAAACAAAATACCTTTTACAGAATTGACATTTAACCTATTCCTTTCTTTTGTCCACTGACTTTGCATTAGAGAGAATACTCTCTCTACATTTGCACTGTGAGGAGGAATTGCAAAGAAAAACTGGACAATTTTCAACAATTCTGAATGGAATTCAATATTTTTTGAATTACTAAAATATTTGGCCCACTTTTCATATTAAGCATGTTTTTAAAGTCTTTATTATTCATTTGACCCTCAAAAAATTTCTTCAAATTGTTAAATTGGTCAAAACACTTAACATCATTAATTGTTTACCCCTTTGTCAATCAAGTAGGAAATATAACATTCTACATCGTTCCAGTTTGGTACTGCATCCATTTTCATCCACATAAAACAGGAAATGGATTCCATATGGTGAAGCCACTTGTCTAAATATTCCATGCAATTTCTATACAGATTTTTTGTATCACTAGAAAATTTTTCACATTCAAGTACAAGTCCTTCATCATGTTTTTTTGTATAGCATTTCCTTTATTCTTAATGGCATGAAGTTGTGATCCGTCCGTTTCGAGATAATTTCTTTCACTGAGACTAAGACATCTAGCACTTCTGCAGCTGAGTTACTTTCCCTTTCAATTTGTTGTATGTGTGTATGGAATACACTCATAAGTGATTGCATGAATCAAAAATGAATCTCACTAAATCCATTTTCAAAGAACCTTTTAATCACGATGGGAGGTTTTTCTTGGGACCGAAAATAAGCCTGTAAAGCTGGAAACTTATCTATGAGCCTTGTGATGAATGGAAATAATGAAAGCGATCTCATCTTGCTGTGAGAAAGGAGCTGTCTATATTCAATCTCAACAAACTCACAGTATTCCCTAAGCTCTTCAGTCCTCACTGTATAATTATGAAAATACTGGTAAATTTTAAAAACAATGTTCTCTACATCAACTTCCCAAAGTTCTGCAGCATTCTGAAGACAATTGTTCAAAATATGTGCAGGGCAGCCCACTCCAATCAAACTCTTGTTATGCAACAATTTCTTTAATTTTGCAAAGACATTATTTCCTTCTCCATTTCATCTTAGTCCTCCAAACATTGTATTGCAATTGTCCCCAGTGAATGCAATACATTTTTCACACAAACCATTTTTTTCAAGAGTTTCTTTAACATACGTAGAAATGGTATCTGCAGTCTCGTTAGGCATCTTCTGTAATTCAATTAAATTTTGTTTGTAACCCTCCTTCATTTACATCAGAATACTGAATAATTAATGGGAAGGTTTTTTTCAGAACCATGATTACTTCCATCAGTTGAGACCCCACAGTATGCAATTTTATTTTCTTTTAAAATTTTTACAGTAACATTAAGAGAATGATTTGTAAGTACAAAGTTTACAATGGCTTCTGTCTTGGTTCTAGCACAGGAAAATCTTTTTGCTATCTCAGAATCAAAAAAAAGAAATTTTTTAACATGACAGTTGTGCAGTCCATTGATTTGTAACTACTATGATGTTGAACAGTGTGAAAAGCAAAGGTACCCTTTGCAGCAGCCAGATCATATTCTATTTTACCGACAGCTTTGACAAAAAAATCTGTAACCTTTCCCGAAGAGGCCTCACCTTGAACTGCTTTCTTGTGCTTCTCAGTTTCAATGTGATGCTTCAAATCACCAACCCCTTTATTGGCTACTGAAACATATGTTCCCATTCTGCAAACTTTACATTCAGCTTCCCATTTCTCTCGGCCAGATACAAAACATGGAAATTTGTTTTTCATCTCTCTCTGTAAACATGCACTTCCTTTTAAATTTTATTAAGGTTAGGTTATGTTGTACATTCACAACTAAACTAACCTAATTGCAGAAAAGTGCCTACAAGTATAAAGATGGATAATAAATACTGTATTTTCGTAATTAAAGTGAAAAACAGTATTTTAAAAAAAGGTAAACTTTGGTATTATATAAACTAGTGTCTGCCTCTTGATTGGATTGTTGATAAGTATACCAAATTTAGTGGACAGTACGCAACTTTCGATCAATTTGGTGTGCACACAGCTCAAATCCACGTTTTCATATGCTGCAATCAATTTCTAGAGAAAACAGTCCCTCTAACTGTCAATATTTATTTGACATGCTGGAATTCCTGTAATTTATATATCCTTTTCTAGCACACCATCTGATCTTCACACGTTATCTACTCTCTAAACCAAAATATTGTATTGCTAGACTATATAAAATTTATATGTGCATAAATTCTGAATCAGAAGTGGGTTGGTAACAATCTCAATGCACTAAACTGAGTGTCTTCGGGGTCTTCCGCCTAATTGTCAACACGGAAATTTGAATTGAAGAATCGTCTCCTATTCCGAAAAAGATTCTGTATAATGTAACTCGGTAGTTTTCGTCGTGCTTGCATAAAAAAATGGCATATAATATAAAAATCTGGGCATTTAGGCAAATTTATAAAAATCCACCCAGACAAAAATTTTAGACAAAAAATCCAGACAAATCCGGTTAAAAGAGGGCGGATGGTAACCCTAGTCACTTGGTAACCCTTGCACTTGGTCATCGCGCAACACAGCGGCAACCCCCCAAGGCAGAATGCGCTGGTCCCAAAGGAACTAGTAGTTGTTGGTGACTCTATTGTCAGGGAAACGGGGAACATACTTTGTAAAAAGGATAGGTGGAGCAGGACCAGGGGATGTCTGCCAGGAGCAAAGGTTGATGACGTTGTAGAGCAGATATCATCTTGATATTATTGGTGCCAACGTGTACGTTGGCACTAATGATATCAAGAGTAGGAGACCGGCAGAATTGCTTAACAAGTACAGGTCACTGTTGAAAAAAAGCCGTGAAATAGGGTTGAATTTGAAAGTGTCTGCAATTCTGCCCAGACACGATAGGAGGGAGTATATGATGAGAGCCTTGTCGATCAATTTGGCCCTGGAAAGATTGTGCAAGGCTCAAGGGATAGAATTTTTTTCAGCCTGGACTGTACTTGTTAATAGGAGAGATTGCTTCTACAGGGATGGGATACACTTAAATAGAAAGGGTGCAAGAATATTTGCTGATGCTATCGAGGCAGTGTTAGATGGGTCGGAAAACTGCTAGCTTAGGGGGAGACAAAGACGAATAGATTAACAGTAGCCACTGGCAGAGGTGAAAGAGATTCTTGCGCTGCTTCTATTGGAATGAGCAGAAGCCTGAAAAACAAGATGCAGGATATTTCAGAGATTGCTGGGAGTCAATGCGGTACAAGTAAACACATGGGTTGTGTTAGGGTCGCTAAGAATAGAAATAGGTGCATGTATACTTGCGTGTACACCAATGCTAGGAGTTTAATAAATAAATTTGATGAATTTGAGTTATTGCTCAAAACATCAAAGGCAGATATTGTTGGGATATCAGAGACGTGGTGTCACACAGATATAAGGAATGCAGAACTGGAATTTGGGAAGTACAACGTCTACAGAAAGGATAGACTGGATAGGAAGGGAGGAGGGGTTATGCTATTAGTTAAGAAATACATAAAATCCAAGGAAGTGAAGCCAGTGGACATCGCTGGACAGTGCAGTGTCGAGTCAGTTTGGTGTGACATAGGCTGACATAAGCATTGGGAGATCAAAATTGAGAGTAGGAGTGTGCTATAGGCCTAATGACTCTGATGAGTATAATAAGAAACTGTACGGGGAAGTAGTGGGCCAGTAAATCAGAGAGTCTTATAATGGGAGATTTTAATTTCCCAGATATTGACTGGAATTTGGGGGCTGGTCACTCACACACTAGCAAGGCTTTTGTGGATTTATTGGATAATTGTTTTCTACATCAGCATGTTCGGGAGGCAACTAGAGGGAGGAATACTCTTGATTTGATTATCAGCAGTGATTGTTCATGCATTAAGAACCTGCACATAAATAAACCACTAGGTGGCAGTGATCAGTGTGCTGAAGTGGGATTTACTCAAAGAGGTAACTACCATTAGGGGTAAAGGGAAGGGTTATTGCTTTCGTAAAGGCGACTATGATGGACTGAGACAGTATTTAAATTCTATACAGTGGGACCAACTGATGATGTTACCAACAGCAAATGCAAAATGGGAAGCATTCAAAGAACTTATCTTGGAAGCTACTAGGCTTTACATACCAACCAAGAAATATTGTTCAAGGTTTAGGCCTAAATGGATGTCAGATGAACTGATGAGGCATATGGCAGAGAAGAAACATGCATGGGATACATACAAATTAACACATGACACAGAAGCCTATGATAGATACAAGTTTATCTGTAACCAAGTTACAAAGGAGGTTAGGCAGGCGAAGGCAGATTATGAGAAATCTTTGGCAAGGGATGCAAAGAAAAATAGCAAAGAGTTCTTTACTTATGTAAACTCTAGAAGGAAGGGGATGAATCAGATTGGACCACTTGATATCGATGGGTCAACTGTTGATGATCCTGCCCCGGTAACTAACAAACTAAATGAATATTTGGCATCGACATTCATACATGAGGAGTTATTTAGCGAGAGGAAAGCTAGAGGTGTATTCAACTAGAGTAAAATGGAGGAGAAATTGTTGAAGATAAACACAAGAAAAGCACCCGGGGTGGTTGGGATCTATCCAGTTATATTAAAGGAGGCAGCAGAGGAAGTAAGCAAACCCTTAGCCATAATTATGAGAGCTTCCTTGGACTCAGGGGAGGTACCCACAGACTGGAGATGTGCAAATGTGACCCCAATTCACAAAGGAGGATCAAAGGCTGACACAAGTAATTATAGACCTGTGAGTTTAACTTCTGTTCCAGGAAAATTAATGGAGGCACTAGTTAAAGAAGCACAGTAGGATCATTTAGACAAGACTTCAGTTATAGCTCGGACACAGCATGGTTTTGTTAAGGGGAAGTCTTGCCTGACGAATTTGATTGGATATTATGAGGCAGTCACAAAGGAACTGGATGCAGGGAATAACTTTGATATTACAGTAATACCCTGAAGTTACGCGATAGGTGGGTCCGACGAAAATCGCGTAAGTCGAATTCGCGTAAGTCGGGGTACAACTTTGCATATAAATTTTGCTTAATTGGGACCAAGGACTAACAAAAACACTAGTTTAGAAGAAAAATATTAATAAAATTGCAGTTCTTTATACATATTAATACAAAATATGTATTAAAAAAACAAATGACTTACGTTAAAAAGTTATTTCGATGTTGATGGCTTCATAAAATCTAACAAATTCGTCTGACAAAACAGCGCCTTCTTTTTTTCACGCAGAATTTCTTCGTAGCAAGCTAATAATTTTTTTATTCCTTGCTTTGTAGCTATAACGCGTTCTTCGTTGGAGTCTATGTTTTCTAAAATTTTTAAGCCCTTTACAATTGAGATCTTTTCAATTTTCAACCTGTCAAGTTTGCAATTGTCATGTGCTTTTCGCCGTTGCTTCATTTAGGCCTGTAGCACGTGCAATATCACATGGTCTTTCATTTCGCTCAAAGCGTTTCACAATTTCATATTTTTTCTCTATCGACAGAGGCGGACTGGCCATAAGCCTTACCGGGGAAACCCCGGTGGGCCAGTGTGATTTTGGCCGTAAACCATAGTGTGAGGCCACTATAAATTTTCCCGGGTAAGAATTTTTGATCCAGTCCGCCTCTGTTTATCGATAATTGGTTTTCTTTTTCTCTCTGAATCTGCAGTGTCTTCACCAGGATGCTTCCTTTTCACACCTTTTAATTTTACTAATTTTTAGGGAATAAAGCACAATTACAAAACGAGGAGCACGCTTGATACGCATAAACAAAGCTGCGCGCATGTAGCAACTGAATAAACAACACCATAAAGGCAGAGATACACTATTAACACCTCACATTTCTAGGGGTTACTACCATAAAACAATAAAAATCCAGTTGCGTTCCTGCTAGTGAAATCTGTTATAAACTGGTAGTAAACTCAATCTAATTGCATTTGCGATTATACCGATAGCTGGAATTGTGTTGGTTTTTACGTTATTATGGTGAAATGTGTTTCCCCTTCACTGATATAAAAAACATAAAAGCAGCAAAGTTGAATTTTGTTCATCTTTCGCTCTCAATCTCCGCCGTTGCACCGGATATCGATAACATATGAAAACCGACCTTGAAGATAGTGGGCGGCAGCGTTGCCAAACGAAAAAATCAAGAACCGCGTAACTCAGAGTTCGCGTAAGTCGGGGTATTACTGTATATACTTGGATCTTAGAAAGGCTTTTGATACTGCTGCACATGGAAGACTGCTGCACAAATTGGAGCAGTGTGACATTGGAGGCAAATAGCTGCTGTGGATGAGGGGGAGAAGACAGAGAGTGGTAATCAATGGACACTGCTAGTCATGGACTAATGTTATTAGTGGAGTCCCTCAGGGCTCAGTTTTGGGTCCATTATTGTTTTCTGTGTTCATAAATGATATTGATGATGGTATATCAAGCTTAATGTTGAAGTTTGCAGACGATACAAAGGTAGGCAGGTGGTCAAGGACACTACTGACAATATGCTGCTGCAACAGGATCTGGAAAGGTTGAGCAGATGGTCTGAGAGGTGGCAAATGAAGTTTAACATTGACAAATGTAAAGTACTACACATGGGAAACAGCAACCCCAGAGCAACGTATCAACTCTGTGGTACTACACTGACAGTGGTAGAGAATGAAAGGGACCTGCGGGTGGTTGTGCAGGCAGATATGAAGTTCTCTGAGCAGTGCAGACGGGCTGCAAGAGTAGCGCATGGTGTATTGTCAATGATACATAGGAATTTTTCTAGCAGGGATAAGGAGGTGATTGTTCCCTTGTATAAGGCAATGGTCAGGCCACACCTAGAGTACTGTATACAGGTCTGGAGGCCTCATTTCAAGAAGAATGTAGAGCTGCTGGAATGAGAACAGAGAAGGGCAACAAGATTAGTGAATGGAACAAAGGGGTGCTCTTACGAAGAAAGGCTTAAGTTTTGCAAATTACAGTGTCTGGAGACTAGGCACCAGCGAGGTGATCTGATAGAGGTGTATAAAGCCTTGAATGGTTTGAACATGCTGAATGCTGATGAGATTCTTCCTCTCGCTCAGAATAATCACCTGAGAGGGCATAAATTCAAATTGAGGAAAGACAGATGTAGGATAGACGTGCGGAAATTTGCCTTTAGCCAGCTGGTGGTTGGTTGGTGGAACAGACTTCCATCCCTTGTCGTGGAAGTTGATAGCCTAAATAAGTTTAAGGCTCAGCTGGACAGGTATTTTGAACGAACAAAGCTGTGAAGCGGAAGTGGTTTCTTTTTTTTTTTTTTTTTTTTTTGGCTGAAGCTGCATAAACTTGCTTTCTTGCATCAAATGCCTCTACTAATGCTAATGCCAATGCTAGTTAAGATGCCCCGTCATTGCTTTAACTCCATCTGTTGTTATTGATACGAGCTTAAATAGTGGTACTTTAATTTTTTTCATTAAAATTTTTGAATGCGTTAAATATATCAAGACCTCTATTTCTTTATTTTAACGAAACCATACCCACAGTTCTTCTCTAGTGGCAGAATAATCGAAAACCATAAGAACAAAAACAAGCAATTGAGCTGTATCACTGACTTCTGTAGATTTATCCAATTGTCAAGGAATTGTCAGTTAGCAATATGAGCATGCAATTTGCTCACTCAAATTTTTACTAATTTTTTGGAAGCTAATTTCGAGATAATTGCAGATCTTGAAGAGCACTTAATTTTATTTTTGTTCTTAAAATTTCAAAAAGAGCATCTGTTATTTCGAAAAATGCGTCTTTCATCAAATGACCCTCAGAAAATGGTTTGCATTTTTTTGCAAGAAGATGACTCACTTTAAATGATGCTACAGTTACTGCTTTAGATTGTAAATTATGTGCCATGAAGAAATTTCATTGCGCGAATAATCTGCATTTGATTTCTTTTAATTTATTTTTTTAAGGTCACTATTAGGCGGAAAATCTGATTGGTATCTACTATGGAGTTGTGTTGAACCGCCTTTCTAAATTTCCTTTTTTGGGTATAGCTACGAAAGTACTGCAAATCAAACAACATTTTCTTTTATCATTACAAAAACAACATTTTCTTTTATGTTTTACTCTTTTTCCTGGTATTCATTTAAAATCAAAGGGTATTAAATTAACGTATAAGTACTGTCCAGTTATTAATATTAAGTAAGCTAAATAAGAAATCAACACATACACTATGGTTTTTTTTTTTTTTTTTTTGTTATTTGTTGGCGCATCAGCTTCTGTGGCCATAATGCACCTCCCAAGGTTTTTGCACTACTCTGATCCATGCCCGAGGCGGGATTCGAACCTGCGACCTTTGGGTTGCTAAGCAGGCACTTTTACCCACCCGGCTAGCCCGGTTGGCTACACTATGCTCTCCACAGCGTATCTGCGTGAATTTTCACTAGACAAACCTAGCGGCTGTGCAGCAACCAGAATAGTCATGTGGTTCAATGGATTTGTAAGCGAATGCAGTGGGGAGCATAATAATAATATTTAATTTTCACTAATCTATTTTTATATATAATTAAAATTTGTCATGATCGACCAAAATTAAAGCTGCAATCGACATGTTGGCCACCCCTGTTATACATCATCAGGCATGTCTCATATTGTGGAGTTATACTTCATAACCGTTTTGCCATCATTACATCACTAGAGTACCCACCGAAGAAGGGGCAAATAGCCTTGAAATGGTGCTGTCTGGGTGGTGGTATCTGCTGAGAATAAGTAACAAGTCTTCTCCTTTGGTGAAGCATTACTTATTCGAAGTAGTGCAATATCATGGCAACTCGTTGTGAAGGATTCACAATATGAGATATATCTTAAACGATGTCACTGTTGCAAAAATTTGCTAATTCAGAGTTTAGCTGTGTACTAATATAATGCATTTGCACTAACTTGTATGTAGTCTAATTCTCTTGTAGCTGAGGCACAAGCCCTTAATGCATCTTGGATTATATATATATATATATATATACTCTTTCTTTTTTTAGGAAAGAAAAAATAGGTCAAGCTATTGCATTGTTGTTTTAGCATTGGCAATATGATACATGGAAGCAAAAGTTATATAGCACTAGCAAGAAAAAAAAAAAAAAAACACACCCTTCATTTGCCTATTCCTTACAGTAATTTGTCTAAACCTTTATTCAAACTACTGGCAGCACTAGGTTGAAATTTATTCCAATTGATTACTCTTTGAACAAATGCAAATTTCCACACATCTATTCTGCAACTAATTTTTTTCAAATATGGCTCATAGATATTATTTTAGTGGCATGGTGCACAGGTATATCAAGAAATGGAAACTGGTAAAATAATGAGCACTTCAACCTGTGTGAAGTGTAATTTGCCTTTAATTTCTTAAAGAAATACAGATTATTTTCGGACGCTCCATGGTACTTTCTGTACCACTTCTTCGGTGACTGAAGTCATTTTACTTGCTGAACTGGTAAAATAACTTCATTTACATAGAGTTATTAATTTGATTACATGTTTTTTACTTGTTAATATTTAGCTTTTAATTCTTATGAGTAATAGAACACGAACTATTAGTACACGTGTTAAAGATTAATTTTAGCCTTGTAAATAATTTTTTAAATCATTTAATGAATTAGTTAATATGATTAAAATTAAATTAAAAAAAACAGCTTAAAATAAACAGATAGCCACGAATACTTATACTCCTTTAGTGCTGTCCTTATGACACCATTAGCCTCACATACCAAGATAGTGGTTTACAATTAATTATATTTATAAATATTAACAAGTCAGAAATGTGTAATCAAATCAACAACTCTTCACAGTCACTGAAGAAGTGGTAAAGGAAGAACAGTAAAGGATGGGATTCTTCCTCTTGCTCAGATTACGAACCTGAGGGGGCATAAATTCAACTCGAGGAAAGACAGCTGTAGAATAGATTTGCAGAAATTTGCCTTTAGCCAGCAGGTAGTTGCTTGCTGGAACAAACTTCCATCTGGCTTTGTGGAAGTTGATAGCTTAAATAAATTCAAGGAGGAACAATTATATGAAGAAGATTTGCATCTTGAAACCAAATATAATTTCATAAATGACAACCAGGAAAAAGTGGTGCATTTCCTCTTCCTAGAGACATGTTTTTATATTAATTAATCTATTAAAAATTACTTTCCTTTATGTAAATTTAACCCTAACCAATACAGATCTAGAGTTGAGTACTAAGATAATAAACTTTACTAAGAGTCTTATAGATAATCAACAGTACTTCAAGCTTTCAGCTGTAAAATTAGTCATCATCACTCTGTAATGTAAAGATTATGGTTGAGTCTGCTTCAGCCGATCACGAGCCTGCTAAGGCCTACCTTGAGCAACTCAAGAAGCTCGTCGAGGAGAAAGGATATAAACCTGAACAGGTTTTCAGTGCCTCAGCGCAGCTAAATAGCCATTGAAGAGAAGGCGTCCCCAGGATTCAAGGCTACACGAGATCGCGGTTATGCTGCTAGTTTGCAACAATGCAGCAGGCCATATGACAAAGTTTGGCCTAATTTTCTGTGCGCAGAACCCAAGAGCTCTTAGAGGACGCAACAAGAATATACTGCCTATGTAATGGATGTGGAAGGTAAAAGCCTCTTCCTTAACTGGTTCCACCACTGTTTCATCCCCGAAGTCAAGGAATACTTGGAGGAAAAAGGGCTTCCATTTAAAGTCCTCGTGCTGGACAATGCCACAGGACACCCAAGTGATGCACATGACTATGCAAATGAAGACGTAAAGGTGGTCTTTCTATCCCAACACTACCTCCCTTATCCATCTGCTTGACCAGGGGGTTAATCAAGGCCTTTAAGGCCAAATACACAAAGAGGTGTATGGGCCGAATCATTGAGGCCATGGACAGCGATGACAACCTCAACATTATTCTGTTTTGGAAGGACTTCACCATAGCTGAAGGTCTCTTCCTAATAAAACATGCACTGGTAGGCATCAAGGACAAATCTGTAAATGTCTGTTGGAAGAATTATGGCCCGAGGTTGTGCATGACTTCAGTCCAGATGAACTACGAACCATTCCAGACAAAAAGCACAAGAAAACCTTCGCAGAAATAAAAGAGTTGTCTGGGAAAATAGGAGGTATAGATTTCGTATTTTTGTGTTGGCTGTCACAAAATTTATCAGACTAAAAATTTGCCTGCTGCTTGCTGCATTCACTGAGTGATGGTGGGGCATGCGCATCTTCAGTCTTGCAGTGAGCATCATCCGAGTAGGATGGCTTGTCACTTTTGTGTGTTGTGTGTTAGACTACTTGTGCTTATGTGAGGTATTCACATGGGTTCTAAAGAAAATGCATCTAGTGATGGACAAAAAAGGGCCAAGAAAGTGATGACTTTGAACGAGAAATTGATACCAAATTGGTACTATAATTTCGTTGACTTAGGAGGAGGATATCAACGATTTAATTGATGGACAGGCAAAAACGCTAACAGACTAAGACAAGGTTGAGGAGGAACCATGCCAAGAGAAGTTAGACTTGGAAAAATTAGCACAGGCAATGCATGATGCCAAACGCTTTGTGGACTTCTACGAATATGATGACAACATGATTTGTGCAGTAAAATTCAAAGCCTCGATGATATTTTAATACCATACACACCATGTCCAACGAGTTCAAGCAAAAGAAGCAGCAGCTTTCCATCACAATGTTCCTGAAAAGGACAACTTCTACATAGATGCCTAAAACTCCTCGTACCCCCGAACCATAAGCCTTGACTTCAGCCAACCGTGCTTCTTCTCTAACCTCTGAGACCCCCCCCCCCCTGCTACCGAGGAGTAGTGAATTGTGTGTGGTTATACCCTGATGGATGCTTTGTTAACTATGTAATAAAATTTTGATACAGTATTTTTGAAACATGGGTCTAAAATGTTACTCATATTGTAAAACACAATTAAAACCTTTAAACACATTCAAACATTTTTTGGTTAATTGTGAATGGTTGTGTAAGTGTTTAGGCATGCATAGAAAACATCTGGGAGCTATTTGGGTGAGAGTACAGATATTTGCGGGAAGTGTTTGACACCTAACCCCCGCAAATGGACCCAACTGTACAACAAAATGGTAGAGAATGATATGTAATTCTTGAAGAAATTAAAGACTGATTACACCATGCAGGTTGAAGTGCTTATTATTTCACCAATTTCCATAACTTTTTTAACTTAAATTTATGTGCCGTGATTTCAAGTTTTTCAGAAAACAGGATTAAGTTCTGGGTATAGTTTTTTCTGCTGCATAGAGTAGAGTTTCTGTGACATGTTTCAACACTTCATTTATTGAAGAGTGTAGGAGAATATACTGTAAGGTCTGTTGCTGAGGTGGTGCATGTGGAATAGTGAAAATAAGTACAGGAATACCTTGCATAGCGTTTGTTTCACTATAGCGCAGTTTACAAATTGAAAAAAAAAATTAACTGCGTTACACACTAATACATTTGATGTGTAGTGTATGTATGTATTATAATACCAGGACGTAGCCCAATGCGTTATGGATTCAAGGCCGCGCTGACTGTCATCAAAACTCCCATTATATATGGACTCTGCTAGCTTTTATAGATTAGTAAACACTCTAGATTCTGAGCGGTGAGGTTTTTGATTGTGCATAAGCTGTACAAATATTTTTCGCTGTGTATTTTTATTAAAGATTATTTTTTAAAAACGTTACACCTTTATACGCAAATATGAGTGGAAAGAAGAAATGTAATGCCGTCAAGTGTTCTTCTATATCCAAACATCGAACAAGGTATGAAAGTAAGGTAGGCATTGCAAAATGACATTCGATGTTATAAAGAGATGTATGAAGAAAAAAACTGTGCAAACTAAGCTGATCAGTTATTTTTCAAAATAAAAATAAGCAATAAAAATCATTTGTACTGTATTTACTAGTATTTTACATTTTTATCATTTTAGTTTCTTTTTTTGCAAGAGTTTCATGTGCATCAATTTATAGTAAACAAACACTTATGTATTTTTGCAACTCAACCCATATAATCAAATTGTCTGAATGCATTACATTAAAATATTACATACTAATAAAATATTATATACTAATAATGCTTCGATCAGCGTGGTTTTGCATAGCGCGGTATTTTTTTGGCTCGAATTAACCGTGCTATGCGAGGTATTCCTGTATATTTGCCTTTGTTGAGTATACAGAGATTGTTGCTGATCTATTATTTGCTTTATGATTTGTCATCGTCTTTGACTTCAGCACAACCCCACAGGGGCTTATGGCCATTGAATTCTCCCATTGTACAAAAGGGTGGGGGAGCTGACTAATTAATTTGTCTAATTCATTATGAAATATCTGTGTGGAGGTAGGTATGTTGAGCAGATGGTGATGCCTCCATTCACTGGTCCTTCAGCCTTTTGTAAATTGTGTAGTTGTATATGTCAGGCATCCATCATCTTCAGATAAGTTTCTTTCCTGGAGGCAAAAACAGATTGGTGTGTTTTTTTTTTTTCCTGTTCATGATTCCACGAACAGAAAACCAGAGGAATCTTACAAAACATTTGGTTATCAGGTATTGCACTTCATCGTGTTAACATGTAATGCTCTACAGTTCCACTGGATTAGTTGGTCCATGATTATTTAGTTTTAGCCATGTGTCTGAGAGGTCTTGTCTTTCAATTTAAATTTTTTTTTTTTTGAAAAAGGGTTTTCTTACATCCATAATTTCCTCTGCAAATATTTCTAATACCAAATCATTGGGTGTGCTTGTATTTTCTAGATCCATTTGTTGAATAGTGTTGCCTTTCTGGGTATTGTCTTGGTTTTAACTGGATGTGGATTTGTGATTAAATGATCTGGTGGAACCAGTTTGTTTTTTCATCTTTTCCTGCTCTTTTGAGATTATAAATTATCAGGTGCCACAGAAGCCTATGGTAGATATAAACTAGTCTGTAATCAAGTCACAAAAGAGGTTAGGCAAGTGAAGGCAGAAATCTTTGGCAAAGGATGCAAAGAAAAAACAGCAAAGACTCCTTTACTGACGTAAACACTAGAAGGAAGGGGATGAAATCAAATTGGTTCATTTGATATCGATAAACTATGATAAACGATAAACTGATAAACTATGTGAGTATTTTGCATCTACATTCACACGAATTTTTTAGGGAGGTGGGTGCCAGAAGTATATCTAACCTGACAACAATTCAGATAGCCTGCTTTAATCATCTTTGGAGATCTTTGTGTACTGAAAGTTAGAATTAAGTTCTTAGTTGTTACAAATTTACCTTCTCTTCTTACTAAAATTCTCTTTACATTTGCCATTCACCAATCCTTAAGTTCTTCATTTATTTCTTCCTCCGACGTGTGCAGAAGAGCCCACTTGGAGATAACCTCCTCATGAGCTGTTTAATATACGTATTGTGTAGTATTAGTTCCAAAGTTTATAGTGGTATTTTCCCAAAATTTGCATTAGCTTTACCAAGTGTTTGGAACTTGCAGTTTTTATTAAGATTTCCCCTAGATTGGAGATGACGTACTGCTTTTGGTGTCTTTCCAGGCATTTTTAGATCAGGGAGGGAGACATTTTTCCCACTGCTTGATCTGTTCAGCATCTGTTGTTGGCATCCCTTCTGTGCCTCTTTGCCACACTGCTTTGAGAGTTTTCCAGTTTGGCATTTTGTCTGTTGTCTGTAGTTATAGTATTTGTGCAGCCCATATTTGTCCCTTTTATCCTTTGGAGCCTCTCGCTCCCCCAGACTACTACTGATCAATTAATTCCAAAGGCTCTTAAATGTACAGAGGGAAAGGAGGAGCAAAATTCTGTGTGGGGTCGGACAGGGAAGTATCAGAAGGTGCAGAATATCACTGTATTGAACAAACACTATATAGCAAAAAACAATTTAAAAAAAATGAAACTAACATGTTTTGAAGGTTAAAAAAATTCCTTTCATTTTATTTTCTACTTTATTTAGTAGAACAAGGCATTTCAAGAGTTCCTCATTATCAAATTCTGAAGATTATATACTACTGGCTCCTTAATGAAATGTGGATTGGTTCTCATCTCTTGTTCAACAGGTGCTGTGATTGGTACTTGCGCTGTGTCAGAAACTGTTACAAAAGTGATGTAAAAATGTTCAATAATAAAAAACAGTCACTTTTTTCTTGTAGAAAAATCTTTTTTATTTTTGGTTCACTTTCAGTTGAATAAACATTTAAAAATATTTTAAATGCTTAATCAGTTTTTAGAATAATACTAAAAGAAAATGGTTTGCTTTTTACAGAATAGAAAGATATTGCCCAAAATATTTGTATGTTATTTAAGAATATTTTGAAGTTTACTGTATTTTCAATAGCAGTAAAACTTGGATAGATAGTTTTTTAATTGGTCGTGTGATGTTCTATCCCTGAACAGAACTACATTTGTTACAACTTTTGAATTAATCAGTGTTTTTATCATTTGAAATATGGCCTGCTTAATTGTATAAAATTATTTTATCTACTCCAATATTTTTTGTGTTCTAATATTTTACTCCTAATTATTGATAAATGATTATGTGAATGATGTAATTTTAAGGTATATGGATTTTAATCCTCATTAAATGTATAAAGAGAAATTTTTTGGAGCTAATAAACACTAAATATTTTACAGAAGTGAAAAAAAAGTTGGATATCTGTATGTTCATTTTATGAGATTATCTTTTGCTTCAATCTTTAATAGTATTATTTGTTTGAATAAAATATTGCACTGTGAGGGGAATCCCCCAACACAAATGAATTGATGTAACTCTAGATACTTAATTACAGCAAATTATTTTTACTTCAAAATTTACCATGTACAGTGGACTCCCGCTAATCCGAACATCCGCCTAATCCAAACACGTTTCGGTCGGCGGAGAGGAAATTTTTTAGTTCACAAAATATACGTTTTTTTGTATTTTCCAGTTAAATTTAAATGGCATTAATGGTACAAAAACATTTAGAATTCCACAAAACAATTGTATTTTATTGTAGTACTGTACTAATACAAAATTAATAAATCAGTTGTTTGACATGGCCTATTAAAATTACAGATCTATACTTACACCAAAACAGGAACAAAAGTCATTTTTCAGAAGTAACAAACTCTGTTAGTTTCTTTTGACGTAACGATGAAAATCGGCTAGATAATGCTATGTTTCGCCACCGCTTCATAAACATGTAGTCTGCCGGTGTAGCGCTGGGATGTTGTTCTAAGTAGCGTAAAGCGAGGTCAAGGGCCGCTGTCGCGACTGTGTGCGACACAAGTTGTTCCGCAGAAACACTGGGCTCGTCATCACTCCCATCATCATTCTGCTTGGAGTCTTCTTGGGTGACAGCTGCCACGATGTCCTCATCCAACAGGTTTTCATGACCTATTCCATCCGCTGCAATCCACTCGTTAACGTCAGATTCTATTGCTTCCTCGCACCCGGGAATTTCCTGTACGAGCTGAATTAATTGTTCTCTGTCATTGTTTTCATCAGAGCTATCGACAAAGCTGAGAGAGGGCCATAATTTCTTCCATGGACTGCTCGGTTACACCCTCCCACGACTCAGCAACCCAATATACAACATCTTTTAAGTTCACTTGTTTCATTTTCTCATGTAAAGAAAGTGAATTGGTGTTATCTTCTATCAAGGACCTAAGATATTTCTTTCTGTATGCAAGCTTGATAGACTGTAACACCCCCTGGTCCATGGGCTGTAATAACGGCGTTACATTAGGCGGTAAAAAAGCTGCCTTTATATCCCCTGATGTCAACTCGGAAACGCCTGGGTGGGACGGCGCATTGTCTATGAAGAGAATGGCACGAGGTGGCAAATCATTTTCATTGCTGAAACGTTTCACTGCTGGGACAAATTGATTATGAAACCACACAATGAAAAGCTGTCTGTTCATCCAAGCTTTTTTTTGACTTTTATAATGAACTGGAAGATTGTTAGTGTTCATATTTTTAAAAGCTCTTGGCTTTGCTGATTTACCGATCATCATCAAAGGTAGCTTGTGATTTCCTGAAGCATTACTACAAGCTATCAACATCACTCGCTCCTTATTCATTTTAAAACCTGGGGCACGCATTTCTTGTTGAGATGCTAGACTTTTTGTGGGCAAAGTCTAAAATTTAAACTTGTCTCATCAGCGTTATATATCTGCTGAGGTGAATAATGTGATACCCAAACCAGCGAACTCGCCCAAATATTTTTCTGCTGCAGCATGATCAGCTGATAATTGCTCCCCGGTGATCGTTAGCTGGCGAATCCCATGGCGCTTCCTCCAGATATCAAACCAACCGGTACTCGCACTAAATGATTCATCACCTTTCATTAATTTGTTGAGATGAATGGCCTTTTCTCTAACAAGAGGTTCACTTAGGGGTGTTCCTCTTTCCTGAGTGAACCACGTGAATAAGGCTTCATCAAGCTTGTCAAACATTGAGGGCCTTACTGTTTGTCGATTTTCAACTGATTTTTCTGAAGTAGAGGTACAAAACTGCTCAATCTTTGCGCGGTTTTTTTTCCAGTCAGTTACTGTGGCCTTGCCCACTCCAAACTCTATTGCTAATTTCGTTGCACTTTCCCCCTTGTCCAGCCTTTTCAAAACTTCCAGCTTATCTTTCAACGTACACGTTGTGTGTTTCCGTTTCGTGGCCATTGTGGCAGCAGACTAAACTAAACTATAAAATGTAATGTAGAGCGAAGATATAAACATTCACGTTTAATGCACAATGTCACGTGCAATTAGTCATAGCATGGAGGGGGGGGGTTTGCTTCCGGTGTGTTACGCTCATGTACAAACGCTAATAGGCTTACTATATATTCATCCCTTAATAAACCAGACCTGTTTTACTGCTTGCTTCTGCATTATTGCAGTTATTCGGCTAATCCGAAATTCTGCTAATCCGAACAGGGCTCGGTCCCAATTAGTTCGGACTAGCGGGAGTCTAGTGTACTGAATATAAAAAGAGTACTTATTGCATTATCTCATGTTTTTTTTTTTTTTTAATGTTTTCCATACTTTTTTTTTTTTTTCATCCTCAAGGATCATCGTTATGAATGTAGGTACTTTTTTTTAGAACCTATAGTACTTAGTACTGTGCATGGGTTGAAGGTTGAAAAAAGATACTTGTTGACATGAAAGATTTGAACATATGTAGATTGTAATTTTCAGGAAATATGTATTTAGGAAGGTTGTTCCAGAAAACAGAAATTGAATGGATAAATGAGGAAGAAGAAAAGTTGCTTCTGTGGAATTGAACTTGGACAGTAAAAGGGTGTTGATTGGTTGCGGCACATGTTTGGACTGTTTTGAAAGAGAGAGCTGGAATTATAGAAACAAATTCAGGTGCCCATGGAAGTATCTGTAGAAAAGGCACGCAACATAAACAGAATGTCTATGAGACAGAGTGGAGAGACTGTTACATATGAGACATTAATTAATCTAACTGCCCTCTTCTGAATGGAATCTAGAAGCCTGCGAGAAATTTTGGGGACACTGCCTCAGATGTGGGAATAATATTCCATGGTAGGCCAGATTTGTGAATTCTATGTAGTAAACAACTGTTTGGATGATAAGTAATGCCAAGAGGGAAAGAGAAAACCCAGTTTTTTAGATGCAGAGGAAGCAATATTTGTAATGTGCTTTATGCCAAGAGAGATTAGAAGTCAGGGTAATCCCCAAGATCTTGCCTAGAAATTGGAGTGTCATTGAAGATAAGCATAGGAGCAGAAGAATTCTTTTTGTGAGATATAAGACAACTGAGTTCTAGAAGGACTGAAATTAAGTTTTCTTTATCACATCGGAGAATTACTTGGAGATTAGCATATAAGGTTTTGGCAGTGGATATTCAAGAAGTTGAAGCTGTTTGGGCAGGGTTTCTCAAACTGGACGGTGGGAAGCAATGTGCTATCATCAGCAAAACTATGGGTAGGATTTCTGGTCATTGGAAGAAGGCCATTAATATACAAGAGGAAAAGAGTGGGAGAAAGAACTGAACCTTGGGGAACACCAACATTAGTGGAGAAGTAAGAAGACGGAGAGCCATCTACCATCACCCACAGTGAGCAGTCAGAGAGAAAACTGGATACCCAATTAGAAAGAGCAGCTGGAAAACCATAGGATGGATCAAAAGCCTTTGAATTGTTAAGAGCAATGGCTTGAGTTTCACCAAACTTTTCCATTGAATTTGTCCATAGATGGGTAATATAAGCCAGAATATCACCAGTGGGACTGACAGAATCCATACTGGTGATTGTTGATCAGATGAGAGATTTCCAGATAGTTTGAGTTGACAATTAATTGATTTTTTCTATCACTTTGGAAAGAGTAGAAGTAATCACAATGGGACGGTAATTGGATGGAAGGGATTTGTCACCCTTTTTAGGAACTGGCTGGATATGAGCAAATTTCCAAACAGAAGGAAAAATACCTTTGAAATAAGAAAGTGAAACAAGATGACACAAAACAGGAGTAAGTTCAGGGACAAAGGTTTTGAGAACAAGTGGAGAAATACCGTCAAGATCTGCAGCTTTCGTAGCATCAGATTCATCAAAACGATCAACATGATTTTGATGGAAAAAATGTACTGGAAACTGTTTGAGGTGATTTAGCAAGATCATCAATACATGAGCTGGAAGAAAAATAGGATGCTAGCAGGTCAGCTTTATCTTTGGCTGATGTGGCAACAGAACCATCTGGTTTTGGCAGAAGTGGGAGTAGAGATGGGCAAAATTTGCAGCCAATAGCTTTGGCATGAGACCAGAATGCTTGGCTACCATTAGGGCAAGAAGCAAGTTTTCTACTCTTAGCTTGTTTGAAATATAGGTTGGACTGATTAATAACTGCTTTACAAAGTATAAATCAGCCGACCGGGCTAGCCGGGTGGGTAATGGCAACCCAAAGGTTGCGGGTTCGAATCCCGCCTCGGGCTTGGATCAAAGTACTGCAAAAACCTTGGAAGGTGCATTATGGCCACAGAAGCCGATGCGCCAACAACTACAAAAAAAAAAAAAAAAAAAAAAAGAAGCCAAGTGTAAATAATAATAATAATAAAAATTCTGTACTATTATACGATTTCAGGGAATATAGGCTTAGGAGTTCGCGATAAAAATATTATGTTGAAAGGGGTTTGCGAGTCAAAAAAGGTTGGGAACTGCTGATGTAATACTATCATGTACACTTATTTTTATTCAGTTTCATCAACTTCTCTATCAGGATTCCAGAGAATTTTATTTTTTGTAACCTAGAATTGGACATTAATGATGACAAATGTAATCTCCTCCAATTTTACAATTACTTATAAATTCAGACAAGCTGTGAAGTAATTTCAAAGTAGAGTACTTTTAAATTACCTTGAAAAACATATATGAAGAAAAAGTTACATGCTATTAGAAAACTGAATAGTTACTAAAATTTTTGCATTGAGAATTTTATTTTTTTACCACTTTATGTTGTATTGCACTGTCTGTTTCTGGTAGTCTCAAAATCAGATTATTATCATCCTTCGTTAAAACATTATTTCACTTAATAACATTACATTGCACCTTTTTTGATTTTCAGTGTACCTGTCTAATTAGACAATTGATCAAGTTAAAAATCATGAATTTTGTTTAACACATTCTTACTATTGTTCAAAAAGGAAAACAGTGATGAAATCAGTTTGGATATAGTTTCAGAATTTGCTAAATGTAAGTTCATTGTTCATTCTAAATACAGTAGAACCCAGATAAAAAATTCCCGCAGTTTTTCCCTATACTAGGTTTGGTTTCTTAAGTCCCAATTTCACCTCTGTATATTGTAATGTATTGATTAATATGTTTTTTAAATATAGAAATGCTTTATTTTCATATTAAAAAACAATATCAGTAATCGAACAAGTTAGTGCACAGCATCATTTTAGCTCATAGTAAATCGCTGGAGTAGGTGAAATGGCATCGTTCTTGATATATCTCATATTGTGAATGCCTTCACAAAGAGTTACCCTGATATTGCACTACTTCCAATAAGCAATGCTTCGCTAATGGAGAAGACTAATGTTACTTATTCTTGGCAGATACCACCCCTGGGTGGTGATATTCGCCAAGAATCCACTGTCAAAGCGTTGCTTATTCTGGAGAGTTGAATATTAGGGCAACTCGTGAAGTCATTCACAATATGAGATATCAGAAAAACGATAACTTATTTGATTAGTGAATTTTCCATAGTCTGAGGCTTTCAGCACTAAAACCTTTTTAGTATAAACATTTTGATATAATGGAAGTGCCATATTGCAATTGTTTTTGTCGCTATCCATAATTGGAAAGCACCACACGAAGCATTTGCTGTTAAGTTCTGAATTACTTAGTGGATTGTTGCTCTGTCTTATGGTAATTTTAACTTTTTAAGGTATGTTAAAACTCCAAAGGAGCTCATCCTTCCAACTTCATAAAATTATTATTATAAGTTTATTTCTCTGTTGAGGAGACACCCCCAGGACTAGAAGGGTGAGAGTTACATTCTATGGTGTGATTATTTGGTAATGAGTTGAATGAACAGAATGTTAAGCAATTAGAAATCCTCAGTTTAAAAATGTTTCCCATAGGCAGAGTAAAATATTTATAAATTCTGAAATAGTACTTACATATGTGTATCTTTTCATCTTCATTTGTGTAGTTAATATTTAGGTCATTTTCCCTTGTAAGAAGTTCTAAACCTCCAGCCCCTCAGAAAACTTATCTGGGTTCTACTGTAAGTTAATCATTTAAATAATATATATATGTGTTAATGGTAGTTCAACATTCATATCTTCTTATTTAAAATCCCATAAAAAAATGTTTTTTCCTTTCTTATATCAAATACCAGAAGTATTCTTTGCATTTTTAATGTTCAAATCCGATCCAGAGACGTTACAAAGAAAAATTAGCCTATCTCTGTACAGAAACATGCTAATCGCGTAGATAAAAATAACACTATTTTTATGTAGGTGCACTTTATAGTTATTTAAACTTTTTTTTTTTTTTTTGGAGAGAGAAACACGTTAGCAATCCTTGATAATTTAGGATTGTAACTGAACATTACTGTTTAAAAACAAATAAAGTTAGACTGCTGCAATTCAAAATTATACAGAAAAAGTAATAATCATTTTGTAGTCAAGTTTTCCCACAAAGGAAAAACAAACAATAGGATATACAGTACTTCTGATCTGTTGTGAAAATTATTCCTGTTTGCTCAGGCATACATACAAATACAGTTTTTTTTTTTTTTTTTTTTTTTTTTTTATTGGAAATTGTACAATTCACTTCTTTCTGCTTAATTGTTATATAAAACTTTTCTATATGTCAAGATGTATTTTATGATAGGATATGAAGAAAATGGGATAAATAGTGTTATATACAGTGTAGATAACATTAGATTCTATATTCAGAAACTTATTTTATATTAATTTTATTAAATTTAATATTATTAAATTTAAATATTAAATTTACTATAATAAAAAAGTATAAGAGATTAGACATAAGTGAAATCTGCGTGATATCACGCAGATTTCAACAAATTTTCCACGAAAAAAAGATTACTGGTATGTATTGTTGCCATAGATTGTAACCACTGATAATTGTCAAAAATATATTTCAACAGATAAATCTTAAGTAAAATTGGTGTGAATTTCAAAGGAAAGTTTTCAGAACTCAGTTTACCGGCACTGCGTCATTGAAAATGCATTGCCGGTAGTCTTTAGGCCTAATATAAGACGGAGGGTGATTTTCCGAGTATTTCTTCGTGAAAAAAACCATGTCTCTTATAAGCCGGAAAATATGGTAATCCATAGAAAAGACAGAGGATCTTGTGGAGGCAGAGTAGCTTATAATTATAACCATATACTCTGTGAAATTGCATCAAATTTCACAAATATTGAATCACTATACTGCCTTCTTCATCTTAGCAAGTTAAAAGTTTTAATTGTATTACTTTATTTTCCACCTCCCTTAACTAATATCGACCTTCAGTACTTAGAAAACTCGCTAATTCAATCTGCCAATGGTTTTGGGTGACTAACTGTCAACTGGCCAATTTAGGATCTTCTCCATCACTGCAGACTAGAGCTCTCTTTAATATGTTTCATAGCTATGGCCTTGAACAAGTTTGTAATTTTCCAACCAGAGAAAATGCCTACCTTAACCTAATAATTCTCCTCTACTCACATAGAGGTTCACAAAGACAACCCTATATTTCACTCGGATCATTCGCCAATTACTTTTGACATCACTGTGGCTTCTCATAACTTCAAATGCAGCTCCTGTTCTCCACGATTCAATTTCAGAATGGCTGACTGGCCTCTGCTCAACCAAGCTCTCAGCAACATGGACAAGCAGCTTTTGACACTATGGACGACATCGATGTACTCACCAATAACCTGATCAACTGTGTCCACTCAGTTGTTCCTCAATCCCATCTGACCGCACACTCTACCTACCCGCACTGGTATAACAGCCAACTAATACATAAAATTAAATCCAAAGAATTCGATAGAAACAAGTATAAGCAATCAGGTGACAGTCAATACTATGAAATATTCAGCCAACTCTGCAAAGAAGTGAAAACGCTCATATTAAAATCTTACAATATGTATACAGATTCACTTCAGGATACTCACAGAGATATCAAACCATTCTGGAATTTCATGAAGCACAAGAATATAACCAGTAGAAAGTTACAACTCCGTAATGCAGATGAAATTCTTTTATCGGACGAGTTCATTATTGCTCAAGAGTTTGCCAAACATTTTTCCAAGATTCAAACAAATGATACATTGAGACTTGCCTCATTTCCTGACTTCACACCTGTTAAGGATGATATCCTCATTAACCTCTTTATCACAAGATTTAAATTTGGCATTAAAAAGCATGAGAAATGACTATACTAGAGATCCATATGACATTCCAGACTTATTTTGGAAAATGACTGTCACTACCTTAAAACCCTTCATACTGTAGATCTTCAGCTGTTCAATATACTCAACACAGTCAAAAAATAACTTCAGAAAAATAAGAGTAGGCCAGTAAATTAGAATGTCTTATATGGAATTTTAACTTTTCCAGATGTTCTATATAGTCAGTGTCTAGATTTTATATTCAGTGTACACAAAGTGGAATCAATGACAACTCAATACAGGTCTACCATCACTAATCCGACAGCTTCTGATGGATTGACCATTTCTGAATGTTTTTGCTTGTTTCAATGTAGTAAGTGCCATTTTACTTTGTATAGGAATAGTGCAGCTGAAGTGTGGTGACAAGTATTTTATATTTTCTTCCAATTCGAACATTGGAAATCATATATTTACACACACTTACTTCATCTCTTAGGCTGGGGAAGTATCCTAAGCACTTTAAGCAGGTCAATATAGTTCCTATTTTCAAAAAAGGTGATAAAAATGATGTAAATGATTACAGACCCATATCCTTGCAAAACAGCCTGGCTAAACTCTTCAACACAGCGTTACACAAACATCTTGAATTCTTCAGGCCTTTCACTTATCAGATTCAACATGGTTTCTGCAGTGGCAAGTCAGTAGTCACATATTTGCTTCCTTTCTGGCAATACACCTCTGAAGTTCTTGATAACTACCTTCAAGTTGATGCAGTCCCGCACGAACAACTTCTGGAAAAACTTTAAGCTATATGGTATCCGTGACCCTTTGCTCTCGTGGCTACACAGCTATATTACGCATCTTTCCTCATCATTATCATCAATCAAGTGAACTCAGACCGTTTTATGCCACTAAGTGGAGTACCTCAAGGATACTCCTACATTCCCTACTATCCAGGCGGGTCAGGTCGGATCTCAAAAATCCTTAGAAATTACAACATCAAATGCGTACAGTTACCCTGCAGAAACCTACGTTTGCTTGTCTCCAGTGTGAAGGCCCCTGTCACACCTCTCTTATGCAGCAATGTAATATACTGCATCACCTGCAGAGACTGAGAGCTGCCACATAGGTGAGGACATCAAGATGTCTTCAAGATCGCCTTACAGAGCATGACAGAGCAATCCGGCTTGCCGAAACTGACCAGTCCGCAGTCGCGGAACATTTTTGGGCCACCAACCACGATCTTGATCTCAAATCTTCGAAATAGTGGACCACTCGCAACACTTTCGCCACCGCACATGGCTAGAGTCACTTAATATATTGAACAATCCAAAGGCCATAAACCGCTGCAAAGGAGAATGCACCCCATCCTGGAGACAACCATTCTACACCTCGACAAATGCTGGAGTAAAACAGTGCATGTCCGTGCGACAACAATAGGAAACCAGCTTGAATAATGTGACTTCACTCTCAGCTCACTGCGCGCATAACAATATCAGTTGTATTCAAATTTCAATCTGTTAGTTGATAAAGAGGCTTGGCAGCCTCGAAAGCTTCTGCTGTGTATTTATTGTGTTACTAAATACGTTCACTGGATTATACTGTATTTTTCTTAGATTTAAACTATTTTTGTACATGGTCTAAATTTGAATCCATAGGCTAACATTTTTCTTA
Organism: Mastigoproctus giganteus; assembly: GCF_048544385.1. NCBI lineage: Eukaryota > Metazoa > Arthropoda > Arachnida > Uropygi > Thelyphonidae > Mastigoproctus > Mastigoproctus giganteus. Next base: position 36,531,269 of record NC_143588.1, read on the forward strand.
ATTCCATATGCAGAACTATTGCTAAATTACCTGTTATAACATGCTTATGGTGCTCATCTAAAAATGTTTGCTTATGTTATCTCCCCAAATATCATTCTGCTTCTTGATCACTTTTGATTAGATTATTAGCCACTTGCTTGTAATTGCAGATGGTTAATCCTATTGGCTTAGTAACTAAAACGTATACTAGGGCATGCAATAGACAGAGCAAAGTTAAATCGTTTGATAATTTGTTCAGTATAAATATTGTCCATAACTATGTTTATAAATCTGAAGTTAAGATATTCTTTGGTGTTTAATGTTATATTACCCAATTTGAATTTAAATATATGTATCAATAAATGATTTAAATGCTGATTATTATAGCTATAAGGCTCTTAGTATACTATTCTTTAGACCAAAAACAATGTTGTGTATATGCTTAATATTTATAACTGAACTATCCCACAATTTTAAAAGTTCTGCAAATTTACCTATTTTGCTGGCTGTATGTGTTTTTTTGTCCATTTTTATGTTGGTCTTTTTACCATTTGGAAAATTTTGAAAACACATTGGTCTTGCTTGTTGCTGGTAAAACATTGTCCATTGAATATGCTGTTGAGCCCATATGGATAAACTGATTTATATTTTAGAATGTTGAGGTTTTCTAAATCCAATCTTTTAACAGTATTATTTTCTATAGCTAAAATAGTAATAGTTATATTTTTGAAACTGTGAACTTGAAAATGCTGCAATTCTATCTTTTTTATTGTTGAAAGTTTTTATATGTGATCTATGCACGTTTATTTTTACGTGTAGCTGTCCACTAGTTTGTCCTATATATTTAGATTCATATTCATTACATTTGATTAGGTAAACTACCTCACTAGTGTGGCAAAAAAACTGGATAATCTACATTCAATGTTTTATGTATAGGGTGCACAACCAGACATGTTTGACAAAGCTGTTTAACACATGAATTAAATTGTAGAAAATTGTGATTTATATGTTGCTTTTTCTGAGCTGCTAGAAGCAATAGTCTACTTACAGAATTTGAATTACCCTTAATATCTGTAGTGTGGCCTGTCTCAAAATTATCTGTATATGAGCGTATCTCGTTATTAGCATCTTCCTGAGAACTTATAGCATTAAATGCTGTATGGCTAGTAGTGTTACTTATCAGACCATCCAGAGCCTCAGTGGAAACCGCAGTACAATTTATCCTATGCGACCGAAGTAGTATCTTATTATTTGTAGTATAATAGCTCATAATATTATTATTAGCCAATTAATATAACCTAATAGAGTAAAATAGAACAAAGGCCAACTATAGGCTATTATTACCTTCTACTATTAGTCATAATATGGTAAATTTAGTGTCAGGCTGATATAATGATAGTAACCAAAATTTAACAAGGAATTTATGGATTATGAATGTTGAATTATATATATATTAGGGATAAGAACAAAGAAATTAGAAATATATAGGTATCTCCTGGTGACAAGTCTTTTATATGAAATTATGTAGAAGAAAAAGATAAAGAGTGACAAAACAGATTAATGCCATCAAATTTATGATTGTACATTACATCTGTCTGTATATAACAATTTTTTAGTTAATTAAGGCATTTCCGTCAGCTGTCCACAGCCATTAGCTGTGGACAGCTGACCAGCGGGACTTCTCGGCATAGTAGTATACAGGGTGATTCACTACCAGTGCGACAAACTTGCAGGAGGTGTAGGGAATCAGATGAATCGGAATCACATAGCATTGCAGGGTCCGAAATGCCTTTGTCATGCGGTAGAGGACGTTGAACGGGAGGTCACGTGAACAGCGATCCCGCTGGAAGTCAGCATTTGCGAACTGGTTCCCAAGGCAGTAGGACGGACGAGTATTCAACCATTGAACTGGCCGACATGCACCTTGCGTATGGAGCTGCGGACTAACGGGCGCGCCACTCTGCGCTTGTACCAGGAACGTTTCCTGCACAGGCGTGCTCCTCATCATACGATTTTCGCATGTGCGCACAGAAGGTTACGTGAGACTGGTTGTTTCACGAGAGGTACCATGAATCGAGAGTGAACGACGAGGATGCCAGACAATGAGGAGAATGTCCTACGTCTTGCAGAAGGCAATCCGAGTACAAGTACTCGAGCGATAGGCCAATGATTGGGTATTTCCCAATCCACTGTATGGAGAATACTGTCAACAAACCAAATGAGTTCTTACCATCTGCAACGCGTCCAATCCTTGGAGCCTGTGGATTATCCACTTCGGAGGACTTTTGCTACTTGGTTTCTTCAACAGAAACCGTTTAATTTCATGTGCTTGGGATTATGACTGAACGCCTTTAGGCCAAGAATTCCCTTGATGCAACCTTTTCAGTAGTAATTCTGTTCAGTATGAGAGGAATGGCAGGTCTGGATAATTGATCCAGGCTTATGACTAAAAGAATGCCTTTAAGTCAGAATCCCACCTACTGCAACAATGCCAATCCTACATTGCGTACTGGAAGGCCTTCCAAAAGAGGCAGTTGCCTTCGTACTTTCACAGTACGAGGCAAATTGAAGGAGCCACCAGAATGACATCACGGCAGCCGTTGAGACAATGATAATTTTATTATTATTTTAACTTCCATTTTAGTCGTCATTTCATTTTATTTTCACCGTCATATTTACTCAAAATACATTTGTTTTCACCAGTTTTATCTGATTTATGTATTTTAGTTTGCAGTAAAAAACTTAAATTTTCTGGTTGGTGTGAAGTATAATTTTTCAACATGAATTTTCCCAACCTCGTAGTCCTGTTTGGAGACAGTATATAAGTTGTATAGGTTTTACGTCTTTTTAGCCATTGCTGACCCACTGCTGCACTAAGGCCTCTCCCAAACTTCCATCTTTTTCAATCCCATGCTGCAGATGGTCAGTTTCTTCCTGGAGGGTTTTACAGGCACCATTTTAAAATGTTTTAGCTTTTAATTCATGCTTTCTACAGCATCAGCTTTATTTCCTAAAGGCCAGAGGTGCGAACCATGCATATCTGGGTCTCTCGAAATCAGTTCGTTATATGGAAATTTTCTTCATTATACGGAAACTATTTTCAATGTAATGACCAAAGAGAAATCAAAAAAGTTTGCTACATAGAAAATTTTACTATATGGAAGTTTGTTAAAGAGAGATCCGACTGTATATATGATATAATATTTCAGTGAACCTTCTCTTTTGATACTGTTACATATAAAAGAATGTTGTAAATTGGAATAATGTGGCATTAAGAGCAAATTGCTGCTATGATAAAGGGATGGTTGAGTGGGAGAAGACAGAGTCATAATCAATTGGCACTGCTCTTCATAGACTAATATCATTAGTGGAGTCCTCACAGGTTCTGTGTTGGGCAGATTGTTGTCTTCTACATTTATTAATGATATTGATGAAGGCATATTAGGCTTAATGTCCAAGTTTTCAGATGATACGAAGGTTGTCAGGGTGGTTAATGATGGTATGCTACTGCAGCAGGATCTAGAAATGTTAAGCAGATGGGCCGAGAAATGGAAATTGAAATTTAACACTTTCATTTTCCAGTACTCAGAGTGTAGTACCACCAACTGTGTGTCACTACCCTCAGTCTAACCATTTTCGGTAGTGGAAAATGAAAACACTTGGGGATAGTTGTGCAGTCTGATATGAAGTTCTCTCAGCAATGCAAATGGGCTTCTAGGACAGCTAATCAGGTTTTTGTCAATGAGATCAGGAATTTTGCTAGCATTGATAAGGAGGTGATTATTTCATTGTATAAAACAATGGTTAGGCCACACTTTGAGTACAGGTCTTGAGGCTTCATTTTAGGAAGGATGTAGGGCTACTGAAATGAGTATGATAACAAGATTGGTGGGAACAAAGATGTACTCTTAACAAGAAAGGCTTCGGTTCTGAAAATTGCAGCATCTGGAGACTAGGCACCTGTGAGATGATCTGATTGAGGTGTGTAAGGCTTTGAATGGATTGGACAAGCTCAATGCAGATAGGATTCTTCCTCTTGCTCAGATTACACACCTGAGGGGGCATAAATTCGAACTGATGTATGGTAGTTTCAGAATACATGTGCCAAGTTTGCCTTTGGCCATCAGGTGCTGATTGCTGGAACAAACTTCCATCTGTTGTGGAAGTTTATAGCTTAAATAAATTCAAACAGGAACTACACAAACTATTGGAGGGATGGATTGGAAGGATGTTTTTTGGCTCATGTGGAGTTTGCTTTCTTGCATCACTACTAATACTAATTTGTAGAACTGAAGCCTTTCTAACCATTTTCGGCAGATCTACATTCTTCTTAAAATGAGGCCTCCAAACCTGTATGCAGTACTCAGGATGTGGCCTAATCATTGCCTTGTACAATGGGATAAGCACCTCCTTATCCCTGCTAGCAAAATTCTTGTACATAATAGACCATGATCTGTCCTGGCATTCTGTACTGCTCAGAGACGATATCCCACTGCCCATAGTGTTATATCACACATTAGGATAATTAATACTCTAATATTTTATAGATTAGATAATATTCTAACCCTCTATTCTTGTCAGACTTGCTTATGTTTAATCTCAATGTACAAGGGCTGTTCCAAAAATAAGCAGACTGGCAACACTGCTTCGTTGCTGTGGAAACGAGTGACGAGTTTGCAGTCTAGGAATGTTCCTCCACCTTTTCTTAGTTTGTGCAAGCGTATCACGTAGTATTGTTTGTTTGTTATAACAGTTTATGTGAAGTGTGTTTTAAAAGTTAAGCAAAAATGATCAGAATATGTTTGAGATGATTCAAGAAGCCCTGGACAGAACAGCCGTACAGGCAACCCCCTGTATAACACAGTACTTCTACAACACAGTTTCGCTCTAACACAATTAGTAAATTGCAGAAATCCTCGCACAACACGGTTTCACTCTAACAGGATTTGAGAATTGCTGGAAATCTCGCATAACACGGTATTTTTGAGCTTTTGTGCTGGGAAAATCCTGCTATTATGTTAGATGTAATTTTCAACGTATTATGTTATCTCATGGCTATTCCCAACCTCGTGTTGTTTAGCATTACAAGAATGCAAAATGGGATGACCTGCGAGACTTCTTTTCCTTGGTCAGATTACTGTTTCAAAACTGATGTCAATGCTTGCTCAGATCGTGTCAGTGAAATTATTCTTGCAGGAATGGAATCCTTTATCCCACACTCCACTTTAAAATCTCGTCCTTTATCTAAACCTTGGTTTTCCAATAAATGTGCTAAGGTTGTTCAAGAGAAGAATGTTGCATATCGTAATTGGCTTGTTTCTAATTCTTCAGTTTCATTTTCTGCCTACACCAACTCGCAACAATTGTAAAGCAGTTATTAATCAGTCCAAACCAGAGTTTGAACAGGCTAAGAGAAGAAAACTTGCTTCTTGCCGTAATGGTAGCCGAGCATTCTGGTCTCTTGCCAAAGCTATTGGCTGCAACTTTTGCCCATCTCTGCTCCCACCTCTGTCCAAATCAGATGGTTCTGTTGTCACTTCAGCCAAGGATAAAGCTGACCTGCTACCATCCCATTTTTCTTCCAACTCATGTATTAATGATCTTGGTAAAACAACTCCCACCATTTCCAACACGCTCCATTCAATGCCTCGTGTGGTCTTCTGTCAAAAGGATGTCAGAAGTATTTTGACGAATCTTGATGCTAAGAAAGCTCCAGGTCCCGATGGTATTTCTCCACTTGTTCTCAAAACCTGTGCTCCTGAACTTGCTCCTATTCTTTGCCACCTTTTTTCACTTTCTTATTCCAAAGGTGTTTTTCCTTCTACTTGGAAATTTCCTCATATCCAGCCAGTTCCTAAAAAGGGTGACAAATCTCTCTCATCCAATTATCATCCCATTGCAATTACTTCTACTCTTTCTAAAGTAATGGAGAAATCAATTAACTGCCAAATCTTAAACTACCTAGAAACCTTTTGTCTGAGCAACGATCGCCAGTATGGATTCCGTCAGTGTCGATCCACTGGTGATATTCTGGCTTATGGATTAATTCAACCATTTATGGATTAATTCAACGGAAAGGTTCGGTGAAACACAAGTAGTTGCTCTTGACATCTCAAAGGCTTTCGATTGTGTTTGGCATAAAGGTCTTCTAAACAAGCTTCCATCTTATGGTTTGCCAACTGTTTTTAGTAATTTGTTATCCAGTTTTCTCTCTGATTGCTCACTGAGGTTGATGGTAGATGGCTCTCTGTCTTCTAACTTCTCCACTAATGACGGTGTCCCCCAAGGTTCTTTCCCTCACTCTATTCCTCTTGTATATTAATGACCTTCTTCCATTGACTGGAAATCCTATCCATAGTTTTGCCAATGATAGCACATTGCATTCCACTTTCCATTTTGAGAAACCTTGTCCTGCTCAATCAGTTTCAACTTCTCGAAAATCTGCTACCAATTCCTTAAATGCCGATCTTCGGGTAATTTTCCAGTGGGGCAAAAACAACTTAGTTGATTTGAACCCTTCTAAAACTCAGTCTTGTCTTATATCTCGCAAAAAGGATTCTTTTGCTCCTATGTTTATCTTTAGTGACACTCCGATTTCTAGGTAAAATGATATATCTCTTTTGGGAATTACCCTGACTTCTAATCTCTCTTGGCACAAGCACATTACAAATATTGCTTCTGCATCTAAAAAACGTGGTTTTCTCTTTCGCTCTCGCGTTACTTTTCTTCCAAACAGCTGCTCACTCTGTATAAATCGCAAATCCGCCCTGCCATGTAATATTGTTCCCACATCTGGGGGGATGCCCCAAAACCCCTCTCAGGCTGCTTGATTCCATTCAGAAGAGGGCTGTTAGGTTAATTAATGATTCATCTCTAACAGAGTCTCTCCACTCACTGTCTCATAGACGTACTGTTTCTGCTGCATGCCTCTTCTACAGATACTTCCATGGGCACTGTTCTTCTGAATTGGCTTCTATAATTCCCGCTCTCTCTTTCAAAAGTCCGAAAACGTGCCGCCACCAGCCAACATCCATTTATTGTCTAACTTCAAACTCACAGAAACAACTTTTCATCTTCCTCGTTTATTCATTCAACCGCTGTTTTCTGGAACGACTTTCCTTCATACGTATTTTATGAAAATTACAGTCTACAGAAGTTCAAGTCCAATGTCAACAAATATCTTCTTTTGTCTTCTCAACCTCCAACCGAAGCACGTACTAAGTACTATAGGTTCTAATACCTCTCGTGTTTGGGGTTTACATAAAAAAAAAAAAAAAAAAAAAAAAAAAAAAAAAAAAAATGTAATTTTCAACGTATTTTGTTAGATGTAATTTTCAACGTTTTCATTCCTTTTTGTGAATACCTGTTGTTGACTTGCTAGTTGTTATCACCTTCGTGATATTTTTCTAAAGCACATTTCTGGAGGTCACTACCATAAAACAGTTTGCAGTTTATTGGTCTTTTCTGTTGGTGCAATCAATTATAAACAGGTAGAAAACTCAATCTTATTGCATTTTCTATATATTTTCTGATAGCTGGAAGTCTGTGGGTTTTCACATTATTGTGGTGAAATGTGTTTCCCCTTCCATGAAATATTCGATCATATAAAAACATAAATAATTCTTCAGAAACTGATTACTCCATATTGTGTTTGTTGCAACTTGTGCGTCCCGTGTTATTAATTGCTTAACAGAAAAGACCCAATAAACTGGAAACTGAATTGCTTTTATTGTTTTATGGTAGTGACCTCCAGAAATGTTTTAAATTTTACAAAAAAAAAAAAAAAAAGTCAGTGAACAGAAATATTAATTAGTATGTACATATTACAGTACGTATTAATTAAGCTATGTATGTATCATTTAAAGCATTGTCCACTGTATTTTGGTGGGAGATCTCTGGGTTAGGTTCTGTGCTATTGAACTTGTGCTCGTTTGAGACTAAAAAATAATTGTGACTTTTAAAGAGAGCAGAAGGTACATAATCTAGATGCTGCAGAAGAGATTGTGCTTAGCAGCAATGAAGAAGAGGAAAATTAAATGAACGTACATTATCTCACATATAACACAGTTTGTAAAGTAAGACGTTTGCTCAGTTATTACTATTTAAGTTACTACTATTATAAAAATAAAGTTAAAATAGTAAGTTATTACTACAATGAAAATTAAGTTTAAAAAAAAAAATGGCCTATTTTTGTTAACAAAAAGGGGGAATGTAGCCCCCCTTTTTTGTACTGATTCTGAGTCCCATATAACACAGTTTCACATTACACAAGGTTTTGTAGGAACCAAACTATCATGTTATACGAGGGTTACCTGCATTTAAATAGTGGAAGCATTTTAAGAATGGAAGAAAAAAAAGCGGGCGCCGTAAACCTCAGTGAACGATTGAAAACATTGAGGAAGTTGAAACGTGATTGAAAGAAGATAGATGTTTACCAATTCGTGATCTAGCAGTTCAGTTGAATGTTGGTGTAGCTAGATGTCATGAAATTGTAAAGATGCACTTTAACATGTCACGTGTTTGCGCAAGATGGGGACCACACGATCTTTCCGCAGAAAAAAAAGAACGGTGCATTGAACTTTGTCAAGGCTTTATTGACAAGGTGGAAGAAGCCCAAATTTTTGAATAAAATAATCAGGTGTGACGAGTCCTGGACTAAACATATTGATCCCAAATACGAACAGTGGTCAAGCATATGGAAACACCACAATTCACCGCCTCCAAAAAAATTTAGTTTTTGTTATATCAAAAATATTGATTTTGTTTTTTGATGCTCACGGAATAATACTGGGTTCTGAGAAACAAACTGTAAATGGAGAATATCATGCTAGCACGTTGAAAGTTCACCTCAAAGGAGCAATTTGCAAAAAAAACACTGGAACTGCTTAATCAAGAATGGTTTCTTCTTCAAGATAATGCTAGGCCACATGTTGCACAACCAGCAATGCAAGCTTTAGCAAAAATTGGTGGTCAACTACTAGACAACTCTCCATACAGCCCAGACCTTGTTCCATGTGATTTCAGGGCTTTCCCAAATCTCAAAAAAGAGTTGAGGGGGAAAAAAATTTAATACAAATGAAGTTAAAGCTGCCATATCCACTATCCTGCAATGCCTTTCAGAAAATGGGCTGTAGCATGTGATTCAGAAGCTAGTAAACCACTGTAAAAGGTGTATAGAATGTGAAAGATGCTATTTTGAAAAGGAAACCCATACCAACCTCCCAAGTGATTCAGACTTAGAGCAATGATCTCAGTCTGTGTATTTTCAGAACGATCCTCGTATTTCAGTTTTAATATTTTTATTGGTATTGTAATTCTAAATGTTAAACGAGTTTCATTTTTATGGATTTTTAGTTTATGGTTTTAATTAATCCTGTATTGGTCACATGAAAATGTGAAATTCGTTGTGCCTGCAAAATTTTGAAAAATCATCTGAAATTAATTTGATATTGTTAATTTTTTCATGCCATCTATAGCTGCAACATTTTATTAACACGTTAATTCTAGAAAATGGTTTCTAGAAATGTGTTAATTATGAATTTTTACTATGCAATAATTAACACATTTCTAGAAACCAGTTTCACTGGCAAGAATTACGTTTCAGCTATGTGGATGGAGTAGTTGAAACAGAAATTCCATTAGTTTCTCAGGTCGATTCAAGCCCACACAATAAATAGATCGTTACTACTACAAATACAGATGATCTCTCAAGTATACAACAATATCACTCCACATTCATATCTTGTTAGAATTACTTGACATTAAAATAAGAAGCTGTACTGAAAAAAAATTACTATATCTAAATGTTAATAAGCAAGTTGAGCTTTGGAAACTTTACCAGTTCCCCCATTTAAAGTCAATAAATTTCCAAAATTACAATGTTATTTGTTTTATAGTACATCGCTATGACAGTCCAGTCTGCATATTTGATGTACTAAGAAACTTGAATAACTCATTCAGCCTGAGATTGGTTAACTACAGCTCCAATGAGGTGGCCTTTAAGAATTTTTTCAGTCTCTGAAGGGATTCAAACCGAGACCTCGAAAGTGACAAGTGATGATACCACTATACCGGCGCCTCCGTAGCCAGGTGGGAAGGAGCAGCAGTGCGTAGCCCACGCTTCTTGATTAGACCGGGGTTCGAGCCCGTCACCACCAAGTACGGAGGATGCGGAAAGGTCAGGGAATGACCACCGCATATTCCTGGAGCAATATGGCCTTATTTGCTAATGCTCCTAAAAACCAAATAACAAAAACAACCACTATACCATCAAGGAGGCTATCAGGATACAGAAAAAGCTTGAAGATTCATTTCTTGCACTCTCACATTGACTTTTAACTGGCAAAATCTTGGCAACAGTTACCAGGAAAAGAAAGGCAGCATTAAATTTTATTTAAGAATGAATGCCTAATCAATGTACAGTCAGGTCTCCATATTCGTTGGATTTTCAGGTCAATACTTCCCGTGAAAATCTGTACTTTAACCTAAATAGCCCCAGATGTTTTCTATGTATGCCTAAACCTTATGCAACCATTTACAATTAACAGAAAAATTTTTGTGTTTTGCAATAATGAGTAACGGTACTTTCTTTGATACCAAACATGCAGCCTACAGCTGCATATGTGAGCCCTTCTCGACATTTATCTAAAATCTGCACTTTCTTGGTCCTTTTAGGCTTTTGTCCATCACTAGTTGCACTTTGTTTAGAACCCATGGGTGTTGACATAAGCACTAATATTTTAAGCACAAGTAGCCTAAGGCAGACACACCACACAAAGGTCCACGAGCCATCCTACTCGGATGATACTACGAGACGAAACGCATGCCCCACCATAACTGAGGGTGAATGCAGCGAGCAGCAGCCCAATTTTTAGTATTATAAATTTCGTGTCTGCGACTATGGAGACCCAAGTGTATATACATTTTTTTCTCTTATTTTTATTTGCACTGTACTTGGGTTAATGAGTATTTGGTAGTATTGTTCTGCTAGCATAAATTTATATAACACTCATACTATGCTGTGTGTTAAGAGTTGTATGTGTATCTGCTATTTGTGTGCTAATTATAGTTTGAAGCAGCTGTTCTAGGATCAAATGTGATTTCTGCAATGTTGCTTTCAGCCCTATTGTATATGTGGTTGTAATTTTTTAAAACCAACCTGATATAAAAATAGACATTGATTTGTAGTGCTGCAGATACATTTACACACACAAATATTGAATTCTTTTGTATGTACTGTAAATAAACAGCTTTCATTTGTTCATCAATCCTTGCAAAAATAAGTTTTTATTTTCATCCATAAAGCAGAAACTTCATTTAATAAGCAAGTAAGATACAGTCATAGTGGGTATATGATTTTACCCCATATTAAGCTATGCAAAAGTGATTTCCAAGGCATAGGCTGCTTGCTATATTTATCTTGTGGTAGAGTTTGTTTAATGACAGCCTCTAAAGGACCATGAACAACCTATAAGACAAATTAACTGTATTCAGAAGAAAATATAGTAGACGGGATCTACATTTTAGTGATTAACTTTAATTCTAGCTAATCAACTATTTACAAAAAACAAGAAATTTACAATGACACTAGTAAAAAAAAAAAAAATCGCTATTTTTCAAATTTTTCCATTGAAATATTTAATGCATTTGATCAGAGGTTATCAAACTGTGTCCAATTCTACATGCAAATGTAATGGGCAAGTAAGCATGAATGTCATTTTATGGGCGATTTTAATTTGCCTCTAATTGGAAGAAAATGACATGTGGGGACAAAATTTTTAAATTAACTAGATGATTGTTATTTGTATCAACATGTCAGGGAAAAGAATATTCTAGACCTGATCATGAACTAGATGATAATAGGGCTCAAAATACAGGAACCAGTAACAAGAAGTGATCACAGTTCTACTGTGGATGATGACGAGAGAGGTAGCTAAAGGCAAAGGGATGGGTTATAATTTCAGGAAATGAAATTACAAAGACTTAAGGTCTCTATTAACATGGCAGACACCTCACAAAGAGCGAATACAATTGAATCATGGTATACCTTTAAAACATTAATCACGGAGCTTTGAATGCGTATATACTATTAAATGAATATTCCATGAGGAGAATTCCAAGTTGGATGAATAATGAAGTTGCCAGATTCCTTGAGTAAAAAAAGAAAGAGCATGTGCTACTGCACTTGTGCTCATGACCACTCAGCTACGTCACTGAAGCCTGTAATAGTGTGACAAAAAAGGTTATGCTGGCAAAGATTGTGGATAAGGAATTCTTCACATATATAAATTTAAAGAGAAGGACAAATCAGATCGGACCCTTATGTAATGGATGTGGGATAGTATTAGATGCCCTAGCTGATGAATTCAGTTTCTGTGCATCGATATTGACAGAAGAAAATCTATGTCAATGAGAAATTATGGGAGTGAAGTTGAAAAATATGTAATTTCACATGGTTATTTAATGAAAAAACTTTTGAGCCAACAGGCAAGTAAGTCTCCTGGCATATACCCTATAATTTTAAGGAACATTGAGGCTAATTAGGAGAGCATCACTTCTCCCATATGTTGAATAGTGGCACAAACAGCTTAACATATTCTTTAAAGATAATGAATTTAAGATTGTGGCCAGACCAATACGGAAGTTACACGCTATACTGAACAATCGCTCACTCCTTTCCTCTTTCTCAACACAAATAAATGGCCTGGTATACATTTCTTGCGATGATTGCCACTTGTCTTATCAAGGGTTGATGCAGTTTCCGCTGAATTTTATGGTTAAACAGCATGCGTCCTCAAATCGTCAGAATTAGCCTTTCATGCCCTTAACAAGAAACATACATTTTTATTCAACGAGACCAAAATACTTAAGTGTCAAACGAAATTATACAAGACTATTATTTGCAGAATACCATTAAAATTAAATTACATGCGAATTCTATTAATGTTCACCATCCATATCTAATCTTTGATTCATGGTCATGCATAAAGACAATCTCTATTTAAGATCCATGCTTGCACATACCATAATTTTCATTACAGTGATCATGCCGTATGGTCGCAAAGTATCAGCTTCAGGAAGGAAAATCGTTTTTCAAAATTTATGCTACAACATTTTTACTTAATTGTGTTCAAATGATTTTTTGTTTTCAATTTATCTTTTACTGAAATCATTTTGCATTAATGTTGTATTCATTTTAACTTCTGGTGCGTATCATACGGATGTGTTCCACGTAACATATTGAAGTAAATTACTCTTATTCTTCTACAAATAGTCCTAGATCATATAGGTTTCATATTAGACAATATATCTACAAGCTGTGCCAAAGGCTTTTTCTATGTCAAAGAAAACCATGACATGCTGTTCTTTTTGTACAAAAGCATAATTTATTTCTGCTCTGTTGAGTAGGTCAAGAGAGGACTGCCTTCACAGAAACCGCTTTAGCATATGATGCAAGAATGCAAGCTTATACAGCATCAGCAAAAAAAAAAAAAAAACCCCTTCCCATTTCACCCATCCATTTGCTCCAAATGTTTGTCTAGTTCTGCCTTGAATTTATTTAAGCTGTCGACCTCCACTCTGACAGGGAAGTTTATACCAGCAATCAACCACACGCTGGCAAAAGGCAAATTTCCACACATCTATTCTACAACGGTCTTTCCTTAATTTCAATTTATGTCCCATCAAGCGATTTATGTCCCCTCAATCAGATCACCTTGCAGGTACCTAGTCACAAGACACTGTAATTAGCAAATCTTAAGCTTTTCTTTATAAGAGCAACCCTTTGTTCCAGGAACTCTACATCCTTCCTAAATTGAGGCCTCCAGACAGTACTCAAGGTGTGGCCTTATACAAGGGGATAATGACCTTATCCCTCCTAGAAAAATTCCTGTATATATCATTGACAAGACACCATGAGCTACTCTTGCAGACCGTCTGCACTGCGCAGAAAACTTTATATATGACTGCACAATTAGCCCTAGGTCAGTCACCTTCAGTGTAGTACCACACAGTTGATATGTTACTCTAGCGTTACTGCTACCTATAGGCAGCACTTTATATGTGTCAAGGTTAAACTTCAGTGGTGACCTCTCAGCCCATCTGCTCAACGTTTCTAGATATTTGCATTAACAACCTTGCCAACTTTTGTATCGTGCAAACATAGATATATGTTTGCATTAACCCTGATATACCTTCATCAATATCATTAATAAACACAGAAAACAACAATGGACCCAACACTGAACCCTCGGGGAACTCCACTAATAACATTAGTCCACGAAGAGCGGTGTCCACTGATTACTGCCCTCTGTCTTCTCCCACTCAACCATCCCTTTATCAATAGCAGTATTTTGCCCTTAATGTCATACTGCTCCAATTTGTGCAGTAGTCTTCCAACAGTATCAAAAGCTTTCCTAAGATCCAAGTTTATGATATCAAAATTACTTTTTGCATCCAGTTCCTTTGTGACCACATCATAGTATCCAATCAAATTGGTCAGACAAGACTTCTCCTTAACAAACCCATGCGTTCTAGATGATTCTGCAGTGCTTTAACCAGTGCCTCCATTAATTTCCCTGGAAAAGAAGACCTGTAACTAACGGGTCTGTAATTTCTTGTGTCACCCTTTGATCCTCCTTTGTGAATTGTGGTCACCTTTGCACATGTCCAGTCCATGGATACCAAGAAGCTCTTATAATTATGACTAAGGGTTTGTTTACTTCCTTTGCCACCTCCTTTAATATAACTGGATAGATCCCATCCAACCCAGGTGCCTTTTTTATGTTTATCTTCAACAATTTCTCCTAGACTTTGCTCTCAGTTATTAAAAATTCCTTTAACTCGCTAGCATAGTTTAATCCACCTTTAGTATTAAACATGAATAACTCATGTATAAATGTAGATACAGAATACTCATTCAATTTGTTAGCTACCTGAGCAGGATCATCAATAGTTGAAATATCGATATTCATCCCCTTCCTTCTGGAGTTTACATAAGAACTCTTTGCTGTTTTTCTTTGCATCCTTTGCTAAAGATTTCTCCTAATCTGCCTTTGCCTGCCTAACCACCTTTATGACTTGATTACAGACCAGCTTATATCTTCCATAGGCTTCTGTGTCACCTGTTAATTTATATATATCCCATGCATTTTTTTTCTCTGCAAAGTGTCTCATCAGTTCATCTGACATCCATTTAGCCTAAACCAAATAGTTGGTATGAAAAGGAAGCTACTAGGTTTTCATACCAAATAGTTGGTATGAAAACCTAGTAGCTTCCAAGATTAATTCTTTGAATGCTTCCCATTTAGAATTTGCTGTTGGTAACATCATCAGTTGGTCCCACTGTATAGACTTTGAAAACTGTCTCAGACCTCTAGTCACATTTATGAAAACAGAAACACTTCCCTTTAGCCCTGATGGTAGTTACCCCTTTGAGTAAATCCCACAGCAGCACACTGTGACCACTGTCACCTAGTGGCTCTTTTATCTGCAGATTCATAATGCATGAAGAATCACTACTGATAATCAAATCAAGAGTATTACTCCCTCTGATTGCCTCTCGAACATGCTGCTGTAGAAAACAATCATCAAAATCCTTGCTAGTGTGCAAATGACAAACCTGCAAGTTCCAGTTAATATCTGGGAAATATCTGGGAAAAACCTAGTTAATATCTGGGAAATTAAAATCCCCCATTATAAGACAATCTGATATACTGGCCCACTCTATTCTCTGTACAGCTGTAAACTATACTCATCAGAGTCATTAGGCCTATAGCACACTCCAACTTTTAAATTTTGCTTTCGTCACACCAAACTGACTCAACACTGCACTGTCCACCCATGTCAACTGGATGCAGTTCCTTAGATTTTATGTGTTTCTTAACTAATAGCATAATCCCCTCTTCATATCTTATCTATCCTTCTTGTACACATTGTACTCACCAAATTCCAATTCTGCATTCCTTATATCTATATGACACCACGTCTCTTCAAATTCGTCAAATTTATTTACTACACTCCTAGCATTAGTGTATATGCAAGTATACATGCACCTGTTCTTATTTTTAGTACCCTAACATAGCCCATGTATTTACTTGTTCTGCAATGACTCCCAGCAGTCTCTGAAATCTCCGGCACCTTGTTTTCAAGGCTGCTGCACATTTGAATAGAAGCAATGCAAGAATCACTTTCACCTCTGCCAAAGGCTACTGTTAATATATTAGTCCATGGATTCACCCCCCCAAAGCTAGCAGTTTTCTGACCCACCTAACACTGCCTCGATAGCATCAGCAAATATTCTTTCACCCTTTCTATTTAAGTGTATCTCATCCCTGTAGAAGACGTTTCTCCTGTTCACAAGCACAGACCAGGCTGAAAAAAATTCTACCCCATGAGTATTGCACAATCTCTCCAGGGCCGGGCCAAATTGATTGACAAGGCTCTCATCGTATACTCCCTCTTATCATGTCTGGGCAGAATTGCAGACACTTTCAAATTCAACCTGAACTCGTGGCTTTTTTTACAACATTGGCCTGTACTTGTTAAGTAACTCTGCCATTCTCCTACTCTTAATATCATTGGTGCCAACATGTACAACAATATCACCTTTTGTGCTCTTAAAAGATATCTACTCTACATTGTCATCAACTTTTGCCCCTGGCAGACATACCCTGGTCCTGTTCCATCTATCCTTTTTGCACAATATATTCCCTGACAATAGAGTTACCGACAACAACTAGTTATTTGGGAGTAGCGCATTATGCCTTGGGGATTGCTGCTCTGTTACCTGATGTTTTAGTGCAAGCTCTGGTGTTGATGTGGGTAGCTGAAAGCTTGATGGACCTCAATTCTGAAGGCAGAAGGCATCTACCCTGTTTTTCAAGCTCTCATAAAGGCCCACAACACAAAGACATTCCCCTTGACAATATCATGTCTCGTTTCTGATTGTCCACAAACAACAAACAAGCAGTCCATTTCAAAAGGCTGTGATTCAGTGGACAACCACCCCCCACAGTTCTCCCCTGAGCCACAGCATTCCCACTACCTTGAGCATTTTGCTTTGCTGCTCTGGTCTGAGGCATGAGTTTGATTCAATTTTAATACAAGTAAAATATAAATTTAATATAATTAAAAATATTACACTAAACTTCTATCCCAATGCAGTAATAACACTACACACACACACAGTGAATTCTGGTTATTTGGGCCACTGATTAATCGGGGCAGCCATTTATTTGGGACAAATCTTTAAGAACAGAACCCAATCGAGAAAACAGCCAAGGTTTACTTCGCTTAATTGGGACAACATGCTGTTTAATTGGGGCAGGAGACCGCAGCACTCGAGATTACCTTATGATTGTCTCCGACCATATTATGTGGTTGTGTCGGGTTTCTGGAGGTCCAGAAATAAAAACAATTAGCAGTCCGCTGTTTATTGAGCTTTTCTGTTACTGCAATCTATTATAAACAGATAGTAAATTCGATTTTATTGAATTTGTGATAACACTGACAGCTGGAATTCTATGGGTTATTATGGTGAAACATGTTTACACTTCCACAAAATCTTCAATCATCTAAAAAAAAATAAATTTTCAGAATCTTTTGTTCATTCCTATTTTTTAAGCTTTGTAACTTGTTACTCTGCTCTCACTTCACTTATTGTGTGATTTGCAATATGTGTGGCCATGTTTTGGGCAGATTAAAGTCACCCACAATAAGACATTCACAATTGCTTCCCCATTCCATCTGCATGTAAAGACTCTTGTCATATTATTCACAATCTTCAGGTCTGCAGATTACTCCCACTCTCATTGTTCCTTTGCTTCCTGTTTTGTTTCTCTGCTGGCCTAACTTCGCATTCAGCAAAAGCTCTTTTCACGCTCAGGCTGTTTTGATAGAAAGCATCACCACTGCATCCCTTCTACCTTCCCTAAATACATTATACAGACTGTAGTGGAACTTGACATCACTAATCTCTGGGTGGCATCACATTTCTGTTAATTCTGTCAGCATTAGTTTTCCTAACCAGGAGTTTAAATTCAGCCATGTAGACATAGTACACTAAGTAATCTTTTATAGTTTACTACCGTGATATACCCCTTGCAGTTATTTAGGTTTGTATCTAAAACTTACTCCCAAACTTGTAATTCAAACCTAAATAACTTTATCTTCCCCTCATTTCAAACATTGTTACCCCTCAGAATATCTTATCAACATTGGCTGTTGTGGCAACAAACAAGAATTTGTGAGGTGATTGCAAGCATTATTTTAACCCTTATTATCAGATCCAAATTATCCCCCTCTCTCTTTCCCCCTCCCTTCCTCCCTCCCCCAACTAGCAGTTTCCCTGAACCCTCAGGGTATCCTCAATGTAGTGAGAAAAACTTTGCATCATCCTTGTTCAAATGAATACCATCTCTACAAAACTGATTCCTTGCACCTACAAATGCAGGCCACAATGATAAAACTCTGCCACCCCCCCCACCAGAGCCTTACACATTCCTTCAAGTCACGAGTTAATCCACAAGGCTTTCAGCATATAATCCCTCCTATTATGGTTTGGGCAGAATTGCAGACATGTATACGCATTCTGACTACATCACGGCATTTTTTTAGCATAGTCCTATATTTATCCAAAAGATGGTCAAGGTCGTGTACATTTAATATCATTAGTCCCCACATGAATAATAATTCTCATTTTAACTTCCGTTAAATCTAACAATCTGTTGGTAGTATCATCAATTGTTGCCCCTGGCAAACACTCTGATTCTGGACCACCTATCTCCAGACAATCAACACTTGCTTCTTTCTTCAAAAAAAAAAAAAAAAAAAAAATGCAACCAGGGCCGTCAACAGAAGATCCTCAACAGGACCTTCAAAAGCCAAATAAAACTTCAACATTATGCCAGTGTCAAAACGTTTTATGTATACTACATACTATTCATTTATTTTTTATTTATTATACATACTGTATTTATGTAGGTTAAAAATAAAACACTTTTTTTAATTAAAAAAAGTTTATATCTGAGCTTCAAGTACTCTAGTATTGAAAAGGGTAGGTAAAATTTTTGGTACCCAGAACCCAACTGTGATGATTTCCCATTGATTTCATTATATAAAGGGTTCCATTTGCACCTGTCCCCCAAGAAAACTAACCCTGCCATAAATCGAGGGCTACCTGTACTTGGATTTCAGGAAAGCTTTTGATACTGATGCAGTGTGGCATTAATGGAAAGTTACTGCCAAGGATAAAAGGATGTTTGAGTGGGAGAAGACAGAGTGGTTATCAATTTACACTGCTCTTCATGGACTAATGTTAATAGTGGAGTCTGTCTGGGTGAAGTGCTGGGCGCAGTGTTGTTTTCTTTATTTATTAATGATGTTGATTATGGTATATCAGGTTTAATGTTTAACACTTTATATAATGGAGTCAATAGGAAATCATGGTTAGGTTCTGGGCACCAAAAAGTTTACTTACCCTTTTCAATACTGGAGTATTTAAAGCTCAGAAATAAATTTCTATTTGTAAATGATACAAAAGTTGGTAGGGTGGTTTGTGACAGTGATGAAGGTATGCTGTTGCTGCAACAAGATCTGGA
This sequence comes from Mastigoproctus giganteus, assembly GCF_048544385.1. Classification (NCBI taxonomy): domain Eukaryota; kingdom Metazoa; phylum Arthropoda; class Arachnida; order Uropygi; family Thelyphonidae; genus Mastigoproctus; species Mastigoproctus giganteus. The sequence goes on from NC_143588.1 coordinate 36,550,846, forward strand.
AAAATTAGGTAGATGGGCTGAGAAACGGCAATTGAAGTTTAATTGAGAGATGCAAGTTAATGCATATGTGTAGCAGTAATCCCAGAGTACAGTATCAACTGTGTGGTACTACACTCAGAAGAATGGAAAATGAAAAGGACCTGGGGGTAACTGTGCAGTCAGATATGAAGTTCTCTTAACAGTGGAGACAGGCTGCAAAGAGAGCTCATGGGGTTGTGTGAATGATACACAGGAATTTTGCTAGCAGGGATAAAGGGGTGATTATCCCACTCAAATATCCCTTTATCCATGGTAGTAACTTTCATCAGACCACATCTTCAGTACTACATACAGGTCTGGAGGCCAAATTTTAGGAGGGAGGTAGAACTGCGGGAATGGATACAGAGAAGGACAATGAGAATGGTAAGGGGAACAAAGGGGTTCTCTTACCAAGAAATGCTTCAGTTCTGCATGCCACATCTAGAGACTAGGCACCTGTGAGGTGATCTGATTGAGGTGTTTAAGGCTTTGAATGGCTTGAGCAAACTCAGTGCTGATGGGATTCTTCTTCCTCTTGCTCAGAACATGTCACGAAGATGACTGAAGATTAGATGTGCAGAAGTTTGAAGGCAAACTTCCACACATCTATTATTCAATGAATGGTTGGTTGATAGCTGGAATGTGCTTTCATCTGTTGTTGCGAAAGCGGTTAATTTGAATAAATTCATGGAAGAACTAGACACTATTGTAGGGGATGGATAGGTGAAATGGACCTTTTTTTTTTTTTTTTGGCTGATAATACTAATACTCTAATACTATCCATATCATTATCATTATGAATTTGGTCTGACTTAAGTCTTTTAAGACCTGTTCCGTTTTAGCTCTTGGAGGTGGTCTTGATCTTGCCATTGTTGTCTTGGCCATTGTTGTGGTACGATTGATAGTATCATACCACATCTCTCTTGCCTATAGGAAAGAGAGAGATGTGGTACGATACTATCCACAAAGGGAAAAAAATTTTTAGTTTGCCTGCACATTTTTTTTTTTTTATCTCTGATGCATTCTTTGTAGATTTTTGATGACATTCATCAAGCCTTTTGGGTTTCTTGATAAATATCAATGTCTTTAAATCTTTAATGCATTAGTGCTACTGGGCTTTCCCAATGAATAAGAGAGGAAGCTTTTCTGCCCCAGACAAGTTTGTCATTAGGAGAATAGTAACCTGTCATTTTGCCTTTTTTTGCCACATTTCTCACTTTTTTCAAATGTAAGAATTTTGTCTGGTCTCAAGTTAAAAAATATCCAGTTTTGCCAACATCAATGTTGTTCTGGTCTTATGTTAAGAAAAAAAATTTTAAATGATTCTCCTTCTATTCCTTCATAGCTTCCATATTGACGGCTCTACTTCTGCTGCATACTTTTTTGAAATACAGCCCACAACTAGTCTTAGATTTCATTAACCATCCATCAAAACACTTGAAATCTATAATATTCCTCTGATGCACAAATGATACAGCCTTAGTTTTTAAAAGATTTCTGTGTACAGAAACATTTTTTGCATGCATCATCATTAGCCTTCCACCAAGAGTACCTTTCAACTTCCATATACTTTATCTTTTATCACATCTGGTGCAGCAGATTTCTCTAAGCTTTCAATCTTTTTTGATCTTTCAGAATGGCGAACAATGTACTTAAGAATGTACTCTTAAGAATACTGAATTTTTAGTGATATCAGTCTTAGAATGCACAGAATTATCTACAGCTTGTAAAACCTTAATTTTGTCTATGATTGGCAAAGCCACCAGTTTCATAGACACCATAATGAAAAACCAACTGCCTCCACATACTGTATGATGAAATTTAATGAACTTCTAATCAAAGTTAATTTCATTATGCCAACAAGTGTGAGAAATTTGTAATGCGTGTGGGAAATTGCCAATGAACAATTTCTTGGTCAGCCTACAGGCTCACTATTATTTGCTTCAATATTCTTTCGTTTTGAAATGTGTATATTGTAATAAAAAAGGAAAAAACAAAGTATAGTGTTGTGGAAATTTGTCTTTATAGAGAATTTGTTTGGCTTTCAAGGTTATTTGCCATAAACCTGATGTGATTACTATTTTATTTTTATTATTTGACTATTGCTATTTTACATTCATTATAGCAAATGTAAATTAGCATTAGGTTTATGGAAAATCAGCTGGGGCCTACCACATGATCATTACAAGGTGCTCGGATGTTAAAAAGATGTTCACTATAAAGAGCCTCAACTGTATAAGCAACATTCATATTCTAAAATTTCAGCTATACCTTTTGCAGCATGTTTTAGGTGTTCCCTATTTCCTAGATTAGACACGAGAATTGGAATCTTCAAAGATCTCATGAGTAATCTGATTAGTCTGATGGATTTTAGATGATTTTAATGTCGGTTTCACCCAAGGGGCTCACATCTGGTGAGTATGGGCTTGGCACACTCAGTGTCCTGAGCTGGATATCATCATTCCTCTCTTTCTTGGTACTTCTACTTTTGTCTCTCTCTCTCTCTCTCTCTCTCTCTCTCTTAGGATAACTCGGGAATTTTTTTCAGCATAAGCCTCAGGCTTCTTTGCACCATATAGCTAATAATAACAGTAATAGCAGCAAAAGAATCATTATTTTCATATTAAAACTCACACCTTTTGCAAGTAACTTCCATATGTTAACTGTGTAATTACAGGAACTTACTCAGGTTACTGTAATTATGCAGTTTTCTGTTTTTATCCACTTTTGTGCTGCATATTTACCTTTATTAAGGAAACAATAACACTGATTTTGTTATACAATCAGAGTCTTTATATATATATTCTCTAATTTGTTTTGTACAGTGAATTTTTTATTATTATATTACTGTGAAATTCTGTATATACTGTTTAAAAATTTTGACCTGTGGAGTGTAATCTGCCTTTAATTTTTTAAAGAATTACAGATTATTCTCAGATATTTCCTCTGAGGCCGATAATGTCATAAGGACAGCATTACAGGAATTCACTGTTTAAGTGGCATAGGAAGTACTATGAAATGTCTGAGAATATTACACTCCATGCAGTTTGAAGTTCATTATTTCATTAATTTCCATTTCTTGATATATCTGCTAAAAGAATATTTAGAAACTTTACTTACTCTCATATTCATTGTTAAAATGTTACCTTCTAATTCTGACACTACAGAAAAGTGCATGTTACCTGTAACAAAAAAGTTATCTGATTAGTTACATAAAATTAATGGAAGAATTTTAGATTTATAAGACTCTTCAATACAAAATACAGTAAAATATTTATGTTTAATAAAACAATCAATACACAGTAGACTCTCGATTTTCCAGGATAGATGGTAAAAGAAAATCCTCTGATAATCGATTTCCCGGTTAATCCAAAAATACAGTAAGTTCCCGACATACATTCCCAGACTTCTTACGTAAGTTGAGTTTTATGTAATTCGGGAATGACTAAAAAAATATTGCTACTATATCCCTGATATGCCAAAATTACAAAAATCACAAAATATCCTCAGAAGAATGAAGAAAAATAGTTATATATTTTTAATTAGTTTAATTAAAAACTTTATCTGGGGATGGCAAAGTAGCCGGAGTGGCACATAAGAAAGAAAACATAAAAGGAAGAAAAAATGCATGTTAGTACTGTAAAAACTGATATGTGTTTCATAGCCTTGGTTATTGTAGTTGACTTCATTGGCGCCAATCCCTTCACCGCTTCTCTCTTTCTCCTTTATTGTCTTCACCACTGTCACTGACAAATCTGAATTCTGCGCTACTTGTTAATGTTTGGCCATTTTCATACATCCTTATTATTTTAATTTTCTGATCCAACTCGATCGCTTACCTTTTCTTGATAGATTTACTAGTACCGCTGTCATTAATTCTCTTAGTCGGCACCATGATAATGGTCAAAATTAATTAAATTTTCTTAAAAGAACTTCAGGGGGTTAAGGCAAAAACTCATTATTATCACCCCACGCGAGCTCACATTTTACTAAAACACCTTTCTGGAGGTCACTACCATAAAATATTAAAAACAATTTGCACTTTCTGGTTACTGGGCTTTTCTGTTAGTGCAATTCATTATAAACGGGTAGTAAACTTGATCTTATTGCATTTGCAATAATACCAATAGCTTGAATTCTGTGGGTTTTTAAGTTATTATAGTGAAATGTATGTCCCCTCCACTGAAATCTTCGGTCATACAAAAAATATATATATAAAAAACATTATGTAAGTCGGGGCCTTACTGTATCGACATAAAAAAGTATGGCGATAGATAAAAAAACGAAAAACTTAGCATGTACTACTCACGTGTCCTATACGATGCTTCCCTTTATTTTTTCCCGATGTCGATTTTAAATCTAATAGCTTCCCTTTATTTTTTACACTGTCGCGTATGGTTTAGTCACCAACATTATAATGGTTCTTTAGAGATTTAACGGATGCACTATTTTCAAACTTTTGAATAATTTAAAGTTTTTGTTTAATTCTCTTGCATTTGCCCATTTTCGCGATTTCTAAACAAAAAGAAAATATAATTACTATAAAAACAAATTCTGACATCCCTGACATAAATAACGAAACAAAATTTGTCCTTTTGCTCTGCGACGGAACAAAACAATTGGCACGATGTGGCAAACTAAACACTTGGTCTCTTTTTTTTTTTTTTTGAGCGACGCGTGAGAAGACAGCGGGGATTGCAAGATGATAGCCACAATAATCTCCTAATGATGACTTATAACGCCGCTTCTTGTTGCTTATTTACGACTTGCAAAACATCTATTTATACCTTTATATTTATTACTTGAATTTTATATAAGATTTCTGGTTGATTTTTTAAATTTTTTTTTTATTTAATTTGGAGTTGAAGTTTCTGGTTAATCTGATCCCGGTAAATCGAGAGTCTGCTGTATATCTATGATTTTTATAAAATACTGGTGAATTTTATTCAAATCAAAATGAAATACAATAGAAAAATGCAATTCCGAAAAAAAAAACAAGCCTTGAGATATATGAATATTGAATTCAAAAATAAAATTACTGAACGACATGTTAAAATGGGGAATATGAATTTGAAGAAAATCTCCCTCAGTGCATTTGAATGGAATTTAAAATATATTAATTGGTATTTATATGTGAATAGTATTTCAAATATTTTGATGTGCTATTTATTTTTTCCTCTTCACTGAAAAATAAAGGAAACTAAAAGAACAGGAAAGGGAACTAACAAAGTGAATAGCTACTTATATATTTGGCTGAGAAAAAATAAATAAGCCTCTTAATGTTTGCAGTACAGCCAACATTTAAATAGCAATTTCCATTAATTTACACTTTTGATTTTCCACTAAAGAGAAAATGAATGGCACTTCAAAACACTGTCCCATGTAAATACCACAAGTGCTTTATACTGAATTTGATCTCATTCTAATGCAAAATTTATGCACTGAATTTCATCATATAATAAACTAATTCAATGAAATGACATAAAAACAAATATATTAATAATTTATTGCAATACAAATGAAAATAATTGTGATTATATAGTACTAAGTTCTTGATGGAAAATAACCCAGTAGCTAAACTTTTTTTTTTTTTGCAGATTATACAAATTCACAACAATATTGTCATTTTTATAGCACAATGTAAGGATGTTCACATTTCAGTAACATGTGAGGATATAAATTTTATATAAACATACACCCCCTCCTAGCAAAATAACTATGTATGTCATAAACCCTCAGAGCTGGATTATTACATTTTTAAACAATCAACAATACTCAGACTTTTAGAAAAAAAATATGTACCTTTACAAGGAGAGGGATCAACCTTGACTTATTTTCAATACAGAAACTTATCACAAATAATACTCCCCTGCATAAAATAAAACTAGATTATCTTCATTTTCAGGGTTGCTTTTCTTCAGAGCAGCTACTACGTCTATACAAATTTGCTCTGCCATGAAATATTGGTCCACCAAAAAAACCTTTTGGAAACTTCTCTACTCTGTCCAAAAGGGGGGTCCAAGGTTACTACTCCCTATTCACACAGATGTTGAATTTCTGCTGCATACCTAATCTACAGATATTCCATAACTACTGTTTTCTTGTAAATCAAGCAAGGAATGACTGCAACTCTTGCAGAGTGTGCTTATATAGCTGAAAGTAACAGCTGTTGCGATATTATGTCATCACCTATGCGTAACCTTATCTGATGCAATCTGTAAGAAATATTGCCATATACAGTCAGTCCTCGTATAGCACGATAAAAAATGCTCGTGCAATATAAACAACAGGCCTTTTGGAAAAAATAGGGTTAGGTGCCGACCACCCAAGATTGAACACACATTTGTAACCAAAACATTACCAAACACAATAAATTATCGTAAGTATTTTATTACGACTATTATGTAATAAAATATTGCTAATGCTTTTGCTTCTATCGTAAGCAAACTTGTTTTTTGTTTGATTTTCTATCCAAACAGATGACAGCCGTTCCATCTCTTCCAATTCTGTGTGTCTTAATCTAATGGATTTTAATTACACATTGAGTTGTTCCTGCTATGAAAGTTTTTATTTTCTCTGCATTCTTTATAATTCTCGGTGTTGCCTCATTTAGGCCTGTAGCACGTGCAATATCACATGGTCTTTCATTTCGCTCAAAGCGTTTCACAATTTCATATTTTTTCTCAATCGACAGAGGCAGACTGGCAATAAGCCTTATCAGGGAAACCCCAGTGGGCCGGAGGACAGTGTGATTTTGGCCATAAATGCTAGTATGAGGCCACTACAAATTTTTCCGGGTAAGAATTTTTGATCCAGTCCAGCTCTGTTTATCGATACTGCTTTTCTTTTTCTCTCTGAATCTGTAGTGTCTTCACCAGGACGCTTCCTTTTCACATCTTTTAAGTATTTTACTCATTTTTAGGGAATAAAGCACAATTACAAAATGAGGAGGCATGCTTGATACACATAAACAAAGCTGCACGCGCTTGTAGCAACTGAATAAACAACACCGTAAAGGCAGAGATACACTATGAACACCTCACTAGCTCACATATTACTAAAGCACATTTCTGGGGGTTACTACCATAAAACAATAAAAACAATTTCCAGTTGCATTTCTGCTAGTGGAATCTATTATAAACAGGTAGTAAACTCAATCTGTATGCATTTGCGATGATACCGATAGCTGGAATTGTGTGGGTTTTTACATTATTATGGTGAAATGTGTTTCCCCTTTACTGATATAAAAAACATAAATACATTTTGAGAATCTTATCTTGATTCATATCGTGTTGGGGTGATTCCGCATTCGACTGCCATTTCTTGTAAACACAAAGATGAATCATGTATAAGCGAATTCGGTTTGTGTTATATACGATATCGCTCCCCTATTTATAAATCATGTAGTGTAAACACCTGTTATACGAGGACTGACTGTACTACGTTTTTCGGACAACAATTACAATTTTAAGGGGTGATGCACTTTCTTTGAACACCAATTTATTTCACACCTCTGTTGGTCATCACCTATGGAGCTGGCGTGTGGTTTGCCCACATGGCCAGAAATAGGAACAAACAAAATATACCCAGATCCTTGATATAACAACGTTATATCAAGGATCTGGGTATATTCTTACCATGTGTACGCCATATCCAAAAATTTCATTACTTCATACAGCATGTCCCACCCACTTTTTCTTACTATTGAATATACCATGAATTGTCAAAAGATCTAAACCTCCCAAACACTTCCTAATTCATTTCACAAATATATGTGGTTTCAGTTCTAATCTCAACGATGTCCATTTCCACTTGCAGTCTGCCAAACCCCATGTACTTTTTCTGACAGAACCTCAGTTATTGGTTGATTCAACTACTGCTCATCTCGGCGCCTCCATAGCCAGGTGGGCAGGAGCACACGCTTCTTGATTAGACCGGGGTTCGAGCCCGTCATCACCAAATACGGAGGATGCGGAAAGATCAGGGAATGACCACTGCATATCCCCAGAGCAATATGGCCTTAGTTGCTAATGCTCCTAAAAAAAAAAAAAAAAAAACTGCTCATCTCAGATGCTCGAATTATTTGATGTATGATTCCTTTCGCCTCAAAGGTAGTACTTGTGCATATGTCCGTTTTGATATTCCCTGTCAGAAAGTTGGTAATTTGGAATCTCCTCTCTTCGATTTTCTCTGGCTTAAAATCTCTCTACCTCAATTGTGTCAAATTCATCTGTTGTCTCTACCGTTCTCCCAACTCCACTAATCATTTGGAGCTCTTTGACCTCCTCTCTTTCCAACTTGACTTTCTCCAGTCCAACTTTCCTAATAGTGAGGAATTTTCCTTGGTGATTTTAATGTTCACAACTCCAGCTGGCTTCCGTTTTCTGGTCACACCGACCCAGCTGGTCGAGATGCTGAGGCTTTTGCAATTACTGATGACCTTGCACAGATTGTTCATCTACCTACAAGAATACCAGAAAATCCTAATCATATAGACAACACACTTGATCTGCTTCACACAAACAACCCTTCTAATTACATGGTTGAAGTGAAAGGTCCTTTAGGCACTTCAGATCACAACCTGGTGATTTTCTCTTCTCCAATGGAGCCTTTATCTCATGGCTATTTCCAACCTCGTGTTGTTTGGCATTACAAGACTGTAAAATGGGATGACCTGTGAGATTTCTTTTCTTCTTTTCCTTGGTCAGATTACTGTTTCAAAACTTCTGATGTCAAGTTTGCTCAGATCATGTCAGTGAAATTATTCTTACAGGAATGGAATCCTTTATCCCACACTCGACTTTAAAATCTCATTCTTTATCTAAACCTTGGTTTTCCAATAAATGTGATAAGGCTGTTCAAGAGAAGAACATTGCATATCGTAATTGGCTGGTTTCTAATTCTTTAGATTCATTTTCTGCCTATACCAAAGTTCGCAACAGTTGTAAAGTAGTTGTTATTATGTTTGTTATTTTTGGTTTTTAGGAGCATTAGCAACTAAGGCCATATTGCTCCGGGATATGCAGTATTCATTCCGTGACCTTTCCGCATCCTCCATATTTGGTGGTGACGGGCTCAAATCCCATTCTACTCAAGAAGCGTGTGCTATGCACTGCTGTTCCTTCCCAATTGGCTACGGAGGCGCCTGTAAAGCAGTTATTAATCTGTCCAAACTAGAGTTTGAACAGGCTAAGAGTAGAAAACTTGCTTTTTTTCCTAATGGTAGCCGAGCATTTTGATCTCTTGCCAAAGCTATTGGCCGCAACTTTTGCCCATCTCTGCTCCCACCTCTGTCCAAACCAGATGGTTTTGTTGCCACTTCAGCCAAGGATAAAGCTGACCTGCTAGCATCCCATTTTTCTTCCAACTCATTTATTAATGATCTTGGTAAAACACCTCCCACCATTCCCAACATGCTCCATTCAATGTCTCCTGTGGTCTTCTAACAAAAGGATGTCAGATGGATGTTGACGAATCTTGATGCTAAGAAAGCTCCAGGTCCCGATGGTATTTCTCCACTTGTTCTCAAAACTTGTGCTCCTGAACTTACTCCTATTCTTTGCCGCCTTTTTTTCACTTTCTTATTCCAAAGGTGTTTTTCCTTCTGTTGGAAATGTGCTCATATCCAGCCAGTTCCTAAAAAGGGTGACAAATCCCTTTCATCCAATTATTGTCCCACTGCAATTACTTCTACTCTTTCTAAAGTAATGGAGAAATCAATTAACCGCCAACTCTTAACCTACCTAGAAACCTTCCGTCTGATCAACGATCCCCAGTATGGATTCCGCCAGTGTCGATCCACTGATGATATTCTGCTTTATGTTACCCATTTATGGAATAATTTAATGGAAAGGTTCGGTGAAACAGAAGTAGTTGCTCTTGACAACTCAAAGGCTTTCGATCATGTTTGGCATAAAGATCTTCTAAACAAACTTCCATCTTATGTTTGCCAACGTTTTTTTGTAATTAATTATCCAGTTTTCTCTCTGACTGCTCACTGAGGGTGATGGTAGATGGCTCTCTGTCTTGTAACTTCTCCACTAATGCCGGTGTCCCCCCAAGGTTCAGTTCTTTCCCCCATTCTTTTCCTCTTGTATATTAATGACCTTCTTCCATTGACTGGAAATCCTATCTATAGTTTTGTCGATGATAGCACATTGCATTCCACTTTCCATTTTGAGAAACCTTGCCCTGCTCAATCAGCTTCAACTTCTCGAAAATCTGCTACCAATTCCTTAAATGCTGATCTTCAGTTCTTTCCTCCACTCTTTTCTTCTTGTATATTAATGACCTTCTTCCATTGACTGGAAATCCTATCCATAGTTTTGTCGATGATAGCACATTGCATTCCACTTTCCATTTTGAGAAACCTTGCCCTGATCTATCAGCTTCAACTTCTCGAAAATCTGCTACCAATTCCTTAAATGCTGATCTTCAGTCGGGCAAAGACAACTTAGTTGATTTCAATCCTTCTAAAACTCAGTCTTGTCTTATATCTCGCAAAAAGGATTCTTCTGCTCCTATGCTTATCTTTGGCGACACTCCGATTTCTAGGCAAAATGATATATCTCTTTTGGGGATTACCCTGACTTCTAATCTCTCTTGGCACAAGCACATTAGAAATATTGCTTCCTTTATATCTAAAAAAACTTGGTTTTCTCTTTTGCTCTCGACGTTACTTTTCTTCCAAACAGGTGCTCAATCTGTATAAATCGCAAATCGGCCCTACCATGGAATATTGTTCCAACATTTGGGGTGGTGCCCCCAAAACTTCTCTCAGGCTTCTTGATTCCATTCAGAAGAGGGCAGTTAGGTTAATTAATGATTCATCTTTAACAGAATCTCTCCACTCGCTGTCTCATAGATGTACTGTTTCTGCTGCATGCCTCTTCTACAGATACTTCCATGGGCACTGTTCTTCTGAATTGGCTTCTATAATTCCCGCTCTCTCCTTCAAAAAAGTTCGAACACATGCAGCCACCAGCCAACATCCATTTACTGTCCAACTTCAAACTCACAGAAACAACTTTTCATCTTCCTCGTTTATTCATTCAACTGCCGTTTTCTGGAACAACCTTCCTTCATACGTATTTCTTGAAAATTACAGTCTACAGAAGTTCAAGTCCAATATCAACAAATATCTTCTTTCGTCTTCTCAACCTCCAACCCAAGCACGGTACTAAGTACTATAAGTTCTAATACCTCCCGTGTTTGGGGTTTACATATAAAAAAAAAAAAAAAAAAAAAAATGTAGCAACCTGCACAGCAATACATACAAGTTTAAGAAGCTTAAAAAATGTCAAATGTGTGAGAGCTATATTTCCCATTTACTGTAGTTGTATTGGTTGGACCCACGCTGTTGTCAATTGCTGTATTCACAAGATAACAGGTGATACTGTAGGCCGACTCACGTTTTCAGGAGTTTACATTTTTCTGTTCAAACAGAAATTTTTGCGAGGTATGATAGCATGAGCGGAGGTCACTACCATAAAATAAAAACAATTTGCAGTTTATTGGGCTTTTCTGTTAGTGCAATCTAATTATAAACAGGCAGTGAACTCAATCTTACTGTAGTTGCGATAATACTGATAGCTGGAATTCTGTGGGTTTTTATATTATTATGGTGAAATGTGTTTCCCCTTCCATGAAATCTTCAATCATATAAAAAGCATAAATAAATTTTCAGAATCTTCTCTTCATTCCTATTTTTTAAGCTTTGGAAACTTGTTTCACCTGTCCAATTTGTGCGTTGTCTGTTTGTCGTTATTGATTGCTTATCTTTGTTTTAAATTTTACAATCCAAAAAAAAGAAAATGTCAGGGAATGGAAATATCAATCAAGCAAACTTCATATCTTGTCTGGGTAAAGTGTCACATTTACTGTAATATTTATTTATTTATTAGAAATTTAAGATGTTTAAACCTGTGTTAGCAATTTTAATGGGTTTCAAACTTTTTTTAGTGTATTATTTACCAGACTGAACATTTTTTTTTTTTTTTTTTTTTTTTTTGAGTGCTCTGCCCCTATCTCTATTTTTCCCATAAGCCCTGTTGTTTTTAATTTGCAAAAATACCATAATGCAGAGATTTTTAGGAACACATGTACTGCATTATAGCAGTACATGTGTTCCTAAAAAAAAAAAAAAAAAAAAACTGGCACCTCTGTAGCCAGGTGGGAAGGAGCAGCAGTGCGTAGCACACGCTTCTTGATTAGACCAGGGTTCGAGCCTGTCACCACCAAATACGGAGGATGCGGAAAGGTCAGGGAATGACCACCGTATTTCCCAGAGCAATATGGCCTTAGTTGCTAATGCTCCTAAAATAACAAACAACAACAATCTAAAAAACTGACTACGTGCAAAAAAAAGTAAATGCCCTACTAGCATAGGTATTCATTGCATTTACACTGACACACTTACTCCTTTGTGGCCCAAATGAACCTAAAAAAAAAAAAAAATGAAATAAAAACTGAAAACAGACTAACAAGGTGAAAATTGGGGCAAGAAAATGGAAATCAAGTTGAAATACACAATTCTCAGACAGATCTTAATGTAGATAAGTTTCAGCCAACTAACTGGTTAGTGTGCATGGCCACAAGTTAGAGACTGCAGGTTTGGTGGGCCCATAACATTGTGAATTGTGGAACTAGAAAATTCTAATTACTCTTAATTCATTATGAATGCTCAGTCATGGTTATCAAGAATAAACAGAAATATATTATTTAAATATTGCGAAAAACATCCAACTTCAGGTTTTATTGAATAAGGACACAAGATATTAGTATTAATAGTGGCAAATGAAGTTAGAAACAAAATTCATAGAGTGTCACTCGATAAAAACCTCACCTTCCCACATCACCTGTCCAATATCTCTATAAATTTGTCTAGTTCTTCCTTGAATTTATTCAAAGTAACCACTTCTATAACACCAGACTGAAGTTTGTTTCAACAAACTACCTACTAGCTGAAGACATGTTTCCTCTCATCTAAATGGCAACGACCCTTTCCCAATTTAAATTTATGCCCCCTTATATTTTGTGTAGTCCGAAAAGGAAGGATGCCATAAGAATTTAGCTTATGCAATCCATTTAAAGCTTTAAACATCCCAATAAGATCTCCTTGAAGGTGTCTAGTCTCCAGACACTGCAATTTGCAGAGCTGAAGTCTTTCTTGGTTTGAGTACCTTTTTTGTTCCCCTCACTAATCTCATTGCCCTACTCTGCACCTGTTCCAACAGATCCACATCCTTCCTAAAACGTATGCAGTACTCAAGATGTGGCCTAACCAATGGCTTACAACAAGATACTCACCTCCTTATTTCTGCTGTAAAAATGGCTGAATATCATTAACAAAAACCCCATTAGCTGTCCTAAAACCCCATTAGCTGTCCATTTGCACTGTACAGAGAATGTCATGTCTGACTGCAAACTGTATGGTACCCTCAATGTGGTACCATATAGTTGGTATGTTATTTTGGGACAGCTTAATATATGCAGTATTTTGTCAATCATTGGTACATCTTTTTTCAGATCTTGTTGCAATACAAACCCTTATTACTGTCATTAATCATTCTGCCAAACTAAGTATCATCTGCAAACTTATAAATTAATCTTGATGTTGCTTTCATCAATATCATTAATAAATACAGAAAACAAAAATGGGCTTAGCATTGAACCCTGGAGAACTCCACTAATAACAGCAGTCCAAGAAGAGCAGTGCCCTTTGATCACCACTCTTTGACTTCTACCAATCAAAGGCAGTCTTTCATGAGGAACAGTGTTAAAAGCTCTTGTGAACTAAGTAAATTATGTCAAAAGTATTTTGTGCATCCAGTTCCCTTGTTACTGCATCACAGTATCCAATCACTGGTCAGACAGAATCACCCCTTAATAAATCCATGCTATGACTGCTGTATAACTGCTTCTTGTCTAGATGGTCCTACCTTACTTCCTTAACCCTTATTTTCCCTGAAACAGAAGTAAAGCTAACAGGTCTGTAATTATTTACTTCACCCTTTCATCCCCCTTTGTGAATTAGGGATACAGCCACACATCTCCAGTCCAAAGGGATCTCCCCTGGCTAATGGTTTTCTTACCTCTTTTGCTGTCTCCCTTAACATAATTGGTCGGGCATCACACACATTAGGGGGCCTTATTTATATTCACCTTTAACAATTTCTCTTCCACTTTCCTCTCAATTGTCACAAAATCATTAACTTCTTATTAGAATTTGATACATTTATGGCATTATCATCCCTGAAATATTCATTTTGTGTAACATAAATGCAAAATATCCATTGAGTTTGATCAGGATCATCAAGAGTTAAACCATTCATATCTTATGGACCAATGTGATTCATCCCCTTCCTACCAATGCTTAAAGAAATCTATGCCGATTTTCTTTACATTCATTAGCAGAGACTTCTCATACTCTGCCTTAATTTCCATTATGCCTTGATTGCAGACTAGCTTATATCTACTGTAGGCCTCTGTATCACCTGATAATTTATATGAAAAGTTTTCTCTTTTTGCCTCTCTAATATGATTGTGTAGTAAACAGTCATCCAATAAATCCACAAAAGTATTACTACTGTATGAGTGACTATAAAATATTCTAATTTTTGTTTTTCAGTGCTTACAACACAACAAACAGAATGAACACTGCACTCACCACCCATGTTACCTGGGTGTACTGCCTTAGACTGTTTTCACTCTTTGTAACCCTAACACCATCCACACATTTGTTTGTTCTCCGAGAAGCCCCCCCACCAGCAGGTTTTGTAATCACACCATGCTTTCCAGGCTGCTGCACTTCCCAACAGAATCGGTGCAAGGATCATTTACTCCTCTGCCTTCGACTGCTGCTAATCTATTAGTGTACATGTCCTCCTCCAGTTAACAGTTTTTCGACCCACCTGCCTCAATAGCATCCACAAATATTGCAGTTATTCTATTTAAGTATATCCCATCCCTGTAAAAATGGTCTCTCTTATTAACAAACACCTATCATGCTGAGAATATTTCTACCCTTGAAGAACCAGGTACTTTCAACCAGGTGCAACATAACTGTACAGTGTCAAAACAGCACTAATGGATAAAATCACTCGTGATGCAGGTGAAAGAAGCCTTATCCCCTAAACAGATGCTTACATTCTGAAAGTGAGTGAATTTCTACCAGTTAACAAGAGAATGCTACTTTCCCCCAGAATGGTAAAACCTTGCTAAGATAATGAAACCTGTGAAAAGAGCCTACCTAAACTTCTAGATAACAACTATAAGCTCAAAATGCAGAATGCCAGGGACAAGCTATTACTCTCACAAGACAGTAAGAACCCAGTATTCCTGACATGATCTGGTCAATCTAGATACTCATGTGGGCGGCAGTAATTCCATGATAACATACCAATTAGGTGGTATCACATTCAAGGTGTTAGAGAATGGGGTAATTATAAAGTCTAGCATGAAGTTCTCTGAACTTTACAGATTGTCTGCCAGAATAGCTCATGGGGTTCTATAAATGATATACAAGAATTTAACCAACACAGAGAAGGTGATTATTCCACATAAGGAAATGTTTAGGCCACATCTAGAGTACTGGATGCAGGTCTAGAAGCCTCATTTTAAGAAGGATGTGGATCTCTTGATATAGGTGCAGAGAAGAGCCACCAGATTAGTCAAGGACAGAAAAGGGTACTCTTACCATAAACGACTTCAGTGCAAATTGCAGATCTTAAAAAAACAAGGTACTTGCAAGGAGATGCCATTGAAGAATTTAACGCTTTAACTAAATTGAGTAAACTAAATGCTGATTGCTCCCTTACTCTCTTCTTGAAAAACATGCATAAGCAGACAAATTGAAAAAGGATGGCTGTGTGGAAATTTGCTTTCAATCAGAGAGTAACTGATTGTTGGAACAAACTTCCATCTGGTATTGTGGAAGTGGATAACATGAATAAATTTAAGGAAGTATTGGACAATTATTAGAGGGGTAAATAGATGAAGATGAGGGGGGGGGGTTTGCTGTTTTTGACAGTCACTTTTCAATAGATTTATTACTTCTACCTCATATATATATATATATATATGAGGTATATAGGAGGCAGCATTATTACACCTGTAATAATGCTACCTTGCATTATTTTCCACTAGTAATACTAATACCGAATTAAATGACTTTAAATAAAAGATGTAATATGCTTGCACAATACGGACTAAAATAGTAAAGTGTTGTGAAACCAACAACGTTCCCTCCACTTCTGTTCTTTAAAACAACTTTACTCTATGTATTTCCTCTAAATTAAAAACCTACTGACTTTATCAACACTCATTCCAAATGTGGCACTATAAGTTTCAACAACCTGTCATTTTTTGTTTGGTAAGTTATACATATATAAATTTCTGGTGATAATACATTATTTATACAGGGTGTCTCAAAAATATTGGTACAAACGTTTAGGGAAGGTAGGTAACATCTAAAGGAATGTGAATCGCATAGGAACCCATAACCAGAAACGTCATGGGAAAGTAGTAGCAGAAATGACACAAGACAGTAATTAGTGGCAAACATTTATTTGAAATAATATTAACAATGGAGTACGAGATGAAATCATTTCATGATGTTACAACAGATGCTCGAAGGTTCCACCATGAGACGCGATGCATGCATGACACCGACGCAGCATGGATTGGCAGACATGGTAGAACACACCTGGAGTTTCTTTGACAGTAGCAGCAGCGCAGACGAGTCTTGCCAAGAGATCCATTTCTGTCTCCACAGGCGATTCATACACGATAGATTTGAGGGCCCCCCCCCCCAAAGAAAGAAATCAAGGCTCGATAAATCAGGTGAGCATTGGGAGCCAGGCAATGGGTCCACCACGGCCAATCCATCAATGCCCAAAATGCCTCTTCAAATGGTCACGAACACACCTTCCATAATGAGCGGGCAACTCGCCATGTTGAAACCAAATGTGGAATCTCACATTTTGCTGGAACATCGTCAAGTAACCCTGGTAGAACTTGTTCAAGAAAGATCCGATATTTAGCGGAGTTCATGCGGAATGGTAACAGATACGGGCTGACTAAGCAGTCACTGACCATACCTGCCCACACATTTATTGCGAAGCGATGTTGTGCCACATGGGGGCGCACACCATGTGGGTTGTCCACACATGAGCATTGTGCTGATTGAATAAGCCTTCCCGAGTGAAATAAGCCTCATCCGTGACCAAAACATAGGTTGGAAAATTCAAGTCTTGAACACTTTTTTGGAGAAACCACTGCGCAAAAGCCACACGTGCAGGATGATCTTGGGGGAGCAGTAACTGAACCCTTTGGAGATGAAAGGGGGTGTAAGGAATTGTCGTGCCAGACATGCTGTACAGTGCAACAAGACACTCCTAAGGCAGAGGCAATGGCACGTGTGCTGGTAGTAGGATTATTCTGAACAGCATTCGACACACTTTCTTCCATGGTGGGAGTTCGCGTCGAACATAGTCTGCCCGCACTACTCCTGTTACCTCTAAATGACCCATAATCACACAAATTTTGATGCATGCGCAAACAAACGGTGGTCCGGTACCTGTCTGTCTGGGAAGCGTTCTCCATAAATTCGTTGAGCGGCTCGTCCATTGCCCTCTGCTAATCCATACACTAGGTGCATGTCTGCCAGCTCACAGTTCGCATATCGATGCATGCCCTTCATGTGGTGACTACTGCTTGAATGAGTAAACCAGAAATTTTCCCTCTCGTGAACTGATGAACAGCGCCATGTACTGACTTACAGTGACATTTCCAGTTATGGGTTCCTATGCGATTCACATTCCTTTAGATGTTACCTACCTCCCCTAAACATTTGTACCAGTATTTTTGAGACACCCTGTATTTAATGTTGCTTGTACAAAGATGAAAAGTTACAGAAAAAGTGACTGTAATAATGATCGATTTCATTTATCCAATTCTATTTATTTCAAGAAATTAATATAATGGTGCAGATGTAATATTAGAATTTACCAGCAGTAACAGGTGAGCATATTAGTCTTAAACATACACTCCAAACAGGAAGAACACTTAAAAGCTGGATACTTCTGCTAATAATCCCTTGGACTGCAAGGACAATCACACGAAACTGAAAACGAATGAGTAAAAATACATAAATATATATATTTATATAAAACAGATAATTCATATAAAAATCAAATTAATACATATGCCAGCAGCATGGCAAAACTGTAGAGCGAAACTTTAGAATAAAAATTAAATCAACAGGGAGGGGGAAAGTAAAGTTCTGTTATGTATTGGGCATCATGTGGAGGATGTGCATTTTGCTGCCTCTAATGATAGCTTTATATTTATATTTATTTATTTCATTCTAAATAATAAGTAATAAATGTATTGAAAATGACTGTCATATTACTTTTATCTCTCCACTATCACTTAACATTTCACCCCATTTTTATCCTTACTGCATATATATATGCTGGTTTTGTTTTTTTTTGTTGTTTTTTTTTTGGTAGTTGTTGGCGCATCGGCTTCTGTGGCCATAATGCACCTCCCAAGGTTTTTGCAGTACTTTAATCCAAGCCCGAGGCAGGATTCGAACCCGCGACCTTTGGGTTGCCAAGTAGGCACTTTACCCACCTGGCTAGCCCGGTCGGCATATATGCTGAAAGGATAAAATTAGGACTGTAAGAACTGTGTGTGTGTGTAAATAATGGGTGGTTTGTAGAATAAATAAAGTGTCTGTGAAAATGGAAATGAAAAGTACACAAGGTGCCAGAACTAAGAGAAGTTTAAGGGATAGTGGAAGTGAAGTAGTGGTTAAACAGGTGAAAGAATTTGAAAAATCTACTGCAAAAATGAACTGGAACTGAGGGAAAAAAAAAACAAAGTAAATAAATAACGCTATAAAGTAAACCCCCGCTATTCGCGGGGGTTACGTTCCTGAGAAATGCCGTGAATACAGAAAACACGAATACTGAGTTATGGCTCCCATAGTAATAAAGGGGTTCCGTTCCAAAGTATGAAATATATAAGAAAAACTAGTCTAAAATTTTGTCTATGTATGTATTATAAGTACCTTCATAATATGACTATGTACACAGACAGTACATAGTGAAAAATCGAAATGAAAATAAGAAACAATTTAATATTAAATGTAATATTTATTAAAAATTTCAAACCAGCGCCTTTGCTAGCTAAAAAACTTATCCCGCCAGTGCTATCAAGTTTCGTTAAAGTGTTGATAAAGGAGTTTTGCCTTTTCACGAATGATGAGTGAACTTCATGGAATTTTATTTTGAGTTCGGTCTTCTATCCACAGATTTAAAGCTTTTTCCATTTTTTTCTAATTTAACATCACGAGTTAAACAGCAAATTTTTGAAGCAATTAGCGCATTTTCACAGACTCTACGGTAGATTTTTTCTTCCGATTTCTTGATTGATCGTACTGTTGACTCATTGATTTTATAATGTTTTACCACTGAGGAGACATTTTCACCATTAGAAATTTTATCTAATAACTCAATTTTATTCGCTAATGTCATCACCTTCTTTGATCTTTTCACATTTCCCTTGTTATTTGTAGCCATATTTTTGTACAGGTTAAAAAGAACTTATTCACAATAAAGTCACTTTCTTCCGTTAACACACTCGAAAAAGTCTGTTTTACACTGCAAAACGGTTAAATTAAAAACAAACGACGAAACTTCCCATGCCAAGCGCATAACACATACTGAACAAGGATTAGCGAGAAACATCCACGCTCGCGATTTTGTCACCCCTCTCCCCCCACTCACTGAGCTCTGTTTTGACCGGGGAAGATAATTTTAGCCACACCTATGTTTTTTTATGGCGGAAAATGTTCATGGAGCTTTAAAATTCACATTTTTTTAGGTTTCATTTTATATTAAATCAATGACCGTGAATAGCGGGGGTTTACTGTATTCAGATTTCGGAGAGCAATTTTAGCAAGACGTCGAATCAGGGGATGGCAAATACGCAAAATCTGAATATAGTAGTGAAAATATGGCCAGGAAATTCATCAGGGACTACTCCTGACCATGTATCAGGCACTGTGTTTCCAAACTTGTCTGTAGTATTAGAAAAAGGAGGGGAAATATGCATCCTTTTATCGTAATACTAGTTGACTAGGTAGTCCTTACGCAGTGTAAAAAATGTAAATTAAAATAAATACAAATTTACAGAAGTGTAACGTGGAATATACACTTGATAGGATTGAGGATAGATATATGAGTCTATCCCCACCCGCATCGGATTAGGGGCCGGTTTATGACCTAACCTTATCCTTTCGGGGACTATACAATGGTGCATTGGTGTTCTGCTTGTAATTTCTATGGTTGCATTATCCTATTTACAGATTGTCTTGCATTCACTGAACCATAAATTTATTTTGGGAATTTTAAGAATTTTGGAAACTATAATTGTTTGTATGCAGATCACTTTACTGTCATTTTAAAGTAAAATCAGATATGAACTCTCATCTATCCTATCCTATTTTCATCTTCTTTTGAACATCTTTTCTCCCCTTCCCCCTCCCCTAGAATTTACCATTCCCTATACCATTTGCTTGTCTATATTTTTTCATTACCTTTGACATTATTTCTATCCTTTTGCTTCCTCTACTACTACTGCGCTACGTGTTTTGGAGCATTAGACATAATATAACTTTTGTTATTTTCCTTTTTCTGCTTTTTTTGCCTCTTAACTATTATATATTACTGCTATATATATACATATATGCACACAGTCAAACTTGGTTATAATGAGCACGGAAATAACAAGATCACGGTTGTAATGAGCAAAAAGCCATAGAGATTTTAATTTAAGCGTATTCACATATAATTGCTCACTGTCATAATGAGTGTACTATATGGATATACCATACAAATTTTGGTAACTATACAATGCAAACATTCTTAATTGCTTGAGTAGATGAAAAAACCCAATTCTTGGAATAGATGAAAATGAAAAATGACTTAGCTTTTATGACCAGCTGCATCGGATTAGGAGCCGGTTTATGATCTAACCTTTTTCTTTTGGGGGCGAGGGCTATACAATGGTGCATTGGCATTCTACTTGTAATTTCTATAGTTGCATTACCCTATTTAGAGATTGTCTTGTTCACTGAACCATAAATTTATTTTGGGACTTTTAAGAATTTTGGAAACGATAATTGTTTGTATGCAGATCACTTTACTGTCATTTTAAAGTAAAATTAGTTAGAAATGAACCCTTCCTTCGGAAACATGTCTACTAAC
Organism: Mastigoproctus giganteus; assembly: GCF_048544385.1. Lineage (NCBI taxonomy): Eukaryota > Metazoa > Arthropoda > Arachnida > Uropygi > Thelyphonidae > Mastigoproctus > Mastigoproctus giganteus. Next base: position 36,572,139 of record NC_143588.1, read on the forward strand.
AAAAGAAAGTGTCTCTTGATTCACAAAGAAGTTGAAATTATTCATGAGTTAGAATGTGCTGCTAAAAATGTTGAAGTCTGTAAAAAGTTTGTTGAAGAGGACAAAGAAAACTTTTAGTATCAACATTGTGGAAGAATAAACATGTTTCCATATATTGGCACTGGAAAAGAACATAACCAAAAGAAAAGGAAAAAAATTTAGAAAGTGCAAGGTTACAAACATCGATGAAGCATTGCTTCAATGGTTCACTACACAAAGAAGTGCCGGATTTTCAAACGACAACTCAAGTGGAAAAATTTGATAAAAAATTTGGATGTGACAATTTTGTATGTAACAAGGGTTGGCTGGAAAACCAACATAAAATCCTTTATGCAAAAATTAGTACAGAATCTCGATCTGCAGAGATCCAATGATGGCAAACGAATGGATTGACCATGTTTGGGCAGAAATCAGGAAAGATTTCAATGAAGAAGACATCTACAATGCTGACGAAACAGGAAACCATGTTTATTTTTAATTAGTATTGTTTTTAATTACAGAAAAATAAATTATGTTTAGTATTAAGTGTATGATTTTAAAATTACAGACAAATAAATTGTGTTTAATATTAAGTGTATTGTAGTTTATACAAGCATATTAATATAAATAATATGTAGGTACTAATATTATTTTTCAATAGGAAAGAGTTTCAGTGGGGCATGCCCCACTGAAACTCTTTCCTATTGGCCCCATACTTCTCTCTTTCTCCCCCCCCCAGTCTTCAGCTCTCCCCCTCTAATTTCACGCTAGGGAAGCCCCCACACACCTAAATCTAAACACATCCAAAATATCTTCGCCCATGTCCCGGCCTATCAACTCAAACGGCATCAACCCCACGATTGATGCTGGTATGTGTATGCAGATTGCATGTATATATATGTATATGACACATATATACATGCAATATAAATAAAATATAATAATTTTTTTTATACATTTATTTATTTATTTTTAAATTATTATTTTTTTTTTAGGTCCTAGCCACTGAAATCTCAGGAAATTAGGTGGCAGGACCTACCAGAGTAACTTGAGTCTACTGGGTTCCTGGTCTGCCTCCACGGGACGAAGGTGGGGAAACGTTGGGCCTCAGCCGGGGTCCAGCGGCTAAACGACCAGATGAACAACGGTGCACGACACTACACATACACAATATCCATACACTTTTAAATCTTTGACATTTCCAGCAAAGTGGTACACCCACAATGAGAACTACGTAGAGATGGGGGAAACCCCTGGTGCCGTCTGATACTAAATACACATTACCTAAAACTCCTGAGAGCCAATATGGCCACCAGACATGTTGTTCATTTCATGCTCGTGAATTTCAGTTTAAAGTGTTTTTCCTCATCAAAAGTATATACAGTGATTCCACAACTCCAGTGGACTCTCAAGGTGAGAAATTTTCTATGCTTTATTGGGAATTTGGCTGGTTAGAAGCGTCACTATTTGCATTCTTTACCATTACCCATGTAAACTCTAGAACGAAAGGCATGAATCGGATTGGGCCACTGGATATTGATGGTTCAACAGTTGAGGATCCTGCTCAGGTGGCTAACAAACTAAACGAGTGTTTTGAATCTACATTCACACATGAGGAGTTATTCAGGAAGGGGAATGCCAGAGGTGAAGTAAACTCTGGCAGTGAGCAGGATCCTCAACAGTGAGGATCATAAAAAAGGCACCCGGGGTGGATGGGATCAATCCAGTTATATTAAAGGAGGCAGCAAAGGAAGTAAGCAAACCCTTAGCCATAATTATGAGAGCTTCTTTGGACTCAGGGGAGGTACCCATAGACTGGAGATGTGCAAATGTGACCCCAATTCACAAAGGAGTATCAAAGGCTGATACAAGTAATTATAGATCTGTGAGTTTAACTTCTGTTCCAAGACAATTAATGGAGGCACTGGTTAAAGAAGCACTTCAGGATCATCTACACAAGACTTCAGTTATAGCTCAGACACAGCATGGGTTTGTTAAGGGAAAGTCTTGCCTGACCAATTTGATTGGATATTATGATGCAGTCACAAAATAACTGGGCACACTGAATAACTTTTATATTATATATTTGTAAATGTTGGAAGTGATCACAGAATGGTAAGATGTACACTTGATAAAGATGTAGGAAAGGAAAGGAAAAAACTGACTCGAGTAAATAATACAAAGGTCTTTGAAATAACAGAGGAGGAGAAAAAACAGTATGTACTGGAACTTAAAAACAAGTTTGAGCTTCTGCTCAGGACCAAGATATCGACGAGGAATATTACAACTTTCTGAAAGTGATAAAGCCCAAAAAACCTATAGGGAAACAGAAATCCAAAGAAGAAAAAATTAGTCAAGAAACACTTGTCATGATGAACCAAAGACGACAAATGAAGAGCAACAAAAACACTGACAGGGAGAAAATTGAGTATACTGAGTTATGCAAAGCCATTAGAAAGAGACTCAGAGAGGACATAAGAAGATTTAACACAAGAAAAGTAGAACAAGCATTAAGGGAAAACAAAGGATTTAAATGAGCAGCCATGAGCAGCAATACAGAAAGACAAATGATACTGAAACTGAAGAATAGCGATGGTGTACTTATAAACAGCAGAGAAGGCATAATTCAAATAGCAGAAGACTACTATAGAGAATTATACAAGGAGCGAGGGAATGATACCAGCAGTGGGGAAGATGGATTGCAAAGTAGCAACACATACGACATACCCGATATTCTTCCTGATGAGGTAGAACATGCATTGAAGAAAATGAAGAATCGGAAAGCCCCGGGGGAAGATGAAGTTACTGTAGAGTTGTTAAAATTCGGAGGAAGAGACAACACAAAAACTGGCAAGGCTCTTCACAAAGTGCATTAGAAAAGGTGTGATGCCTAAGCAGTGGAATAATGCAATCATAGTTTTGCTGCATAAGAAAGGAGATAAATCAGAAATTGGAAATTATAGACCAATTAGCTTGTTATCCCATATCTACAAGTTGTTCACAAGGGTCATTACTAACAGAATAGAAAGCATACTTGATGAGAATCAACCGAAAGAGCAAGCTGGCTTTAGGACAGGATTCTCAACTATGGATCACCTTCACGTAATATCACAGCTAATGGAGAAAGCAAATGAATATAAAACACCATTATGCCTGGCATTTGTGGATTATGAAAAGGCATTTGACTCCATACAGCATAAGGCAATGTTTCAGGCACTGGAAAGACAAGGCATAGATACTCCATATATTATGATTTTGAAGAAAATATATGAGAGTGCTACCTCCTTTATTAGACTAGACAAAGACAGTAGCAAATTTAAAATCGAGAAAGGAGTTCGACAAGGAGACACAATATCTCCGAAGCTGTTTACTGCTGCCCTTGAGGAAGCTTTCAGAAGATTAGACTGGTTGCAGAAAGGAGTCAATGTGAACGGAGAGTACCTAAATAATTTACGATTTGCAGATGACATTGTGGTCATAAGCCACGATCCCAAAGAATTAGAGGAAAATCTTAATCAGTTATGCACAGTTAGTAAGGATTTTGGACTAAAGATGAATATGGCTAAAACAAAAGTAATGATGAACAAGTATGCCACGGAAAGGGAAATAATGATTGAAGGAGCAGTAATTGAAAAGTTGGAGTCATATACTTATCTGGGACAAGTTATTAGCTGTAATAATGATAAATGGCTGGAAGTCAAGAGAAGAATAAATTTTGGATGGATAGCATTCAGGAAATATAGTCACATACTGAAGAGCAATATCCCAGTTTGTCTGAAACGTAAAATAATGAATCAATGTATACTCCCCACCATGACTTATGGAAGTGAAACTTGGGCACTCACCGAAAGAATGGAAGAGAAGCTAAGAACTCATAGCGAAGAATGGAACGAATTATATTGGGAATTAGAATGTTAGATAAGAAGAGAAACACATGGATTAGGCAGCAAACTCAAGTAAAGGACATTCTTATCAAAACTAAAGAACTAAAATGGTCTTGGGCAGGACACATAGCTCGAAGACATGATGACAGATGGACTAAGAAAATAACAGAATGGTACCCAAGAGGAGCTAGAAGAAAACCTGGAAGACAAAGGCGGAGATGGATAGATGAAATTCATGAGTTTTTGAGTAGTAAATGGATGGCCAGTGCTCAAAACAGAAGGAACTGGAAAGTTGCTGGAGAGGCCTTCATCCTGCAGTGGATTGAAAATGGCTGATGATGATGATGATGATATATATTTGGATCTTAGAAAGGTTTTTGATACTGTTGCACATGGAAGACTGCTGCACAAATTGGAGAAGTGTGGCATTGGAGGCAAATAGCTACTATGGATAAAGGGATGGTTGAGGGGGAGAAGACAGAGAGTGGTAATCAATGGACACTGCTCATCGTGGACTAATGTTATTAGTGGAGTTCCTCAGGGTTCAGTGTTGGGTCCATTGTTGTTTTCTGTATAAATGACATTGATGATGGTATATCAAGCTTAATGTCCAAGTTTGCAGACGATACAAAGGTTGGCAGAGTTGTTAAGGACACTACTGATGCTATGCTGCTGCAACAGGATCTGGAAAGGTTGAGCAGATGGGCTGAGAGGAGGCAAATGAATTTTAACATTGACAAATGTAAAGTACTACATATGGGGAACAGTAACCACAGAGCAACATATCAACTCTGTGGTACTACACTGACAGTGGTAGAGAATGAAAAGGACCCGTGGGTAATTGTGCAGGCAGATATGAAGTTCTCTGAGCAGTACAGACGGGCTGCAAGAGTAGCTCATGGTGTCTTGTCAATGATATACAGGAATTTTTCTAGCAGGGATAAGGAGGTGATTATTCCCTTGTATAAGGCAATGGTCAGGCCACCCCTTGAGTACTATATACAGGTCTGGAGGCCTCGTTTCAAGAAGGATGTAGAGTTGCTGGAACGAGTACAGAGATGGACAACAAGATTAGTGAATGGAACAAAGGGTTGATCTTACAAAGAAAGGCTTAAGTTTTGCAAATTACAGTGTCTGGAGACTAGGCACCGGAGAGGTGATCTGATAGAGGTGTATAAAGCCTCAAATAGTTTGAGCATGCTCAATGCTGATGGGATTCTCCTCTTGCTCGGAATAATCACCTGAGAGGGCATAAATTCAAATTGAGGAAAGACAGATGTAGGATAGATGTGCAGAAATTTGCCTTTAGCCAGCGGGTAATTGGTTGGTGGAACAGACTTCCATCCCTTGTTGTGGAAGTTGATTGCCTAAATAAATTTAAGGATCAGCTGGACAGGTATTTCGAACAAATGGAGGGGTGAAGTGGAAGTTTTTTTGTTTTTTTTCTTTTTTTTGGCTGATGCTGCATAAGCTTGCTTTCTTGCATCATATGACTCTACTAATGCTAATAGCATGATAGTTGTATTCCAAGAAACTCTTGTGCAATGCAAAGTCGTGCAATATAAACAATAGGCCCTATGGAAAAAATAGGGTTAGGTGCCGACCACGCAAGATTGAACGCACATTTGTAACCAAAACATTACCGAACACAATAAATAATCATAATAAAATACTTACATATTTTATTACGACTATTACGTAATAAAATATTGCTAATACTTTTGCTTCTATCGTAAGCACACTTGTTTTTTGTTTGATTTTCTATCCCAACAGATGATAGCCGTTCCATCTCTTCCAATTCTTTGTGTACAGTAAACCCCCCGCTATTCGCGGGGGTTACGTTCCTGAGAAATGCCACGAATACTGACTTATGGCTCCCATAGTAATAAAGGGCTTCTGTTCCAAAGTATGAAATATATAAGAAAAACTAGTCTAAAATTTTGTCTATGTATGTATTATATGTACCTTGATAATATGACTATGTACATAGACAGTACATAGTGAAATGCAAGCATAAGGCATCGAAATGAAAATAAGAAACAATTTAATATTAAATGTAATATTTATTAGAAATTTCAAACAAATCTTTCAAACTAGCACCTTTGCTATAGCTAAAAAACTTATGCCACCAGTGCTATCGCCAGTTGCGCTAAAGTGTTGATAAAGGAGTTTTGCCTTTTTACGAATGATGAGTGAACTTAATGGAATTTTATTTTGAGTTCAGTCTTCTATCCACAGATTTAAAGCTTTTTCCATTTTTTCTAATTTAACATCACGAGTTACAGAGCAAATTTTTGAAGCAATTAGTGTGTTTTCACAGACACTATGGGGGATTTTTTCTTCCGATTTCTTGATTGATCGTACCGTTGACTCATTGATTTTATAATGTTTTGCCACTGAGGAGACACTTTCACCATTAGAAATTTTATCTAATAACTCAATTTTATTCGCTAATGTCATCACCTTTGATCTTTTCACATTTCCCTTGTTATTCGTAGCCATATTTTTGTACGGGTTAGAAAGAACTTGTCCACAATAAAGGCACTTTCTTCTGTTAACACACTCGAAAAAGTCTGTTTTACACTGCAAAATGGTAGATTTATCACTTTTGTAAGCATATCAATTTATAAATTTATTCAATTTATAAGCATATAAATTAAAAGCAAACAACGAAACCTTCCATGACAAGCGCATAACATATACTGAACAAGGATTAGCGAGAAACATCCACGCTCGCGATTTTGTCACCCCTCTCCCCCCACCCGCTGAGCGCTGTTTTGACTGGGAAAGATAATGCCACTGTTTTTTTTATGGCGGAAAATGTTCACGGCACTTTAAAATTCACATTTTTTCAGGTTTCATTTTATATTAAATCAGTGACCGCGAATAGCGGGGGTTTCCTGTATTTTAATTACACTTTGAGTTGTTTCTGCTATGAAAGTTTTTATTTTCTCTGCATTCTTTATAATTCTCAGCGTTGCCTCATTTAGGCCTGTAGCACGTGCAATAACACATGGTCTTTCATTTCGTTCAAAGTGTTTCACAATTTTGTATTTTTTTCTCTATCGACAGAGGCGGACTGGCAATAAGCTTTATCAGGGAAACCCCGGTGGGCCGGGGGCCAGTGTGATTTTGGCCATAAACACTAGTGTGAGGCCACTACAAATTTTCATGGATAACAATTTTTACCCAGTTTGCCTCTGTTTATCGATATTGCTTTTCTTTTTCTCTCTGAATCTGTAATGTCTTCACCAGGACGCTTCATTTTCACACCTTTTAAGTATTTTACTCATTTTTAGGAGTAAAATACTTAAAATACTTATAATGAGGAGGCACGCTTGATTCACAAACAAAGCTGTGCGCGTGTAGCAGCTGAATAAACAACACCGTAAAGGCAGAGACAACCCTATTAACACCTCACCAGCTCATATTTTACTAAAGCACATTTCTGGGGGTTACTACCATAAAACAATAAAAACAATTTCCAGCTGCGTTCCTGCTAGTGGAATCTGTTATAAACTGGTAGTAAACTCTATCTAACTGCATTTGCGATAATACCGATAGCTGGAATTTTACGTTATTATTGTGAAATGTGTTTCCCCTTCACTCATATAAAAAACAAATACATTTTCAGAATCTTCTCTTCATTCCTATCGTGTTACGTTCAGTTGGGATGATTCCGCGTCCGACTGCCATTTCTTGTAAACACAAAGGCGAATCGTGCATAAGCGAATTCGGTTCGTGTTATATAAGATATCGTTCCTCTATTTATAAATCGTGTATGATCGAATTCGTGTAATGTAAACACGTGTTACACGAGGACTGACTATATGCCATAATCTGTACCTGGCTTGTAGCCGTGAAGGGTATTGTGTACGATGTGTGCCTTTTGAATGCAATAAAGAGTTCTTCTATACTGGTCTGAGACTTCTCTACCCTCAGACAAAGCTTTACATATATACTGATGACTTGTTAGTATTACACTACTCCCTCATAGCACATTATCCACCTAGATTCCTATCACCAAGATACATCATCCAAAAAGCAGACTGGAACTTATTCCAACAGGCATTGATGGGAAAAGCCAGAAATTTCAACACAAAATATCTCAATCCAGACCAACAAAAAAGTAACGCATTTTATAACTGAAGCAGCAAACATGGCCATCAGGAAGAAGCCCATTCCCAAATCCGTCCCACTGGTGGTCACCGGAACTCCAGGCAATAAGACAGCAAGTGAATAATGCCCGAAAAAGGTTCCAAAGGGTGTGCAGATCTTGCAGGTTGTGTAGATAGGGACATGGCTCCTTCAGAGGGGAACTCCACGAGTTGGCAATCTCTGACAACCAGTGCTGTAACTGCAGGCAGGAGGAAACCTAGGAACATCTAACAACTATGAGGACCTCAGATGTCAGCTATACACATGCATCAACTCCTTGCTAAGGAACCGAGAAGACATAATATTGCAAGAAGAAGACAATTACTGGGCTTTCACCATATTTGGTTGCAAACTTTTTGAAAGACAAAGATCCCTGCCATATCATCACTAAGCTATGATCCAAATACCAAACACGAGCTGATAACCGAACCTCTGAACCAAGAAGCCCAGAATGAGACCAGTCCTCTCAGGGGATCAGGATACCACAAATAGAGACTAATAAAAGCACCAAACCGGACCAACACAAGAACATAACAAACAGAAAGGGAACACTAGAAACAATCACATCTCGAGAGACAGCTCCAATGTAACTATCTCCCAAAACACAGACGAGAACATCAAGGAAATGACTGCAAAACTCTGAACTAGTGACCACCTGAAGCAGATACACAACACAACACATGAATGTGACGAATTGGCCCGACTTCAGGGCTTGAACCTCCACCGGACTAATGCAAAGATGAAGACTGTATCTTATGATGCCAAACAGCCATTTGGCACCCCTGGCTGGACACTCTGCCTAACCTGCTTTTTACTCCTCTTACTCTGGCAGGGGAAAGGGGATGGCCTGCTGTCTCCTCCCCTTCCTGCCACCCCCTCTTTCTCCTCTGTTGGGGCATGGGCATGCCCAACTGTTTCAACAGGGGTCATCTTCCCTGTCGACCCCTTACTTCCAATTTCCAACCCCCCAGTCTTCCGCCTCTCCTCCCGTCTCTTTCTCCTTACACAGCACCTGCCCCACACATCCAAATTAAAAACACCAAAATTCACGTTCTACCTATTAGGAAATCTTATCACTTCCCTTATAGCCCATCTAAACAGCGTATAATATACCATCCCAACTGCGCCTGAAAAAAAGAAGAATTTTTTTTTTTTACGTCCTAGCCACTGAAATCTCAGGAAAGTAGGTGGCAGGACCTGCCAGAGCAAACTTTATGGGAACACCTGGCTGGCCTCCCTGTGGCAGAATACTTAAACATTGGGTCCCATCAGGGGCCCAGCGGCTAACAAGCCAGATGAACAATGGGCACAACACATGACCCACACACTTTTAAGCCTCTGGCCTTGACAGCGTACGGTCCTCGATACAAAGAACATCCACGGAGATGGGGTAAATCCCCGGTGCCGTTAGACCCGAAAATACTCTGTACACTACATTTAAAAAGGACTTTGCTGTATTTACCCTTCAGAACTTAACTCTGGAGAAAACAAATATTAATGACTTTTCAGCCAATTACTTAGACCTAGATATCAATATCAACAGCCCTCATACCACAATCAACATATACAATAAAAGAGATGTTTTTAACTTTAATGTAGTCAATTTTACTCATTGGTACTCTAACATTTCTAAAAAAGTACATGCCAACATAATACTATCCCAATGCATCCGAATTGCAACAATATGCAATAACAAGTCTTTTCTGATAATATCAAACTACTCCATGATAAATTGGCAGGTAATAATTTCCCTGCAGCTTTCCTCTACCATCATTTCAAGAAAGCAATAAATATTATAAAATTTTTGATGACAATATTATAATTAATATTAATTATAATATTGATTTCATATTACTTTCAGGTCTGTACATTATGTACAGGTGTTATAACTGTGACTAGGGGATATGTACTCCCACCTAGCCACTGTTGTGTATAATGGTGTAGAAAGCTTGTGTCCAAGGATTGGCTGTCTACTGGGGTATTGTGTTTTGTTATGTCCTGCTAGCTGTTTTGTTGACATTATTATTTTTATTTCAATTTTTCTTTCTTTTTACATTTCTTTAATAACAATACCAATACTGACTTAAACACATGAGGCAATTGTACAGTCATCTGTCCAGGGAACAATTTTGGTATGGGTTTTACGGCCCCAGACAGCCCAACTATATTCCCCTTCTCCATCCTTAATAACTACATTAAGGGGATGAATCTGATTGGTCCACTTGATATCGATGGTTCGACTGTTGATGATCCTGCTCAGATAGCAAACAAACTGAATGAGTATTTTGCATCTATATTCACACATGAGCAATTATTAAGGTTTGAAAATGGCAGAAGGTTATCAAATTATAGCAGGATACTTAATGATTTTGTAATAACTGAGAGCAAAGTGGAGGAGAAATTGTTGAAGTTAAACATAAGAAAAGCATCTGGGGTGGATGGGATCTATCCAGTTATATTAAAGGAGGTGGCGAAAACTAAGCAAACCCTTAGCCATAATTATGAGAGCATCCTTGGACTCAGGGGAGGTTCCCACGGACTGGAGATGTGCAAATGTATCCCCAATTCACAAAGGGGGATTGAAGGGTGACACGAGTAATTACAGACCAGTTAGTTTAACTTCTGTTCCGGGTAAAATAATGGAGTCACTGGTTAAAAAATGCATTGCAGGATCATCTAGACAAGACTGCAGCAATAATTCAGACACGGCATGGGTTTGTTAAGGGAAAGTCTTGTCTGACAAATTTGATTGGTTACAAAGGAACTGGATGCAAAAAATAATTTCGATATCATATATTTGGATTTCAGGAAAGCTTTTGACACTGTTGCGTATGGAAGACTATTGTACAAATTGGAGCAGAATGGTATTAAGGGTAAGTTGCTACAATGGATAAAAGGATGGTTGAGTGGGAGAAGACAGAGGGTGGTAATCAATGGGTGCTGCTCTTCGTGAACTAATGTTATTAGTGGAGTCCTACAGGGTTCGATGTTGGGTCCTCTGTTGTTTTGTATATTTATCAATGATATTGATGAAGGTATATCAGGCTTAGTGTCGAAGTTTGCAGATGATACAAAGATTGGCAGGCTGCTACTGCAACAGGATCTAGATAATTTGGGCATAATTTGAGCAGATGGGCTAAGAAGTGGCATCTGAAATTTAACCTTGACAAATGCAAAGTACTGCATATGGGTAGAAGTAAACCGAGAGAAAAGTACCAACTGTGTAGTACTACACTTAAGGTGGTAGAAAAGGAAACCTGGGAGTAATTGTGCAGTCAGATATGAAGTTTTCCGAGCAATGCAGTCAGGCTGCCAGGGCAGGTCATGGGGTTTTGTCAATGATATATAGGAATTTTGCTAGCAGGGAAAAGGAGGTAATTGTTCCTCTGTATAAGGCAATGGTCAGGCCCACACCTTGAGTACTGCATACAGGTCTGGAGGCCTCATTTTAGGAAGGATGTAGATTTGCTTGAGCATGTACAGAGAAGGGCAACAAGATTGGTGAGGGGAATGAAGGGATCCTCTTACCAAGAGAGGCTTAAGTTCTGCAAATTGCAGTGGCTTGAGACTAGGCACCTGCGCGGTGATCTGATTGAGGTGTATAAGGCCTTGAATGGGTTGAGCACACTGAATTCTGATGGGATCCTTCCACTTGTTCAGATTACGAACCTAAGGGGGCATAAATTCAAATTAAGAAAAGACAGATGTAGAATAGATGTGCAGAAATTTGCCTTTAGCCAGCGGGTGGTTAATTGCTGGAACAAACTTCCATCTGTCAATGTGGAAGTTGATAGGTTGAATAAATTTAAGGAGGAACTGGACAGGCATTTGGAAGGAATGGTGTGATTTTTTTTTTTTTTTTGGCTGATGCTGCATAAGCTCATACACTTGCTTTCTTGCATCACATGCCACTACTACTACTACTACTTATTTTTCATGCGCGATTAGGCTGGTCGAAAGCAATATTGAGATGCTATTCCTCTGCTATCATTTCTTTTTTCTTCTTAAGTTTAGTGTCTTTTCTACACTTGTTAGTCATTGATTCTTCCTTTGCTGCACTTTGCCTTGTTTGTTTAATTGCTTACGTCCCCATCACACGGGTACACTTCCCTTTGACCAATTCACACCTTCCTTCCCCCTTCACTTGGGGTCACTTCAACTGATATAAATATATAGTACAGAGAACTATAGCTTTCATCATTGGTTTCCTAGATTATTCGCCACACTCAGCTAATATCATCAATTCCAGTTGAAGCATACAATAAGTTGTCAAAAACCTGACGTTATTCCTAATTTGAGTTTATTTTATTTAAATTTCATACTGGGCTTTTTGCCTTCATTTTTTAAAATTAAAACTTTCATTCAATTACAGGATCCTTTTACAGGATTTAATTGGCATTATTTTAGCATTTTAACTTTATTTTTATTCCTTCCTTTTGGTCTCTGTTGGGTCGGCTAGGATGCATACATTGCATACATATACATCATAACAGAAACAGAGACCCTGCTTATTATGGTGGCTCCTATAATTTTGGCTGCCAACCCTCTGTTTTTTTTTTTTTTTTTGTTGTTTGGTTTTTAGGAGCATTAGCAACTAAGGCCATATTGCTCCAGGGATATGCGGTGGTCATTCCCTGACCTTTCCGCATCCTCCGTATTTGGTGGTTATGGGCTCAAACCCCGGTCTAATCAAGAAGCGTGTGCATGCACTGCTGCTCCTGCCCACCTGGCTACGGAGGCGCCCCAACCCTCTGATGAAGTAATTAAAGTCCTAGGACTCCCTGAATTAGGTACCATTTTTGTTATCATTATTATTTATGTTAATTTTAATTTCAGGTAATCTGCTTTTATCTTGCATGCATTCTCAGTTTTTTCCATTGTAATTACACTTGACAGGTCAGCACCCCTACCCAATACACTGATAAAATACATTTGTCTATTTACATATATATATATATATAGACAATATATAAATATATTTAATAATAAGTAATTATAGACCTGTTAGTTTAACTTCGGTTCCAGGAAAATTAATGGAGGCACTGGTTAAAGAAGCACTGCAGGATCATCTAGACAAGAATTCAGTTATAGCTCAGACACAGCATGGTTTTGTTAAGAGCAGGTCTTGTCTGACCAATTTGATTAGATACTATGATGTAGTCACAAAAGAACTGGATGCAGGGAATAACTTTGATATTATATATTTGGATCTTAGAAAGGCATTTGATACTGTTGCGCATGGAAGACTGCTGCACAAATTGGAGCAGTGTGGCATTGGAGACAAATTGCTGCTATGGATAAAGGGATTGTTGAGTGGCAGAAGACAGAGAGTGGTAATCAATGGACACTGCTCAACGTGGACTAATGTTATTAGAGGAGTTCCTCAGGGTTCGGTGTTGGGTCCATTGTTGTTTTCTGTATTTATAAATGATATTGATGATGGTATATCAAGCTTAATGTCCAAGTTTGCAGACGATACAAAGGTTGGCAGGGTTGTTAAGGACACTACTGATGCTATGCTGCTGCAACAGCATCTGGAAAGGTTGAGCAGATGGGCTGAGAGGTGGCAAATGAAGTTTAACATTTACAAATGTAAAATACTACATATGGGAAACAGTAACCCCAGATCAATGTATCAACTCTGTGGTACTACGCTGACAGTGGTCGAGAATGAAAAGGACCTATATCAACTCTGTGGTACTACGCTGACAGTGGTCGAGAATGAAAAGGACCTGGGGGTAATTGTGCAGGCAGATATGAAGTTCTCTGAACAGTGCAGACGAGCTGCAAGAGTAGCTCATGGTGTCTTGTCAATGATATACAGGAATTTTTCTAGCAGGGATAGGGATGTGATTATTCCCTTGTATAAGGCATTGGTCAGGCCACACCTTGAGTACTGTATACAGGTCTGGAGGCCTCATTTCAAAAAGAAGTAGAGCTGCTGGAACGAGTACAGAGAAGGGCAACAAGATTAGTGAATGGAACAAAGGGTTGCTCTTACGAAGAAAGGCTTAAGTTTTGCAAATTACAGAGTCTGGAGACTAGGCATCGGCGAGGTGATCTGATAGAGGTGTATAAGGCTTTGAATGGCTTGAGCATGCTCAATCCCGATGGGATTCTTCCTCTTGCTCAGGGCCCCGGGTGCCAAGCGTTCCATGGCCAAGCGATTTCAGTGCATTCGTTAAAGCGATCCTCCTAAAGAGCTTTTGCCAGATATAGATTCTTTTTCGTTCTAAATACCGTTTTCCTCATTTTCTATTAGAGTCGCTCTTTCGCACTATAGGTAGTAGGCAAAGGCCCAGAAAGGAAAGTCACCTTTCTGTTTCTGTTTCTTATCTCACTAACACAACTAACAGCCGCTTGGTCACCTCGTGGCACTGCTCCTGCCTCCCCGTGGCGGGGCCGGAAACCTGGAAGGAAAAGTTATCCTTCCGGAGCCAAAAGGAGCAATTATGGAATTTTCCACCTCTCAAGACTGTAAATCCTGCTTCTTTGGATTTGCAACAAACTGACTCTGACTATCAAACACGGAAGAGGATGAAAACAGATGTACCTCAAATGGAATATCCATCTTTCCTCATACTGCATTCCCTAACGAATCAGTCTTTGGGTACTTTGTCTCCTTTTTATACACAAAAATGTCTAGAAAGTGTAGCCGGATCACCAAAAATGGTAAGAAGACTGAAGTCTGGCGACCTATTAGTCGAAACCACCAATCGTAAACATTCTGAAATTTACATCGTTTGGTGGAGTTCCTGCTAAAGTATCTCCTCATGCTACCCTGAATAGCTCCAAAGGAGTAATTTCCGAATGGGATCTGTTGAACGTCAAAGAGGAGGAAACTGTTGAAGAACTCCAAGACCAGAAAGTTACTGAAGCAAGATGAATAATGGTGAAGAAAGATGGGGAATTTGTTCCTACTCGTAGCATCATTCTCACTTTTTCTACACCAAACCTTACTTCATCTGTAAAAGCAGGATACTTAAAGTGTCGCATCCGCCCTTATATACCCAATCCTATTCGATGCTACAAGTGTCAGAAGTTTGGACATTCCCAAACTGTCTGCCGAGGAGATTCAGTTTGCTCAAACTGCGGATCAAAAGAACATGTCCATACTGATTGTAATGCTGAATCATCACGGTGTCCAAACTGCAAAGGCAACCATTCAGCTTTTTCTAGATCCTGTGAGCAATGGAAGCTGGAGAAAAAAATCCAAAAATACAAAGTGGAGAACAAAGTCACATACCCTGAAGCCAGAAAGAACCTACTACAAAACATGCCTAAGTGTACATATGCTGAAGCATCCAAAAGACAACAAACAGTTTCAACGCAAACAGATATATCAGTCCCACGAAAAGTGTCAATTTCTAATTGGGCTCGATCACTGCTATCACCTGCATCACAGTCAACAAAACACCAAACAGTAGATAGGACAAACAATACCCCGATCTCAATACCATCTACTGCTAAATTAGATCCAGTAACTGCAGATCAGAAGGAAAATTCAGTTCATGTTAGAAAGAAATTATCTGATAACACAGCTATGGATATTGCAGAAAACAATACTTGTAATGAACCCATTCTAGATCTTCATGCAGAAGACGACATAGACACACGTCCATTCTTTTCAAAAAAGGACAAAATAAAAATTGACCGTCACAAGCAGAGCAACATTAAAAAACAGACAGATTGAACTTCTAATTCAAAACCAACACAATGAACAACATAGTTCAATGGAATTGCAGAGGCTTTCGTAGCAATATAGACGACATATATGAACTAATTGATCGTTATCATCCTGTGAGCATATGCCTACAAGAAACAAATCTAACACCACAAGTGTCCATGTCAGTTAAATATTACACTCTTTTTCGACAAGACAAGACAAGACAAACAGTGCTCATGGTGGAGTGGCCATACTCATAGACTCAAGGGTTCGTTGTAAACAAATTCCTCTTCAAACTGCCTTAGAAGCTGTTGCGGCTTGTGTAATGATTGGCATTTCTTTAACGATCGTTTCAATATATCTCCCTCCCAATCAGCAATGTACGATTCATGAACTAGAAAACCTTGTTTTGCAATTACCGTCAGCAGTTTGCCTATTAGGAGACTTTAATGGACACCATCCACTATGGGGATCCCCCGTCTCAGACAGACGCGGAGAACTCATTGAGACACTACTAGACAGACAGAATTTAACATTACTGAACACAGGTTTACCCACTTACATTCATTTTCCTACTGGAGCATCATCTGCAATAGACCTCTCAATCTGCTCTCCGATCCTCTTCCCAAGTGTCGAATGGACAACACTTGACAATCCTCTCAACAGTGATCACTATCCAGTAATATGCAGAATTCAAACCACGAATTCCAAAACAACTGATCCACGAATGAAATGGAAATTTTCTAAAGCAGACTGGACAAAATATAAAAGTCATATCTCTTTTGATGATCACATCATTCAGTCTGCCTCTATCAATATTGTCACAAAACATATCACAATGCAGATACTATCAGCTTCAAAGGTTGCCATCCCACAGTCTAAATTAAGAAATCGTAGACATACCAATCAAAGGTGGAACGATGATTGTAATAATGTGAAAAGAGAAAAGAATGCAGCATGGAACTTATTCCGAAAATGCCCTACCACTGCCAACCTTATCAATTATAAGAAACTTAAAGCCAAAGCACGGTACATCAGGCGAAAGGCTAAAAAGGACTCTTGGATAAAATTTGCTTCATCAATCAATAAAGACACTGAAGCCAGAATAATATGGAAAAAAATAAGGCAGCTAAACGGTAAATACCCTACATTACCTGCACCTATTTTTAATTGGAATGGGAAGGAGATCTCTAATCCAGAAGATATTGCAAATGCCTTAGGAACAGTGTTCTCTGAATTGTCCGCCTCCATCGCGTATCATCCATCATTCCAAAAAATTAAAGCCGATGCTGAAAAATTCAAACTAAATTTAAAAACTACCCGCTGTTTACCCTATAATCAACTGCTCACACTTTCAGAATTGAAAGAATCTATAAATATTTCCCACAACAGTGCCCCTGGCCCTGATGGAATTTACTATGTAATGCTTAAAAATCTAGATCAGCAATCGTTATCCTCTCTACTAAAATTTTACAATCGATTATTTTATGAACACACATTTCCTAGCTCCTGGCAACATTCATATGTAATTGCTATCCCTAAACCAGGAAAAGATCATTCGATCCCTAACAACTATAGACCGATCTCTCTAACCAGCTGCTTAAGTAAAACTTTAGAAAAAATGGTGCACCGTCGATTGACGTGGTACCTTGAGTCTAGAAACATAATCAGCAACAATCAGTTCGGCTTTCGGAAGTAGAGATCATCCTTAGATCTCATGATAAAGGCTGAATCAAATATAAGAAACGCTTTTATCAGGAATCAACATCTCGTCATGGTGTGTCTCGATATAGAAAAGGCTTTCGATACCACATGGCGTTATGGAATCCTAAAGGATCTCCATTCTATAGATATGAAAGGGCATTTACCATATTTTATCCAAAACTTCCTTTGCCACAGGACATTCCAAGTTCGATATCGGCAGGCTCTGTCTCACACATACAGACAAGAAGAAGGTGTCCCTCAAGGCTCTGTCCTCAGTGCCACTCTATTTGCTATACGAATTAACAATATCACAAACAGCATTCCAAACACTGTTGACTCATATATTTATGCTGATGATCTTACCTTGTCCTGCCATTCTCAGACTATAAATTATATTGAGAGGCAATTACAAATATCAATAAATAATATTGAACTATGGATGACACAAAATGGATATCGACTATCAAAACACAAATCTATGGCCATGCACTTCTGCAACAAGCGGAAAATGCATCCAGAACCCGAGTTACACTTGGCCAATCATCCTCTTCCAATCGTTAACAGTATTCGTCTCCTAGGGCTAATTTTTGATAAGAATCTAAATTTTCAGGAGCATGTTAAACACCTACGAACCACCTGCCTTAAGAAAATTAACATACTTCGGGTCGTCTCTAGTACATCTTGGGGTGCAGACCGGTACACCCTGCTCCACATGTATAGGTCTCTAATTAGATCTCGCCTAGATTATGGAGCACCTGTCTATGACTCTGCTAGAGAGAATACTTTGGCTCGTCTTGCTCCAATCCAACACGCTGCCCTTAGGATTGCCCTGGGTGCATACAGAACATCACCTGTTCAAAGTCTGTATGTTGAGGCTCACGAACCTCCACTCAGTATCAGGAGAAAGATGTTACTGTTAAATTACTCGGCTAAAATTAAAAGCTTCCCCACTCATCCTATTTGGCCACTACTGTATGATCTGCAGTGGAGAACACACTACGGAAACAAACCCAGAACAATCCGACCTGCCGGTATCAGATTACAGAACCTATTAGAATGCTGGAATATTTCCTTTCATAATATCATCAGAGATTTAAAAGACCCGGATCCCTCATGGATTACCTTAACTCCTTCATATGATGATTACTTTGAAAAATGGGGAAAAGGTACTCTAGCAGATGTTAACATCAGACAATTGCATCTTGTCCATGAAGAAAATTATTCCCACTTTTCAAAGATCTACACTGACCGTTCAAAGTCTGGCAATCAAGTGGGTGCAGCTGCTGTCCTCCCTAATACAACTGTTTCTATTCCACTTCCAGCTGAATGCAGCAGCTACACTGCTGAACTCTATGCAATTAAACTTGACCTGGTAAATATTTCCCTCCTGTCAACGAATAAAAGTATAGTGTACACCGATTCCAAGAGTGCTCTCTTAGCTCTCACAAACACCTCACCTTGCAATCCTTTGGTAAAGCTAATAAGACAAGAACTGATACATCTCCATGAGCAACATTGCATTGTTGTCTTCTCCTGGATCCCAGGCCACAGCGGTATTCCTGGAAATGAGTGCGCTGATCATGCCGAAAAACATCCCTCCAACGTAGCCTTATCAAATGATCTTGTTCCCTATCCTGATTATAAACATAAAATACAGGAAATATGTATGGAACAATGGACTCTTTTGTGGAAAAAGCAAACACATAATAAACTGTTTCAATTGAAACCTGAACCACAATTATGGACCTCTAGCCTCCTTAAAATCAGAAAGGAAGAAGTACTTCTAGCCAGACCCCGAATTGGCCACACTCACCTTACTCATCTGTTTCTGCTCACAGGAAATGATCCACCTCAGTGCACGCACTGTTTGCAGCCGTTATCAGTGAAGCACATTCTGATTGAATGTAGCTTGTTCGACATTGCCCGACAGACTACTTTCAGCTCCATCTCAAACCCCTTGTCACTCAACAGCATCATAGGTAATGACGCAAAACTCTGCGAATTTTTCACCTACTTGAAAAAAATTAAAATGTATGACCAACTCTAATTGCTCCCAGAGCAGTTATCACATGTATACTTACTTACTTTGATAGGCGCAATATGGCCTATGTAGCCCTTGCGCCAGAAATCCCATAACAACAACAACAACAACAACCTCTTGCTCAGAATAATCACCTGAGAGGGCATAAATTCAAATTGAGGAAGGACGGATGTCGGATAGATGTGCAGAAATTTGCCTTTAGCCAGCGGGCAATTGGTTTGTGGAATAGACTTCTATCACTTGTTGTTGAAGTTGATAGCCTAAACAAATTTAAGGCTCAGCTGGACAGGTATTTCGAACGAACGGAGGGGTGAAATGGGAGTAGTGGTTGTGTTTTTTTTTTGTTTTTTTTTTGGCTGATGCTGAATAAGCTTGCTTTCTTGCATCATATGCCTCTACTAATGCTAACGCTAATAATAATATATATAGTCATATAAATTATAATAAGGTTTAAAATAATAAAATAATGCCAGCAGTACGGCAAGACAAGAGCGAAAAAACAAAATTGAACCTAGATTCAAATCTAACAGGGAGGGAAGAGAAAGGTAACAAGAATAAAAATATATTGCAATGGAAACTCTAAATTAATTTAGAAAATCTAATTATACTAATAATAATTCATTGAAATTTAAAGCCAACTAATAGAATATTAAATAGAAATTTAGTGGTGCCCCCTCTGATGGGCACCAGGTCCAAATTTATGTGAAATATCACCAAACAGAGATTTAAACCATTCACAATAAAACAAAAATAGAAAAAATAGACTGACCATTATGCCCCATCTCAACAGAGGACCACAAGGCCAATAATAGTCAGGGAATCGCTGCATTTCGAACGCTAAACAAATCGCCGCAAAGGCGAAACAATCGCAAGATCAGTCCGCCACACCGATCCCCAGATCGAACTGCCAATGCAGGGAATTGAACAGCGGTGGTCCTGATGCAGCAAAAATCAAAAATAGAACAGACAAGAGCATTCCAGTGCAAAGCCACACTACTGACAAAAGTAAACTTAACCCGTTTATATAAACGAATAATAAACTATAGATGGCAGTACAGGTGCAGCATTAGCAATTCGCCCAATACTATCATGTGACATAATTATATTTAAATAATGTTGGAAAAGAAGTATTACTTAATAAAAATAAAAAGGAGGGTACAGCCATCTATAGTTTATTATTCGTTTATATAAACAGGTTAAGTTTACTTTTGTCAGTAGTGTGGCTTTGCACTGGAGTGCTCTTGTCTGTTCTATTTTTGATTTTCGCTGTTCAGGACCACCGCAGTTCAATTACCTGCATTGGCAGTTCGATCTGGGGATCAGTGTGGTGGACTGATCTTGCGATCGTTTCGCCTTTGCGGCGATTTGTTTAGCGTTCGAAATGCAGCGATTCCCTGACCATTATTGGCCTTGTGGTCCTCTGTTGAGATGGGGCATAATGGTCAGTCTATTTTTTCTATTTTTGTTTTGTTTTGTTTTATTGTGAATGGTTTAAATCTCTGTTTGGTGATATTTCACATAAATGTGGACCTGGTGCCCATCAGAGGGAGCACCGCTAAATTTCTATTTAATTGGCTTTAAATTTCAATGAATTATTATTCATATAATTAGATTTTCTAAATTAATTTAGAGTTTCCGTTGCAATATATTTTTATTCTTGTTACCTTTCTCTTCTCTCCCTGTTAGATTTGAATCTAGGTTTAATTTTGTTTTTTTGCTCTTGTCTTGCCGTACTGCTGGCATTATTTTATTATTTTAAATCTTATTCTAATTTATATGACTATATTTCAAGCATCATGTAGAGGAATATGCTTTTTGCTGCCTCTGATGTGTGCTGTACCCTCCTTTTTATTTTTATTAAGTAATACTTCTTTTCCAACATTATTTAAATATAATTATAAATATAATTATATATATATACGTAATTAATAATATATATAATATATTAACAATATATAATGTAATTTATATATAATATTAAATTACATTTAATAAAGGTTAATAAGTGAGGTATGACAGATGCACCTAAAAGTGCAAAGCAGCATTAAAGGAATGCAACAGTATATATAAGTTTGTATTGGTATATTGAATAAAGTATGCATAAATGGATGTGAAAATTACGCAAAGCACCAGTAACTAGAAGGGTGAGGATAGTAGAAAAGGAGGTGTAGTAGATATGTGAAAGAATGTTAATATCCTAAAAGTTATGATGAATTAAGAAAATTATGGGCTAAATTACAAAGCCAATAGAATGTGGGTGAACTGTTAATTAAAATTAGTACAGTAAAATACAAATAAAATACAAATAAAAATAATAAAATAAAAAATGAAAAGTGGTATAGCTGTCATTAGATATGGTGGGAAACATATTTAGATAAAGGTCGAATATAGGTAAGGCAAATGTGCACAATCTGATGTCAGCTGAAACAAATATTGATACATGATCAGGTATTTCATCAGGCTACACCTGACTATGCATCAGGAAATGCATTTCTATACTTGTCCACAGTAGTACGAGAAAGGTTAAAGGCCAAAAAGCAACAAAAATGTAATTAGCACATTCTAATACATATGGACAAGGTAGTCCAAACACAGTTTAATTTATTAAGGTAAAAATAAGGATCAAGTTAGAATAAAATATGGTTAACATAAATATGTAGTTTTGTGTAGGATTTAAAAGTTGTAATTTTGTGGAGATTGGAATGTAATAATTTGGAACAAGCACATGGTATAGGGTGAGGTATTAAATTAAGGATAGGGAAGGGAAAAAAGGAGTATGTAAATAAATAAAGACGAAAAACAGCAATAGAAGTAGGATAGTAGGAACATTCGTATTACCCTCGTACACACTAATAGTTTTATATACGGGAAGAATGGTAGAAATAGATAGCAGAAACATAAAAAGCAAAGAAAAAGTTATTAAATAACACTAAGCTAGCTGGGGTTGTGAATCCCAACCTTTTTTGTAGTAAGGGCTCTGGCTTTGTAAGCCTTAGTATACAAGGGAGCTAATACCAAATGCTTATATTGTAAGGCAGGGTAAAAATATGTAATATGTAGCTTGGGGGGGGGGGGTACATGAACTAATAGATTAACAGTAGCCACAGGCAGAGGTGAAAGTGATTCTTGCACTGCTTCTATTGGAATGAGCAGCTGCCTAGAAAACAAGATTCAGGGTATTTCAGAGACTGCTGGGAGTCATTGCGGTACAAGTAAACACATGGGTTGTGTTAGGGTAGCTAAGAATAGGAACAGGTGCAGGTATACTTGCGTGTATTTGAGGTATTGCTCAAAACATCAAAGGCAGATATTTTTGGGATATCAGAGACGTGGTGTCACACAAATATAAGGAATGCAGAACTGGAATTTGGGGAGTACAATGTGTACAGGAAGGATAGACAGGATAGGAATGGAGGAGGGGTTATGCTATTAGTTAAGAAACACATAAAATCCAAGGAAGTGAAGTCAGTCAACATCGCTGGACAGTGCAGTGTGGAGTCAGTTTGGAGTGACATAAGCATTGGGAGATCAAAATTGAGAGTAGGAGTGTGTTATAGGCCTAATGACTCTGATGAGTATAATAAGAAACTGTACAGAGAAATAGAGTGGGCCAGTAAATCAGAGTCTTATAATGGGGATTTTAATTTTCCAGATATTGACTGGAATTTTTGGGTTGGTCACTCACACACTAGCAAGGCTTTTGTGGATTTATTGGATGATTGTTTTCTACATCAGCATGTTTGGGAAGCAACTAGAGGGAGTAATACTCTTGATCTGATTATCAGTAGTGATTCTTCCTGCAATAAGAATCTGCAGATAAAGGAACCACTAGGTGGCAGTGATATTTATTCAAAGAGGTAACTACCATCAGGGGTAAAGGGAAGGGTTTTTGCTTTCATAAAGGTGACTATGGTGGTCTGAGACACTATTTAAATTCTATATGATGGGACCAACTGATGATGTTACCAAGAACAAATTGAAAATGGGAAGCATTCAAAGAATTAATATTAGAAGCTACTAGGCTTTACATACCAACTTAGTCTTCAGCTGCTGCAATTTGCAGAACTTAAGCTTCTCTTGGTAAGAGGATCCCTTCATTCCCCTCACCAATCTTGTTGCCCTTCTCTGTACATTCTCAAGAAAATCTACATCCATCCTAAAATGAGGCCTCCAGACCTGTACTTAGTACTCAAGGCGTGGCCTGACCATTTCCTTATACAAAGGGACAATCACCTCCTTTTCCCTGCTAGCAAAATTCCTGTATATCGTTGACAAAACCCCATGACCTGCCCTGGCAGGTCATGGGGTTTTGTGAATGATATACAGGAATTTACACCCAAGTCTTTTTCATTTTCTACCATCCTAAGTGTAGTACCACACAGTTGGTACGGTCCTCTGGGGTTACTTCTACCCAGATGCAGTACTTTGCATTTGTCAATGTTACAACTTCAGTTGCCACTTCTCAGTCCATCTTCCCAAATTTTCTAGATCTTGTTGCAGTAGCACACTGCCATTACTGTCATTAACAACCCCGCCAACCTTTGTATCATCTGCAAACTTTGACACTAAGCCTGATATACCTTCATCAATATCATTGATAAATATACAAAACAACAGTGGACCCAACACCGAACCTTGTGAAACTCCACAAAAATAACTTTAGTCCACGAAGAGCAGTGCCCATTGACTACCACCCTCTGTCTTCTCCCACAACCATCCTTTTATCCATTGTAGCAACTTGCCCTTAATACCATTCTGCTCCAATTTGTACACTAGTCTTCATGCGCAACAGTGTCAAAAGCTTTCCTGAAATCCAAGTATATGATACCAAATTATTTTTTGCATCCAGTTCCTTTGTAACCACATCATAATATCCAATGGAATTTTTCAGACAAGACGTTCCCTTAACAAACCCATGCTATGTCTGAATTATTGCTGCAGTCTTGTCTAGATGATCCTGCAATGCATTTTTCACCAGTGACTCCATTATTTTACATGGATCAGAAGTTAAACTAACTGGTCTGTAATTACTCGTGTCACCTTTCGATCCCCCCTTGTGAATTGTGGACACATTTGCACATCTTCAGTCCATGGAGACCTCCCCTGAGTCCAAGGATGCTCTCATAATTATGGCTAAGAACTTCCTTACTTCTTTTGATGCCTCCTTTAATATAACTGGATAGATCCCATCCACCCCCAGGTGCCTTTCTTAGGTTGAACTTCAACAATTTTTCCTCCACTTCACTCTCAGTTATTACAGTTTAAGAGTTGTCTATGGTGTAAACACACCATAGACAACTCTTAAACAAAAAACTACGTTAGTAGTGTGAAGGGCGTTATTTTATCTGTATCTCATATTATGCTCTTCCTTCACAACGAGTTTCCATGTATTGCACTTAGATAAGTAACGCTTCACTAAAACAGAAGACTATTGTTACTTATTGTTTTGTGGGATTATCTTCACAACTGGATTGTCATGTCTGCAATAACAGGGTACCTGCCCACCCACCAATGAAATGCCGACAAGCCTTGAAACGGTGCCGTCTGGGTGGTGGTGCCACTAAGAACAAGTAACAAGTCTTCTCTTTTAGTGAAGCGTTACTTATTTGAGGTAGTGGAATACATGGCAACTTGTTGTGAAGGAAGAGCACAATATGAGATACAGATAAAATGATGCCCTTCCCACTACTAATGTTGTTTTTTTGTTTAAGAGTTGTCTATGGTGTGTTTACACGAATATTATACGGAAATATATATATATATTATTTTTTTTTTCATTTAAGAGTGATATTATTATGTATATTATTTGTTCTTACTATTCAACAGTGTCAGAATTAAGAATAAAATTTTAAAAGCGTTTCATTTTAAACTATTTTTCTTCCCTTTTTTCTCAAAACTGATTAATTGGGCTTTACATTGCAAGCTGTGGAATTTTACTGTAGTGCATATAAAGTTGTAAATGAATCAAAGACAGTCATGCCAAAATTCTTCCTGAGTCAACTCAAGTTACATGGGAACACAAACAAAACCAAATCAGAAATTCAAAAACATGATTTAAATGAATAAAAACTTAAAAGGCAAAGCCAAATTCTATCATAATCTACTCATGGAAAAGGGGAGCTATAAACAAACAAGTAAATTATTAATCAAATCACCACTTATCACAAACTACAAAACGTTTGATGGTATTCTGTCATCGAGTGAACTGAGAGTAGTAGCAAGAGATTTTAATGGTTGTAATCAATTAAACTGTACAATTAATGACACCCAAGGACAACCAGAAAAATATTTGGAAAAACACATGATCTTGAGTGATCATGTGCATTGTTTACATGCTCTATCTACTTTCCATGAATAGAGTATAGGTATTATCAAAAAACTCATAGGTTTTAAAAATTATTATTATGCTAGCAATTCTCAGAAACATCTAAAAATAAATTACACATATTCATTATACCAGTATTTGTTTATTGTTAAAAATTTATTTTTATGAAAAGTTTTATTTCAGAATGAATGCTACTTATGTTATTAGCAGATGTTTATCTGTCTTATGAGCTACTCATTAGCATTAGTAGAGGCATTTGATGCAAGAAAGCAAGCCTATGCAGCATCAGCCAAAAAAAAAAAAAAAAAAAAACCACTTCCACTTCACCCCTCTGTTCATTCAAAATACCTGTCCAGCTGAGCCTTAAACTTATTTAGGCTATCAACTTCCACTACAAGGGATGGAAGTCTGTTCCACCAACCAACCACCCGCTGGCTAAAGGCAAATTTCCGCACGTCTATCCTACATCTGTCTTTCCTCAATTTGAATTTATGCCCTCTCAGGTGATTATTCTGAGCTAGAGGAAGAATCCCATCAGCATTGAGCATGCTCCAACCATTCAAGGCTTTTACACCTCTATCAGATCACCTCGCTGGTGCCTAGTCTCCAGACACTGTAATTTGCAAAACTTAAGCCTTTCTTCGTAAGAGCACCCCTTTGTTCCATTCACTAATCTTGTTGCCCTTCTCTGTACTCGTTTCAGCAGCTCTACATCCTTCTTGAAATGAGGCCTCCAGACCTGTAAACAGTACTCTAGGTGTGGCCTGACCATTGCCTTATACAAGGGAATAATCACCTCCTTATCCCTGCTGGAAAATTCCTGTATATCATTGACAATACTCCATGAGCTACTCTTGCAGACCGTCTGCACTGCTCAGAGAACTTCATATCTGCCTGCACAACCACCCCCAAGTCCCTTTCATTCTCTACCACTGTCAGTGTAGTACCACAGAGTTGATACGTTGCTCTGGGGTTGCTGTTTCCCATGTGTAGTACTTTACATTTGTCAATGTTAAACTTCATTTGCCACCTCTCAGCCCATCTGCTCAACCTTTCCAGATCCTGTTGCAGCAGCATAGCATCAGTAGTGTCCTTGACAACCCTGCCAACCTTTGTATCGTCTGCAAACTTGAACATTAAGCTTGATATACCATCATCAATATCATTTATAAATACAGAAAACAATAATGGACCCAACACTGAGCCCTGAGGGACTCCACTAATAACATTAGTCCACGATGAGCAGTGTCCATTGATTACCACTCTGTCTTCTCCCCCTCAACCACCCCTTTATCCATAGCAGCAATTTGCCTCCAATGTCACACTGCTCCAATTTGTGTAGCAAGTTCCATGTGCAACAGTATCAAAAGCCTTTCTAAGATCCAAGTATATAATATCAAAGCTATTCCCTGCATCCAGTTCTTTTGTGACTGCATCATAGTATCCAATCAAATCGGTCAGGCAAGACTTCCCCTTAACAAAACCATGCTGTGTCCGAGCTATAACTGAATTCTTGTCTAGATGATCCTGCAGTGCTTCTTTAACCAGTGCCTCCATTAATTTTCCTGGAACCGAAGTTAAACTAACAGGTCTATAATTACTTATTATTAAATATATTTATATATTGTCTATATATATATATGTAAATAGCCAAATGTATTTTATCAGTGTATTGGGTAGGGGTGCTGACCTGTCAAGTGTAATTACAATGGAAAAAACTGAGAATGCCTGCAAGATAAAAGCAGATTCTTTAATCTGCTTTTATCTTGCTTCTTTAACCAGTGCTTCTTTAACCAGTGCCTCCATTAATTTTCCTGGAACAGAAGTTATAATTACTTGTGTCAGCCTTTGATCCTCCTTTGTGAATTGGGGTCACATTTGCACATCTCCAGTCAATGGGTACCTCCCCTGAGTCCAAGGAAGCTCTCATAATTATGGCTAAGGGTTTGCTTACTTCCTTTGCTGCCTCCTTTAATATAACTGGATAGATCCCATCCACCCCGGGTGCCTTTCTTGTGCTTATCTTCAACAGTTTCTCCTCCACTTTACTCCCAGTTATTTCAAGATTCTGTAGCTTACTGCTAGAGTTGAATACACCTCTGGCATTCCCCTCGCTGAATAACTCCTCATGTGTGAATGTCGATGCAAAATATTCATTTAGTTTGTTAGCTACCTGAGCAGGATCATCAACAGTTGACCGATCAATATCAAGTGGACCAATCTGATTCATCCCCTTCCTTCTAGAGTTTACATAAGTAAAGAACTCTTTGCTGTTTTTCTTTGCATCCCTTGCCAAGGATTTCTTGTAATCTGCCTTCGCCTGCCTAACCTCCTTTGTAACTTGGTTGCATATCAACTTGTATCTATGATAGGCTTCTGTGTCATGTGTTAATTTATAAGTATCCCATGCATTTTTCTTCTCTGCCATATGCCTCATTAGTTCATCTGACATCCATTTTGGCCTAAACCTTGAACAATATTTCTTAGTTGGTATGTAAAGCCTAGTCGCTTCCAAGATAAGTTCTTTGAATGCTTCCCATTTTGAATTTGCTGTTGGTAACATCATCAGTTGGTCCCACTGTATAGAATTTAAATACTGTCTCAGTCCATCGTAGTCACCTTTACGGAAGCAATAACCCTTCCCTTTACCCCTAATGGTAGTTACCTCTTTGAGTAAATCCCACTTCAGCACACTGTGATCACTGCCACCTAGTGGTTCATTTATTTGCAGATTCTTAATGCATGAAGAATACTGCTGATAATCAAATCAAGAGTATTACTCCCTCTAGTTGCCTCCCGAACATGCTGATGTAGAAAACAATCATCCAATAAATCCACAAAAGCCCTGCTAGTGTGTGAGTGACCAGCCCTCAAATTCCAGTCAATATCTGGGAAAATAAAATATCCCATTATAAGACTCTCTGATTTACTGGCCCACTCTATTTCCCTGAACAGTTTCTTATTATACTCATCAGAGTCACTAGGCCTATAGCACACTCCTACTCTCAATTTTGATCTCCCAATGCTTATGTCACACCAAACTGACTCAACACTGCACTGTCCAGCGATGTCGACTGGCTTCACTTCCTTGGTTTTTATGTGTTTCTTAACTAATAGCATAACCCCTCCCCCCTTCCTATCCTGTCTATCCTTTCTGTAGACGTTGTAATCCCCAAATTCCAGTTCTGCATCCCTTATATCTGTGTGACACCACGTCTCTGATATCCCAACAATATCTGCCTTTGATGTTTTGAGCAATACCTCAAATTCATGAAATTTATTTACTAAACTCCTAGCATTGGGTACACGCAAGTATACCTGCACCTGTTTCTATTCTTAGCTACCCTAACACAACCCATGTGTTTACTTGTACCGAAATGGCTCCCAGCAGTCTCTGAAATATCATGCATCTTGTTTTTCAGGCTTCTGCTCATTCTAACAGAAGCAGTGCAAGAATCTCTTTCACCTCTGCCAGTGGCTACTGTCAGTCTCTTGGTCTTTGTCTCCCCCCAAGCTAGCAGTTTTCCGACCCACCTAACACTGCCTAGATAGCATCAGCAAATATTCTTGCACCCTTTCTATTTAAGTGTATCCCATCCCTGTAGAAGCAATCTCTCCTGTTAACAAGTACAGTCCAGGCTGAAAAAAATTCTACCCCTTGAGCCTTGCACAATCTTTCCAGGGCCGAATTGATTGACAAGGCTCTCATCATATACTCCCTCCTATCGTGTCTGGGCAGAATTGCAGACACTTTCAATTTCAACCCTAATTCTCGGCTTTTGTTCAACAGTGACCTGTACTTGTTAAGTAATTCTGCTGGTCTCCTATTCTTAATATCATTTTTAATATTAAATAAAAAATATTACTAAATTTGCTAAAACACAAAGAACATTATTTAATGATTGCCGCCAAGCAGAACTTCTTCAGAATGACCTAGATACACTTCAGAGATGGTCAGAAAAATAGCAGCTATGCTTTAATCCAGCTAAGTGTGAGGTACTGCATCTGGGGAGCAGTAACCCCAAAATAACTGATACACTTGGCAGAGTTGAACTAAAGCTGGTAGTGGAGGAAAGAGACTTGGGTATTATGATATGGTCAGATAAAAAGTTCCCCGAGCATTGTAGACTGGTTGCAAGGAGGGCCCATAGTGTCCTATTGATGATTTATCAGACAATCGCTAGTAGAGATAAATACATCATAATCCCATTATATAAGGCTATTGTTATATAAGGCACACTTGGAATACTGTGTTCAAATATGAAGACACACCAAAAGAAAGACATTGTTCTTCTTGAAATGGTCCAAAGACGGGTAACTTGCCTGGTGAGATCGACAAAAGGGCATCCATATGAGGAAAGACTTCGAATATGTGGGTTGTAGAGCTTCAAAACTAGGTGCCTTAGAGGAGACTTGATTGAGGTGTTTAAGGCTCCGAGAGGCATAAGCAAAATGAATAAGGACAAAATTTTCACGGTTATAACTGATTCTAGAACTAGGGGCCATAATTTCAAGTTATGGGGGGAGTAGTTGTTTAGACTGGATTGCAGGAAGTTTTATTTTAGCCAGCGAGTTATAAATTACTGGAATAAGTTACGTACATAGGGTGGTAAAGGCTGACAGTCTGGGGAAATTCAAAATGTTTTCTCAATTAATTTTTATTATTATTATTTTTAATTTTCTTATTATTATTAATTTGTTTTTATTCTTATTATTTTATTTTATGTTTATTTTTGTTATTTTATTTTATTATTATTATTGTTATTATTTTTTTGGCTGGTGGAGCATAAGCCACAGGCTTCCCTGCACCATGTGGCCATTATTAATACTAACATAAAAGCAAAACACAGAAAATGCAATATTTAATGATTTTTTTGTAGAAACATACCACTGTGAAGACTATGTAATATAACAAAACTGTTGGCAATAAAAACAGAAGTACAGTGAACATTAAAGTGCCTATGAGTAACTGATGGACATCATATGTATATGAATCAACACGTAAACGAAGGGGATTCCACTTCTTGCCACGAAACAATCTCCAAAGAGCACTTAGCCCAGAAATTTGAAGACCATACAACCTGTAAATAAAAATTTTTTATAAATTTCTGCTCTCTCAATGTATCAACTAAAACTAATACTACAGCTAAACCTCTCAGATACATTAATGCATTTTTTTTGCTACTACCCATTTTTCAGCTATTTTAGAGATGGGCAAATTCTCAAGTTGCCCATCTCTAAATTAGTTCTCAAGTTGGCTGTACCCAAACAGTGCATCACAGGTAGTGATGTGGGGTGGAGATTTCACTTCAGAGATATAAAGTTTCACTGTACCTCAACCACTTTGCAGTGAGAATAGAGTAGCACACAATACAGCAGTTCTATAATTAAACCATGCTTGATATGCTATAAATTTATGACATAAACAAATTTGTCAAGGACCATCAGATTGGCTGCTGCTATTCATGAACAAAATTGTCAATTAATTATTATTGATAATTAGTATTAGCATTACTAGAGGCGTATGATGCAAGGAAGCAAGTTTATACAGCATCAGCCAAAAAAAAAAAAAAAAAAAAACCCCTTCTCATTACACCCATCCATTTGTTCCAAATGTTTGTCTAGTTCTGCCTTGAATCTATTTAAGCTATTATCTTCTACAATGACAGCTGGAAGTTTGTTCCAGCAATCAGTCACCCGCAGGCTAAAGGCATACTCCCGCACATCTATTCTACAACTGTCTTTCCTCAATTTGAATTTATGCTCTCTCAGGTAATTATTCTGTGCAAGAAGAAGTATCCCATCAGCATTGAGCATGCTCAAACCATTCAAGGCTTTATACACCTCAATCAGATCACCTCGCAGGTGCCTAGTCTCCAGATACTATAATTTGCAAAACTTAAGCCTTTCTTCGTAAGAGCAACCCTTTATTCCATTCACTAATCTTGTTGCCCTTCTCTGTACTTGTTCCAGCACTCTACATTCTTCTTAAAATGGGCCTTCAGACCTGTATACAGTACACAAGGTGTGGTCTGACTATTGCCTTATACAAGGGAATAGTCATCCCTGCTATAAAACTTTGTGAATATCATTGACAACACACCATGAGCTACTCTTGCGGACCATCTGCACTGCTCAGAAAACTTCATATCTGACTGCACAATTACCCCTAGGTCCTTTTCATTCTCTACCACCTTCAGTGTAGTACCACACAGTTGATATGTTAGTCTGGGGTTACTGCTTCCTATATGCAGTACTTTACATTTGTCAATGTTAAACTTCATTTGCCACCTCTCAACCCATCTGCTCAACTTTTCTAGATCCTGTTGCAGTAGCGTACTGTCATTAGTGTCATTAACAACCCTGCCAACCTTCATATCATCTGCAAACTTAGACATAAGCCTGATATAACATCATCAATATCATTAATAAATGATATTGATGTTATTACTAAGATCCAAGTTTATGATATCAATGGATCCAAAACTGAACCCTGGGGGACTCCATTAATAACATTAGTCCATGAAGAGCAGTGTCCATTGATTACCACTCTGTCTTCTCCCACCCAACCATCCCTTTATCCATAGCAGCATTTTGCCCTTAATGCCATACTGCTCCAATTCGTACAGAAGTCATCCATGTGCAACAGTATCAAAAGCTTTCCTAAGATCCAAGTTTATGATATCAAAATTATTTTTTGCATCCAGTTCCTTTGTGACCACATCATAGTATCCAATCAAATTGGTCAGACAAGACTACCCCTTAACAAACCCATGCTGTGTCAGAACTATAATCAAAATGTTGTCTAGATGATCCTGCAGTGCTTCTTTAACCAGTGCCTCCTTTAATTTCCCTGGAAAAGAAGTTAAACTAACAGGTCTGTAATTTCTTGTGTCACCCTTTGATCCTCCTTTGTGAATTGTAGTCACCTTTGCACATGTCCAGTCCATGGGTACCTTCCCTGAGAATCCAAGAAACTCTTATAATTATGACTAAGGGTTTGTTTACTTCCTTTGCCACCTCCTTTAATATAACTGGATAGATCCCATCCAACCCAGGTGCCTTTTTTTATGTTTATCTTCAGCTGTTTCTCCTCGACTTTGCTCTCAGTTATTAAAAAATCCTTTAACTCACTAGCATCGTGTAATCCACCTTTAATATTAAACACGAATAACTCCTCATGTATAAATGTAGATACAAAATACTCATTCAGTTTGTTAGCTATCTGAGCAGGAACATCAACAGTTGAACCATCGATATTCATCCCATTTCTTTTGGAGTTTACATAAGAACTTTTTGCTGTTTTTCTTTGCATCCTTTGCTAAAGATTTCTCCTAATCTGCCTTTGCCTGCCTAACCGCCTTTATGACTTGATTACAGACCAGCTTATATCTTCCATAGGCTTCTGTGTCACCTGTTATATATATGATCCCATGCATTTTTCTTCTCTGCCACATGTCTCATTAGTTCATATGACATCCATTTAGGCCTAAACCTTGTAACAGTTATCTCAACATTTCAAGATACTGCAATACATACATTATGTATTAGGCTGACAAAACATTCTAAACAACCTTTAGACTGCTGTGTTTTAAACAATATCAGCATAGCAATTTTAATTCATTTGTAAATGACGGGGAATAGGATGAATTCAAAGACTTATTTCAAGAACTGGCATTAATAGATGTTCACAGTTTTAGAAATACCCATGTATACATTTACACCTTCCCTAAAATTTTTCGACAAAATGGCGAATGAGTCGCCACAACTAACCCAAATTTGGGTTGGCCTCCATACAGTGTTAGTCCAATGCCCCAAAGTTAACAGTCTGCCTCTGTCTTGAGTTGATGGAATTTATCCATTTACATGAAAAGAAGCAGCAAGAGAGGTAAGTAAAACTTTGACCATAATTATAAGAGCATCCTTGGATTAATGGGAAGGACCCTACAGATGGGAGATGTGCATCTCTCTCTCTCTCTCTCTCTCTCTCTCTCTCTCTCTCTCTCTCTCTCTCTCTCTCTCTCTCTCTCCCCACCCCATTCACAAGGAGGAAGGGGTGGGAAAGGACAAAGAAAGTAATTACAGACCTAAAGCTTGATTACAATCCAGGGAAAATAATGGGGTCATGGTTGAAAGTATTGCAGGACTATTAGCATTAGTAGAGGCATTTGATACAAGAAAGCAAACTTATGCAGCATCAGCCAAAAAAAAAAAAAAATAAAATAATAATATTAAATAAATAAATAAAAAAATAACCACTTCCACTTCACCCCTCTGTTCGTTCGAAATACCTGTCCAGCTGAGCCTTAAACTTATTTAGGCTATCAACTTCCACGACAAGGGATGGAAGTCTATTCCACCAACCAACCACCTGCTGGCTAAAGGCAAATTTCCTCACATCTATCCTACATCTGTCTTTTCTCAATTTGAATTTATGCCCTCTCAGGTGATTATTCTGAGCAAGAGGAAGAATCCCATCAGAATTGAGCATGCTCAAACCATTCAAGGCTTTATACACCTCTATCAGATCACCTCGCTGGTGCCTAGTCCCCAGACACTGTAATTTGCAAAATTTAAGCCTTTCTTCGTAAGAGCACCCCTTTGTTCCATTCACTAATCTTGTTGCCCTTCTCTGTACTCGTTCCAGCATCTCTACATCCTTCTTGAAATGAAGCCTCCAGGCCTGTATACAGTACTCTTGGTGTGGCCTGACCATTGCCTTATACAAGGGAATAATCACCTCCTTATCCCTGCTAGAAAAATTCCTATATATCATCGACAATACACCATGAGCTACTCTTGCAGCCCGTCTGCACTGCTCAGAAAACTTCATATCTGCCTGCACAACCACCCCCAGGTCCCTTTCATTCTCTACCACTGTCAGTGTAGTACCACAGAGTTGTTGATGATATTAATGCAGTTATACAGAAACTGCATCAAGGATTTATAAAGGAGAGATCTTGTCTGATAAAATTGCTATCATGACATAGTCATATTAAAAATGGATGTAAAAAATAATTTTGGCATCAATGATATATTTAGGTTTTGATAAAGCTTTTGAAATTGTTCCACATGAAATACTGCAGTACAGATTTTAGCAGTGTGGCACTGTGGGAAAGTTAATGCTATAAGCTTATTCAGCATCATCTCCTTATCCCTCCTGGCAAAACCCCAGGAGCAGTCCTAACAGACCATATAGAGAATTTGGACCTGAAGTTCTCTGCTGCTCTAATTAAAGAATTTAATACCTGTCTGCACAAAATAAAACTATCCCCTCTAATTTGACTAGTTCTTCCTTAGATTTATTAAAAATACCCACTTCCACAACACCAAATGAAAGTTTTTTCCAACCACCCACTGAAAGCAAATTTCCACACATCTGTCTTGCAACCATCCTTGCTAATTTAAGCTTACCTTCTCCTTGCATTTATTGTCTAAGTAAGAGTAAGGAGGCCATAATCATTGAGATTACTCAATCCATTCAAAGCCTTCAATACCTCGGTCAAATCTCTTTGCAGGTGCTTAGTTTCCAGATGAAGCAATTTGCACAAACAAAGTCTTTCTTGGTAGGAGTACTTTATTTCCTCATTAACCTCATTGCTCTTCTTTGCACCTGTTCCACTGAGGTGTCCAGACCTGTATGCAGTACATAACATGTGACTTAACCATTGCTCTATACAATGGGATAATCATTTCCTTTTCCCTGCTGGCAAAATCACTGTATTGTTCATAAAACCACAAGAAAACTTCGGATACAAAGTTCTCTGCACAGTTCAGGGAACTTCACATCTAACTGCATAATTATCCCTTAGGTCTTTTTGTTTTCCTTTTCCTTGAGTATGATATAGTTGGTATGTTATTCTGGGATACTGCTACCCATATGCAGTACCTTGCATTTGTCAATGTTAAAGTTGGATTGCCACTTCTCAGCCCATCTGCCTGATTTTTTTTAGATCTTGTTACAGTAATATATCCTGATATGCCATAATCAATATCATTAACAAATATTGGAAAGAATGATAGGACCAGCACCAAACACTAGAGAACTCTACTAAAATAGTAATTAAAAACTAGCAGTTCCATAATTAACCTCTGTCTACTGCAACTCAGCCATCTGTTAACCATAGCAGTAACTTTCTCCTATTGTCACACTACCCCAATTAGTACAACAACAAACGACAAAATGTGAGTTTTTGTGTAAGTCTCCAGGGTCTCCATACACTGCTGAGTCTTCTATACTGGGCTGAGGTATGCCTGTTTCTACTATCAGTGGCTCTTATTGGTATCCATAAAGAGTATCTGTAGGTGCCGAGTGGTGTGAAAGGAGAGGGTAGATAGTGAGAGAAGTTTGGAATGGGGGTGTGGGTGGGGAAAGAGAAGAGTCAGAGAGGGGATGAAAGTAAGAGGCATCCCGTGGGAACAGGAAGAGAGAAGTTGTGAAAGTCAGACAAAAGAAGATTTGAGAAGAACAGTGGGTTAATCCCACCCAGAAAAGGGGTCAGTAGGTCCACCGCATAGTAGCTACCCGGAGGGGTTGAAATCCTACCCTTAACAGGTTAGCAAGTGGTAGGGAGCCTACTAGGCCAATGCCTGATTCCCACTAAGCTTGGCTGAGTCAGCTTATGTAATTCCACCCCATAATGGGGTCAGCAGTCATGACCTGGAGTGTCTTTCGAGTTTGGTTATCATTATCTGTGGGTTCATTCTTTTTGGAGTTCTGCTAAGTTTAGGTGGAGCCTGCAGACAGGTCATATCCGGGTAGGGTCCTGGTTCAGGTGCACCATCAAGCATTGTCATCATTGCTTAAAAACACATTCTGCGAAGTCATTGAAAGCTACAATGTTTTCCTTTGTTTGTATGAGCAGTGGTGCCAGTTCCTGTGCATATACCTCCATGAGAATTTGAAGAGGCATTTGCAGGTCCTGGTAGATTGGACAGGTAAAGGTAATGTGGTGGGCTGTCTCTGGCATTCCACAGGTGCAGTTAGGGATTTGTGCTAGAATCAATGCATGGAGTTTGGCATTCAGGCTTCTGTATCCAGTTAGTAAGAAAGACGAAAATAGACTTAGTATGAACCATTTGTTAAGCTGTTTTAAACAATCAGTTCACCTCTGATTGTTTTCTTCTCTTCTTGGATAATATTGTTCAAGTGCAAAATGATGTTGTTACTGCTGCATGGGAGGTTATGTCTTTTGTGGTATATTAAATAACGGCATGCTACTTCGAGGTGAAGTGGTAACTTGCCAGATAGGACCTGCAAAGCAGGAGCAGAAACTATTCTGCAGGCCCTGGAGGTCATAAAGAGAATGGTGCAATGTGCTTGGTCTAGTTATTGTTTTACTGCATAGTCAGCTCTATGGCACCCAGCTGCCAGCCCCGTAGTAGGTGGCTGTTGGGAGAAAGATGCACTCATAGTAGAACTTTAAGGTTCACCTGTTCAAGCCCTAGTTCTTCCTGGTGAACCTCGGGAGCCTGCCAGTGTACTTCTTGATCTTCTCCTTTATGTAGTTCGCATGTTCCCTGAAGGATAGCTTCTCATCCAGCGGGACTCCAAAATATTTGTAAGTAGAGATGAATTTTATAGGTTGATGCCAATATTTAATTTGGGAAGACCTGGTTGGATTCAGGTATCCTTTGAGGAGCACCTGTAGAGTTTTTACAGTTGAGACTCTGAGCTTGTGGTTTTCACACCACAGTGTGAGATTTTCTAGAATGTTGTTGGCTGCTTCTTCTAGTTATTGCTTATTGCCTGGAATCCCCTTGCAGGATCATGGCCAAATCATTGGCACAGGCTACCTTTGTGATGTTATGGTTTTGATAGCCAGGTGTTGAACACTGCATTTCATGAAAGGGAGCCCAGTATGGATCCTTGCGGGCAACCCCTGGTCATTGGTCTCGTAACTTCCTCGGTAGATATTTTAACCACAAGATGGTGGTTGTTCAGTTAACTGGACACTAGGTGATATATTGGTGCAGACACCCTGGCCTCTACAAATCTCTCCAGGATGTTCTGCCACCAAAGGAGGTCAAAGGTCCCTTCGAAATCTATAAAGAGGCCAAGGGCGTATTTCCTCTCGGCGTTACTGGCTAGCATCACAGTCCGGATGGCATTTTCAGTACCTTTTCCCTTCGTGAAGCCGTATTGTTGGCCTGAGTGGAGGCCCTTTGAATGATAGAATGTGAGGAATCTTCTGAATATGAATTTTTCCGGTACCTTACTTATAATGGGTGGAAGGGCAATAGGCCTATATGACTCTGGTTGATTGGGTGGCTTTTCTGGGTTTTTGATGATTATCTTAAAAAGAGTTCTTTTCCATTGGAAAAGACTCCATCCCTGATGCAAGCATTTAGCAGGTTCTCTGTGACCTCTGGTCTTGCAGTCCATGTTCTTTTTATGACCTTGGCTACGAGCATGTCTAGGCACGGGCATTTTCCAGATTTGGTTGACCGGATGACCTCCCAATTTCCTCTCTGCTGAAGGGTTACTCTTGTGGTGTGCTTGCATGAACTAGGTGGTCAATTCTTAGGTTGGTCTGGAAAGTAGTAATAGTAGTAGTGGTGGTGGCATGTGATGCAAGAAAGCAAGTGTATGAGCTTATGCAGCATCAGCAAAAAAAAAAAATCACACCATTCCCTCCAAATGCCTGTCCAGTTTCTCCTAAAATTTATTTAACCTATCAAGTTCCACAACGACAGATGGAAGTTAGTTCCAGCAATTAACCACCCGCTGGCTAAAGGCAAATTTCCGCACATCTATTCTACATCTGTCTTTTCTTAATTTGAATTTATGCCCCCTTAGGTTCGTAATCTGAACAAGTGGAAGGATCCCATCATTCCCCTCACCAATCTTTCTGTAGACGCTCAAGTAAATCTACATCTTTCCTAAAATGAGGCCTCCAGACCTGTACGCAGTACTCAAGGTGTGGTCTGACCATTGCCTTATACAGAGGGATAATCACTTCCTTTTCCCTGCTAGCAAAATTTCTATATATCATTGACAAAACCCCATGACCTGCCCTGGCAGCCTGTCTGCATTGCTCAGAAAACTTCACATCTGACTGCACAATTACTCCCAGATCTTTTTCATTTTCTACCACCTTAAGCGTAGTACTACACAGTTGGTACATTTCTCTGGGGTTACTTCTACCCATATGCAGTACTTTTCATTTGTCAAGGTTAAATTTCAGTTGCCACTTCTTAGCCCATCTGCCCAAATTATCTAGATCCTGTTGCAGTAGCACACTGCCATTACTGTCATTAACAACCTTGCCAACCTTTGTATCATCTGCAAACTTCGACATTAAGCCTGATATACCTTCATCAATATCATTGATAAATATACAAAACAAAAGTGGACCTAACACTGAACCCTGTGGGACTCCACTAATAACATTAGTCCACGAAGAGCAGCACCCATTGATTACCACCCTCTGTCTTCTCCCACTTAACCATCCTTTTATCCATTGTAGCAACTTACCCTTAATACCATTCCGCTCCAATTTGTACAATAGCCTTCCATGTGCAACAGTGTCAAAAGCTTTCCTGAAATCCAAATATATGTTATCAAAATAATTTTTTGCATCCAGTTCCTTTGTAACCACATCATAATATCCTATCAAATTTGTCAGACAAGACTTTCCCTTAACAAACCCATGCTGTGTCTGAATTATTGCTGCAGTCTTGTCTAGATGATCCTGCAATGCATCTTTAACCAGTGACTCCATTATTTTAACCGGAACAGAAGTTAAACTAACTGGTCTGTAATTACCCGTGTCACCCTTCGATCCCCCTTTGTGAACTGGGTATACATTTGCATATCTCCAGTCCGTGGGAACCTCCCCTGAGTCCAAGGACGCTCTCATAATTATGGCTAAGGGTTTTCTTAGTTGCTTTGCCGCCTCCTTTAATATAACTGGATAGATCCCATCTACCCCAGGTGCTTTTCTTATGTTTAACTTCAACAATTTCTCCTCCACTTTGCTTTCAGTTATTCCAAAATCATTAAGTATCCTGCTACAATTTGATAACCTTCTGCCATTTTCAAACCTTAATAATTCCTCATGTGTGAATGTAGATGCAAAATACTCATTCAGTTTGTTTGCTATCTGAGCAGGATCATCAATAGTCGAACCATCGATGTCAAGTGGACCAATCAGATTCATCCCCTTCCTTTTAGAGTTTATATAAGTAAAGAAATCCTTGCTGTTTTTCTTAGCATCTTTTGCCAAGGATTTCTCGTAATCTGCCTTCGCCTGCCTAACCTCCTTTGTCACCTGATTACAGACTAGCTTATATGTGCCATAGGCTTCTGAGTCGCTTGATAATTTATATGCATCCCATGCATTTTTCTTCTCTATTACGAGTCTCATTAGATAACCATTTAGGCCTAAACCTTGAACAATATTTCTTAATAGATATGAAACTTTTAGTAACTTCCATGATTAATTCCTTGAACGCTTCCCACTTAGAATTTACTGTTAGTAACATCGTCAGTTGATCCCACTGTACAGAATTTAAAAACTGTCGGAGAGCACTGTACTCACCTTTATGGAAACAAAAACCCTTTCCTTTACCCCTGATGGTAATTAAATCTTTAAGTAAATCCCACATCAGTACACTGTGATCACTGCCACCTAGTGGTTCCTTTAATCAACTGATGTCAAATTGAATAACTTTATCCAACACGAGTTTGTAGATTAGACCACGTGGGTCTTCATTCCCAGTTTGCTCTACACATTCTTCCCACAATTTCCGCTTTTCGTGGTAAATGGCTGTATGGAACACTCTTCTGGCCTCTTTATATGCTTTCTGTAATCTTCCCCATCTCCAGCCATTCTTCTATCCCTTCTGGCCTGTTGGAATTGTCTCCTGGCTGTTTTCACCATGTTCCTAAGGTTGGTGAGATGTGAGGTCAATACACAATGCACTTTTCTTCTTTTCTTTTTTTGTTAGTTGTTAACGCATCGGCTTCTGTGGCCATAATGCACCTCCCAAAGTTTTTGCATTTTACTCTGATCCAAGGCAAGATTCGAACCCACGACCTTTGGGTTGCCAGGCAGGCACTTTACCCACCTTGCTAGCCCGGTTGGCCACTTTTCTCTTAT
The DNA here is from genome assembly GCF_048544385.1 of Mastigoproctus giganteus. NCBI lineage: Eukaryota > Metazoa > Arthropoda > Arachnida > Uropygi > Thelyphonidae > Mastigoproctus > Mastigoproctus giganteus. The sequence continues at coordinate 36,613,039 of NC_143588.1, forward strand.
GCAGGGACATAGGAGTGATGCAGGTTGAAAATGCCACAAGTTGGAAAGCAGTGGCTTGTTCTTCTGCTGGAAGGCTCCCCATTCTTTCCAGATTATCTGAAGTTGTACATTTTTCAAAGGTGTGCCAGTCTGCTCTCTTGGTATTGAATCTACTAGCTTCATATTAGGACCGCTGTCTGTTTTTTTTTTTTTTTTGTTGTTGTTATGGAGGCTTAATGGCACATAAGCTGCTAAGGCTATAATGTGCCTATTCACTTATTATATTAAAACATGAGTTTTCCATAAATCAGAAGAAAATCTGAAATAATTAAAAAGCCCAGTTTGCCTGAGAAAGTCAAAAAATTCAGAAATATTTGCCTTATCACCAATCAGATTTTCAAGAGTTGTTGGTTTATGAAGATTAACCAGTGAGATCAAGGATAAAGTTCTGTCTTGTTTATAATAAGGACAGCCAATAAGAATATGTTTTACAGTCAAATTGTTAGAACAATGTGTACATTGTGGTGGATCATCTCCAGTGAGTAAATGAAAGTGGGTCAGATGGGTATGACCTATTCTTGCCCTTGAGAGGACTACTACTTCTTGTCTCGATGTATGGACATTGGAGCACCAAATTTTCGGGTCTTGTTTAAACTGAAAGAGTTTATTATTAGTCTGAGAGTGCCAGAGTGCTGTCCATTGTGATAGGCAAGCAGCATGAACGGTTAGTGCATAATCTGATGCTGGAACAGGGATGTTGGTTAAATCTAAGGTAGTTGGATTTTTTGCAGCTTTATCAGCCAGTTCATTGCCTAAAATACCGGAATGTGCTGGAATCCAGCAAAAAGTGACCTGTTGATTGCATTCTTTAATTTGCAGTAGTAAGCTTCTGATTTCATCTAGAACAGGGTGAATATCTGAGGAATTACATAACAACATGATTGAGCTGAGAGAATCAGTGTAAATAACAGATTTTAAGGAACAGTCAGAATAGAGATTTTCTAAAGCTAGTTTGATTGCGTATAATTCAGCAGAAAATATACTAAATTCTGATGGAAGGGAAGCTGATACAATTGTATTCGGAAACACTGCAGTTGCTCCAACATTTGAATTAGATTTAGAGCCATCTGTATAAACTGGGGAGAAATCCGTATATCTTTGAGTGTGAATGCATGAATTTGGTTGACATTTGATGCTTGCAAAGAATTCTTTCTCCATTGACAGAGGTAAGTATCACAGATTGGAACAGGACGAGGAGGAGTCCATGGTGGTTGAGTATAAGTTGCTACCTGCTTTACAGAATGGATGGAAATATTCCAAACTTGCACCAGTTCAAGAAGGCGAAGACCAGCTGGTTTTACTATACTAGGCTTGTTTCTGTATAGGATTTCTAACGGTGGGTTAAAAAGGTATGATTGAACGGGATGAGAGGCACAACTTTGTACCTTGACAGCATATTTCAGTAACAGTGTTTTCCTGCGTAAAGTTAGTGGGGGCTCGTGAGCATCAACATAGAGACTATGTGCTGGCGACGTTCTGAACGCACCAATTGCAATTCTCAAAGCACTGTGTTGAATAGGATCAAGGCAGCGTAATGCACTCTTTTCTGGCAGAATCATAGATTGGAGCACCATAATCGAGACGGGATCTGATTAATGCCCTGTATAACCGAAGAAGGGAGGTATGATCTACACCCTATGTTTGGGCAGATAAAGCTCTGAGCATGTTTAACTTTTTTAGACATGAAGTCCGTACATTTTTAATATGATCTAGGAAATTTAACTTATTGTCAAGGGTTAATCCTAGAAATCGTATGTTGCTAGTGACCAGGACAAAGACGTTAGAAATTTGAAGATCAGGATCTGGATGAAGTTTGCGTTGTCTACAGAAATGGATAGCAACTGTTTTCTGCTGCGAGAGCTGATAGCCGTTGAGGCTCGCCCATTGTTGAATTTTATTAAGTGATATCTGAAGCTGTCTTTCAATAGACCTCATGTTTTGAGAATGACAGGAGATGGAAAGGTCATCTGCATAAAGGTAAGTCTCAACTGTATTTGGAAGTTGCTTAGTGATAGAATCTATTCTGAGAGCAAAAAGAGTGGCACTCAGTACTGATCCCTGTGGAACACCTTCTTCCTGGATGAAAGTTGCGGAAAGGGCATGTTGGTATCGAACTTGAAATGATCTAGTATGTAGAAAGTTCTGAACGAATATATGAAGGTTGCCTCGTAGTCCAAGAAGGTAAAGATCACTAAGTATACCATACCTCCAGGTGGTATCAAAAGCCTTCTCTATGTCTATTGAAACCATTACTAGATGTTCATGTTTGACAAAAGCATTACGGATGGCAAAATCGGCCTTGACCATAAGATCTAAGCATGACCTGTTTTGACGAAAGCCATATTGACTATGGCTCGTTAGCTGTTCCGACTCAATGATCCAGACGAGTCTTCTGTGGATAATTTTCTCAAGGATTTTACTGAGGCAAATTGAGAGAGATATGGGTCTATAGCTATTCGGGTTGGATGGATCTCTTCCAGGCTTCAGGAATGCGAAAATTGTAGAGTGATGCCAAGATGCTGGAAAAATATTTTATAAAAATATGCGATTGTAAAAGACCAGGTGATGCAAAGCTGTCATCAAGATGTTGTAGCATGACAAAATAAATCCCATCTGGCCCAGTAGCACCATTGCGAGCTGTTCTAATGACATGTAAAAGTTCAGAATATTGCAGAGGTTTGTTATATGGGAGAAGACGTGCAGTTTTAAAATGAATAGCATGCTTTTCTTTTGTGTTTTTAATTGTTTGGAATGAGGTAGTATAGGCTGACGTTGATGAGTTTTCTGCAAAAGTATTGCCTAAGGCATTAGCTATATCTACAGGATTAGAGAGATCTTTCCCATTCCAGGAGAGGATTGGAGAAGGTATGGTAGGAAACTTACCAGACAGCTGTCTAATTTTTTTCCATATTATTTTGGGATCAGTATTTCTGTGAAAACTGGATGCAAAACGGGTCCAGGATTCTTTCTTTGCTTGCTTTTGTATGAAGCGTGCTTTTGGCCTTAATTTCTTATAATTAATGAGATTGACTGTGCTCGGACATTGCCGAAACAAATTCCAGGCTTTATTTTTTGCTCTCTTTGCTGTGGTGCATTTGTCATTCCACCAGTAATTATAATGTTTTCGGTCCGGGGGATTTGATAGTGGTATTGTGTCTTTAGCCACATTTAGAAGATGCAACGTGATGTAATCTGTCACATCATCAATATGCTGGAGGTGGATTTTTTCCTCATCGAGATCGATTGATGATTGAAATTTTGCCCAGTCTGCTCGGACAAATTTCCACTTTCTGCAGGGTTGAATTGAAGGAGTCTTTGCTTTCAGAAAGTTGCATACTATTGGAAAGTGGTCACTGCCCATGGGATCGTTTATTACATACCACTCTATGGCTGGGACTAGTACTGGTGAACAAATTGAGAGATCTATTGCTGAGGTGTGTCCTGTTGGGAGCTGTATGTGTGTCGGTGCACCTCTATCGAGTATAGTGAGATTTAGTGCCTCCAAAAAACTTTCAATTAGTCGGCCTCATCTATCCAATTTAGGAGAGCCCCATAATGGGTGGTGCCCGTCAAAGTTCCCCAATATACAGAGAGGTGGAGGTATCTGTATAAAGAGGTCTTCAAGATCTTTTAAAGAGGTGCTACAGTTTGGGGGTAGGTACATTGAGACCAGTATTATTGCACTATGGAGAATTATACGAACAGCAACAGCTTCTATTTTAGTTTGGAGTGGGATATGTTTAGTTGGGATCTTTGAATTTACCAGGATTGCCACCCCACCATGGGCAGCGTTAGCGGTATTTCGATCTCTTTGATAAATGCAATAGTTCTTTATCGAAGGAGAAATTTGTGTGGTTAGGTAAGTTTCATGTAAACAAAAGCCAACCGGAGAATATTGGTTAATTAGGTATTGAATATCGTCTCCGTTGGAACGAAAGCCTCTGCAATTCCATTGTAAGATGTTGTGGTTCATTTTGGTTTAATTGAGGATGATTCATCTGACTGTTTTTTGTTTGAGGAGGATTTTTTCCGGTCTTTTTTCGGGAAGGTAGGGCGTCCAGTATCCATAGTATCGTTTGCGTGAAGTTCTAGTAATGGTTCTTCATGATCTGGGTGTACATCTACTTCCATACTACTGGTGGATGATTCAGGTTTATTGTTGTTTTTATTAGTTTTTAGTTTTTCTTTCTCATGTGGAACTGTCTGAGTCTCAATTGGGATACAACAATTGGAGTGTTGGCCGATTCACTGATTTTAATTTGATGTGTGTCTTTTACAGAGTTTGATAATGTTTGAGTCTCAATTGGGATACTAATTGGAGTGTTGGCCGATTCACTGATTTTAATTTGATGTGTGTCTTTTACAGAGTTTGATAATGTGTTTTTAACCCAGTTAGCTAGAGATGTGCTGGGAGGTATTGATACATCTGTTTGAGCTACTGTTGAATTAAAGCTTCGAGTGTGAGATGCATATGAACAACTGGGCATGGTCGACATTACCTGTGCCTCGGGGTATGTAACTTTGTGCTCTATTTTATATTTTTGGATTTTCTTCCCTGTTTTCCACATTTCACAAGATTTGGAAAAGGCTGGGTAACGTTCTTTGTAGTTGGGGCAAATGGGATTTGAGGTTGAACAGTCTGTTTGTATATGCTCCTTGGAACCACAAATTGGACAAATGACATCACCTCTACATGCTTGTTGCGAGTGCCCATATTTTTGGCATTTAAAGCAACGTAGGAGATTACTATATAAGGCCGTATTCAGCAGTTTAAATAGCCAGCTTTTACTGAGGATGGTAAATCTGGGGTGCTGAATGTTAAAATTATGGATCGGGTTGGAACAAGATTTCCATCTTTTTTGGTCTTTATATGTTTTGCACTAATTACTTTTTGATTGCGCAGTTCCTGCACTAATTCCTCTTCAGATTCTGTAATCAGGTCCCACTCTGTGATGACACCTTTTGACGAGGTTAATGTATTGTGGGGAGTGATAGATACCGGTAGCCCAGCAAAAGTTGTTGTTTTAAGCAGCCATTCTGAATGTTTTGAGGAGGCTGTTTCAATTAGGAGGTCTCCGGATTGCAGTCGTTTAACCATTTTCGGTGTTCCAGCAATGGATTGCAAAAATCTTTGGATGACAAATGGTGATAATTTGCTGACAGGCTGGTTGGAGAGCGAATGTATTACAAGGAAGTTTGGCATCTCATTGCACTGCACTTCTCTTCGGAGCCTTTCTGGTTGGTTCAGGTCATCATCATTTGGTTTGTCTGGCCTTGAATTTGAAGGCTCTAGTGGTGGATAGTCATTTATATCCATTGTTACTCCTTTTTCGCCCTGGAGGATAACTTTTCCCCCAGGTTACCGGCCCTGCCACGGGGAGGCAGGAGCAGTGCCGCTCGGAGGCCAAGCGGTTGAAGTGTTAGTTAATTAGTAAAAATATAAATAGAGGAAAATGTAAAGAAAGGTGTATTTCCTTTCTGTGTTCTACTTGTTACTTTTCAAGTATAGAACTGTTTTTAAAGTAAGACTATTGAAAGAAATGTGAACGTAAAATATAATTTCAGTCGCTTATCAAGAGCACTTTATGAATCGCAAGAATATAGCTTGGCCTCGAAATACGCTTGGCACCCGGGGCCGACCGCTGTCTGATATTGGTGGCAAGTTTGACTGTAAAGGTGATTGGGTTGTGATCACAGGTTGTCCAAGAAATATATCTGCCAGTTTCCAACAGAGTTTGTTATTAGTAAGTGTTACTTGTATGAGCTTCCAAGAGGAGTCACGCAGGTAGGAGGGTGGCTGGGAATGTTAAGGATTTGCAGGTCATTAGAAAGGATCTAGAAGTTCCCCTTTACAGTCTGTAAAAAGGGCTGTTCCATAGATGGAAGTAAATATTTGTGTATGCTGCTATCAGGATGTTATGTTGTCGTAGATTTATTGATTGCATTGTCCAGGTAGTGTAAGAATGGGTCCATTGGCTGCGTGTGCTGGGAGCACTGCATGTATATAGAGATAACTTTATATACAAACGAAGGTCTCTTAGAGACCCTCAATCGAAGCTGCTACAGCATGAGGGGTGCAGAACCCCATTAATTTGGTAACTGCGATGTTTGGATCAAAGACCGCAATTACAACCCAGCAGCACATCACCGTGTTTCCTCCTTGGCCAGTGGTTGTAGCAGTGGATGATAGCACCCTGTCCCTATTGGTCAGACCCTTAATGGATTCTTTATATGTGCATGGTTCTTGTAGCAATAGAATTTGTATTTTATTTTCTTCCAGAATCGTTGAGACCTGATTCATAACTGTGAGAGATATTTGACAGTTTAGTTGCATCACTCTGAGAGCATTACTGCTTTGTCAGTTGTTTCTGTTATCTTCGTTATCCATAATTGGTTTTGGATTTGACAGATTCCTTGGCTCTCAGGTACTCTGGACATCTGGGGTCTTTAAATGAGTGGCTGGAGTCCCTCTTACACAGCTAGCAGCTTGGTCACTGATGGGGGGGGATATCTTTGTTAGGGTATTCTGAGTATACGTGTCATGTGGAGGCACAGTGTACACAGGTGTTGGCTTCCTATCGACAAGTTTTCGCCAAGTGGCCGTATCCTAGACATTTAGAGCATCTGGAAGCCGCCGTGATATCTTTGGCCTTGTGTGCTGAACACTGGAGGAAAATTCTATTGTTTGGTTTATGATTCTCTTTCTTATCGGCCCAGTTACTTCATCAATTGCCCAGTTCATCAGGTTTTTGTTCTTCGACTTGGTAGGAAATCGGAATTTCATGGCATCCTGTGCGGTTATGTCAAAGCACCTCAGGTTTTTGTTATATATATCTCATCTAGGATGTTGTCCGTAGTCAGGTCTTTAGGAATGACATAGAGTAAAAAAATGTGCAGGTCCTAAAGTCTCAAAACTGTCTTTAGGAATGTTGCAAATTATCGTGGTTGGTCCAAGTCTTTTTGGGAACTCCCACATTCAGATTGAGGTCTTTATCTTTTCGCTTCATAGGAGGTGGCTGTTTCTGTCAGCACTTCGTTTTTTCTAATACATCGTATACTTGTTATTCTGATTTCTATCAGATCCTATTTCATTTGGGCATTATCATGCTCTTAACCTCCTCACTTGTTTTTGCCTCAGATTGGCCCATTGCCTTGGGCATTGAGGCAATCTGGGGTCATGCTGTATTCTTTTCTTTTAGTGTTGCCTGCCTTCAGATAGGCATTCTCCACTTGCAGATCATGGATCATCTTTTCCATTTTTGCCCAGATATTGTCTTTGTCGAGGACCATTTTCCCCGACACTCTCTAGCCTTCCTTCAGTTCATTTAGGAGGGCAGTCTGTAGAACATAGATGTGATCTTTATCTGTATCAGCAGATTGGAAGTCATAATGGGTGACGATGCTTCCCTCAGTCGCAGGGGAGCTTTGGCTAGCTGGGACAAAGGTTAGGGATCCTCTTGCTCCTTTCCACTGAGCTAAGGAAAGTCCTTGTCTAGCAGCTGCTACAGAACTGCTCTAGGGTTGGGGGTCTCCATGTGAGCAGTGGTAGGGACAACACATGAAGTTTTGGAAAGTTCTGGTATCTTGTGTGCTCACATGGTAACAGTCACTGTTTGTTATGAGTAAATAGCTGGAACAGTTCAGTTCAGGTCCAAAAGTCCTTGGGCAAAAAGTACAGTTCAAGGCAGGTAAAAAAAAAGAAAGAAAGTAAACTGCAGCCATTATCAACCCACTGCAGGATGGAAGCCTCCTCAACAATTCACATTAAGGGAAAGGGACTATAATCTGCCATGCTGGTCCAGTGCGGGTTGGCAGATCGACCGTATTTAGCAGTCTGGGGCTTGAACCCTGGTCTACTCAAGGAGCAGACGTGTGCTACTGCACTCCCGCTCCTGACCTCTCAGCTACGGAGGCCTCTGTGCAGTTCTCTGCATGGTACTCAAGGCAGGAGGGTGGTAGAATTAAGTGAACAAGCAGCAGAAGAGAGTGCAGGCCTACGGCAGCAAGTTGCCCAGAAGGTAGGCCCCTCGTTCCCGCATCTCCAAAATGCCACGGACCAACAAGGGCAATTAAGCACAATACATATAATAGGCTGCATCAAGTAGATAGGAAATGTGAGTAGTTTTGAAACTCATATCTTTGAAGGGAATTGGCAAAATTAAATGAAATTTAAAGAGGAAGGAGAGAACAGTCCCCTGTCGCGTGACACAGAGGCAACCCCCAAGGCAGAATGTGCTGGTCCCGAAGGAGCTAGTAGTTGTTGGTGACTATTGTCAGGGAAATGGGGAACATGCTTTGTAAAAAAGATAGGTGGAACAGGACCAGGGTATGTCTGCCAGGGGCAAAGGTTGATGACGTTGTAGAGCGTATATCATCTTTTAAGGGCACAAAAGGTGATATAGTTGTACACGTTGGCACTAATAATATTAAGAGTAGGAGACCGGCAGAATTACTTAACAAGTACCGGTCACTGTTGAACAAAAGCCGAGAATTAGGGTTGAATTTGAAAATGTCTGCAATTCTGCCCAGACACGATAGGAGGGAGTATATGATGAGAGCCTTGTCGATCAATTCGGCCCTGGAAAGATTGTGCAAGGCTCAAGGGGTAGAATTTTTTTCAACCTGGACTGTACTTGTTAACAGGAGAGATTGCTTCTACAGGGATGGGATACACTTAAATAGAAAGGGTGCAAGAATATTTGCTGATGCTATCGAGGCAGTGTTAGGTGGGTCGGAAAACTGATAGCTTGGGGGGAGACAAAGACCAACAGATTGACAGTAGCCACTGGCAGAGGTGAAAGAGATTCTTGCACTGCTTCTATTAGAATGAGCAGAAGCCTGAAAAACAAGATGCATGGTATTTCAGAGACTGCTGGGAGCCATTGCGGTACAAGTAAACACATGGGTTGTATTAGGGTAGCTAAGAATAGAAACAGGTGCAGGTATACTTGCGTGTACCCAATGCTAGGAGTTTAGTAAATAAATTTCATTAATTTGAGGTATTGCTCAAAACATCAAAGGCAGATATTGTTGGGATATCAGAGACGTGGTGTCACACAGATATAAGGGATGCAGAACTGCAATTTGGGGAGTACAACGTCTACAGAAAGGATAGACAGGATAGGAAGGGGGGAGGGGTTATGCTATTAGTTAAGAAACACATAAAAACCAAGGAAGTGAAGCCAGTCGACATCGCTGGACAGTGCAGTGTTGAGTCAGTTTGGTGTGACATAAGCATTGGGAGATCAAAATTGAAAGTAGGAGTGTGCTATAGGCCTAATGATGCTGATGAGTATAATAAGGAACTGTACAGGGAAATAGGGTGGGCCAGTAAATCAGACAGTCTTATAATGGGAGATTTTAATTTCCCAGATATTGAATGGAATTTGGGGGCTGGTTACCCACACACTAGCAGGGCTTTTGTGGATTTATTGGATGATTGTTTTCTACATCAGCATGTTCAGGAGGCAACTAGAGGGAGTAATACTCTTGATTTGATTATCAGCAGTGATTCTTCATGCATTAAGAATCTGCAGATAAATGAACCACTAGGTGGCAGTGATCACAGTGTGCTGAAGTGGGATTTACTCAAAGAGGTAACTACCATTAGGGGTAAAGGGAAGGGTTATTGCTTCCATAAAGGCGACTACGATGGACTGAGACAGTATTTAAATTCTATACAGTGGGACCAACTGATGATGTTATCAACAGCAAATTCAAAATGGGAAGCATTCAAAGAACTTATCTTGGAAGCGACTAAGCTTTACATACCAACTAAGAAATATTGTTCAAGGTTTAGGCCAAAATGGATGTCAGATGAACTAATGAGGCATATGGCAGAGAAGAAAAATGCATGGGATACTTACAAATTAACACATGACACAGAAGCCTATCATAGATACAAGTTGATATCCAACCAAGTTACAAAGGAGGTTAGGCAGGCGAAGGCAGATTACGAGAAATCCTTGGCAAGGGATGCAAAGAAAAACAGCAAAGAGTTCTTTACTTATGTAAACTCTAGAAGGAAGGGGATGAATCAGATTGGTCCACTTGATATTGATGGGTCAACTGTTGATGATCCTGCTCAGGTAGCTAACAAACTAAATGAATATTTTGCATCGACATTCACACATGAGGAGTTATTCAGCAAGGGGAATGCCAGAGGTGTATTCAACTCTAGCAGTAAGCTACAGAATCTTGAAATAACTGGAGGTAAAGTGGAGGAGAAACTGTTGAAGATAAACACAAGAAAGGCACCCGGGGTGGATGGGATCTATCCAGTTATATTAAAGGAGGCAGCAAAGGAAGTAAGCAAACCCTTAGCCATAATTATGAGAGTTTCCTTGGACTCAGGGGAGGTACCCATAGACTGCAAATGTGCAAATGTGACCCCAATTCACAAAGGATGATCAAAGGCTGACACAAGTAATTATAGACCTGTGAGCTTAACTTCTGTTCCAGGAAAATTAATAGAGGCACTGGTTAAAGAAGCACTGCAGGATCATTTAGACAAGACTTCAGTTATAGCTCAGACACAGCATGGTTTTGTTAAGGGGAAGTCTTGCCTGACCAACTTGATTGGATACTATGATGCAGTCACAAAAGAACTGGATGCAGGGAATAACTTTGATATTATATACTTGGATCTTAGAAAGGCTTTTGATACTGTTGCACATGGAAGACTGCTAAACAAACTGGAGCAGTGTGACACTGGAGGCAAATTGCTGCTATGGATAAAGGGGTGGTTGAGGGGGAGAAGACAGAGAGTGGTAATTAATGGACACTGCTCATCGTGGAATAATGTTATTAGTGGAGTCCCTCAGGGCTCAGTGTTGGGTCCATTATTGTTTTCTGTATTTATAAATGATATTGATGATGGTATATCAAGCTTAATGTCCAAGTTTGCAGACGATACAAAGGTTGGCAGGGTTGTCAAGGACACTACTGACACTATGCTGCTGCAACAGGATCTGGAAAGGTTGAGCAGATGGGCTGAGAGGTGGCAAATGAAGTTTAACATTGACAAATGTAAAATACTACACATGGGAAACAGCAACCCCAGAGCAACGTATCAACTCTGTGGTACTACACTGACAGTGGTAGAGAATGAAAGGGACTTGGGGATGGTTGTGCAGGCAGATATGAAGGTCTCTTAGCAGTGCAGACAGGCTGCAAGAGTAGCTCATGGAGTATTGTCAATGATATACAGGAATTTTCCCAGCAGGGATAAGGTGGTGATTATTCCATTGTATAAGGCAATGGTCAGGCCACACCTAGAGTACTGTATACAGGTCTGGAGGCCACATTTCAAGAAGGATGTAGAGCTGCTGGAACGAGTACAGAGAAGGGCAACAAGATTAGTGAATGGAACAAAGGGGTGCTCTTACGAAGAAAGGCTTAAGTTTTGCAAATTACAGTGTCTGGAGACTAGGCACCAGCGAGGTGATCTGATAGAGGTGTAAAAGCCTTGAATGGTTTGAGCATGCTCAATGCTGATGGGATTCTTCCTCTAGCTCAGAAAAATCACCTGAGAGGGCATAAATTCAAATTGAGGAAAGACAGATGTAGGATAGACGTGCGGAAATTTGCCTTTAGCCAGTGGGTGGTTGGTTGGTGGAACAGACTTCCATCCCTTGTGGTGGAGGTTGATAGCCTAAATAAGTTTAAGGCTCAGCTGGACAGGTATTTTGAACGAACAGAGGGGTGAAGTGGAAGTGGGTTTTTTTTTTTTTTTTTTTGGCTGATGCTGCATAAGCTTGCTTTCTTGCATCAAATGCCTCTGCTAATGCTGTCTTCCAAAATATTTAATTTTTGCAAAAAAATTGGAATTTAGCTGCATTGGGAGGGAGGTTTTACTATCATTATGCAATATTTATTATGAATAAATATCATTGCATAATGGTATTTATTATGAATAAATACCAGCAACGTTAGTAAAAACATCAAGGAGCAAGGCACAACTAATTATTAATGCAAACAAGGTATACACCGATGAACCAAAAGATTATGACCACCTACCTAATATGATGTTGGTCCTTCACATGCAGCCAAAACAGCTTGTACCTGGCGAGGCATGGATGCTACAAGATTTCTAAATGTGTCTTGTGGTATCTGATACCAACACGTAACCAGCAGATCCTTTAACTGCTGTAAGGTCCATAGTTGACGCCACAGATCAGAGTTGTTGTTCCAACACAAACCACAGATGCTCGATAGGATTGACGTCTGGGGAATTTGGAGGACAAGGCAATACCTGGAAGTCTTCCTCATGTTCTGCGAACCAGTCTCGAATAATCCGGACGGTGTGGCATGCTGCATTATCCTGCTGAATGATGGCACAGCCAGAGGGGAAGACCGTTATCATGAAAGGGTGTACCTGGTCAGCAATGATGTTTAGGTAGGTGGCAGACGTCAAGAGTGCACAGCACATGGATGACTGGACCCAGTGTATCCTAGCAGAACATCACCCAAAGCATGACACCGCCACCACTGGCTAGTTTTCGTCCCATGGTGTATCCAGGCACCATCACTTCCCCAGGTAAACGATGCACATGAACCCGACCATCCACATGTTGCAACAGGAAATGTGATTCATCGGACCCAACGACCTTCTTCCAATCACTCAAGGTCCAATTTTGATGCTTGCATGCCCATTGTACACGCTGTCACCAGTGAACTTTGGTTAGCATGGGCACTCGGAGCGGCCTGCAGC